>NC_064307.1:72905159-73209959 GCF_023373825.1 Bactrocera dorsalis | reverse complement strand
TTGTTCTCGG
This sequence comes from Bactrocera dorsalis, assembly GCF_023373825.1. Taxonomy (NCBI): domain Eukaryota; kingdom Metazoa; phylum Arthropoda; class Insecta; order Diptera; family Tephritidae; genus Bactrocera; species Bactrocera dorsalis. Next base: position 73,209,949 of record NC_064307.1, on the reverse strand, counting down.
CCCAGATAGACCCACGGTTGTAGTACCAAAAAGGAGAAGAAGGATTTATTTACGCCAGTTCAGGAATTATTTTGGCTTGTTAGCAGCAATCGTTGAGTCGTGTGAACTCATTCCTAGTTGAAGGATGAACAAGATTTCGAATTTTAATTTAAGGGATTCATTGGAGGAGGGATAATATTCGACCACGTTCAGGACGCAGTGGAGAGAAAATATAGCAGCGGTGTACACGAAGGACGTTCAGGAGTCAATTCAGCGCAGTTCGCAGCAACTCGGACTGACTTATGGAATGTACTTTTGATTTTGAGCTCATTAAGGTTCAGCTATCGTATGGATTATGGATAGTGAGGGCTTTGTCCCCACACTCAACCCCTCAAACTGTTTGGTACACATGCTTCTTATATTGTTGCGACTTAAACTTATGAGAAACGAAGAATAACTGCATGTTCATAAGCTTACTAATGAGTTTATTTCACAAATTCCATAGCATTGAACATAAGTACTTATATATTTTCAAAGAACTGAAAATAATTGTATTGAATTGTTATTTTTGAGTTCAACTTGCGACCGTTACCAATTCGAGGTACCAGCTAACAATGAAGCCTTAAGAAAATAAAGCTCGCGAGCAATCATTTGATTGTAATTTATAACTGCATTTTCATAGCCGTTGAAGTGTCTCTGCTTACTTAAAGACCTTATGAATAGCAAGTTTGCGAAATCTCAAGTCCACACTGCTTTTCAAAACATCCTTTGGAAATTTTTGCTGCACTTTTTCGTCATTTGGTAATTGTATACCCGAAAACTGCTTTTGATCACCAATAATTTCGCATTTTAACGAGTTAATTGTGTGCGCTTGTGGAGCTTTTTTGCGTTGTTGGCTTCCTGCTTTGTTGCGCTTCCTGGAAGCGCATGAAATGTAAATAAACGCGGCCTTGTTAAGCTTGAGTGCTCCGCTTGATGAGTGTTACATGCGTTGGGCCACGCCCATGCCAAGTTGACGCTTGTCACCGCGCGCTGTAAACTTCGTAATTTGCACATTGTCGCTTTTCGGTTGTGACGCGGTAATTTCAATTTTCTTATTGACTTTCTTTGACAACTGCGCTTTGCTCGTTTTCATTCCTTTTTTTATTTGCTCATGACAGTGTTGCAGCGCTTTAAGTTTTCGCTTGCCCTTTTTAAATTGCGTGTGCATTTAGCGGCCGTCAGCACATGCGCTGCCACTTCACAGCTACTTTAAATTTTTTTCCTTATAATAATAATTCAATAGTAAACTCATTCGGCTGCCATTTTCTCGTTTTTCTTCGGCACGTATTTTCAGTTAATTAATTGTTTCGTATGTCGCATTAACGACTTTGTGGCTGCTCCAGTGCATGCATCGTGGTTGCGTAAGGTAGAAATTATGACAACAAGCTGCTTGATGAACCTTGATTATAGTGCATGACAAAGGAAAAGGCGACAAGCGAAAAGAAAACCGAGTCAGTGGTCACAGGAGAAGAAGCTCCAATCTTTTGCAAGCATAAAAACCATGGTGAGGTTTGCACCGAGAGCTAAGGTCTATTGTGTCCGCTCCTCTATCACATATAAGTACAAAAGCCTAGCACTCTGATCAGCTCTAGGAACTTGCTAAGCGCTATTGCGATAATGTAATCCCTATCCATAAATACGGATTTAAGGGTCTTGAGTTTGCGTCCGCAGGTTGCTAGGCAATCTAGAGTCAGGTGCTCAGAAGTTTCGGTCCCAAAATCGGCAGTTTGCTTCTTCTGTTTGAAATCCTCGGAAATTTTTCCCTTTTAGTCTAAAGCTTTTCGTATTTGGGGTTTATCAAGAGGTGCTTCGATCATGTGATATAATTTTTGAGGGCGGGAAGTTGTTGGTTCAGTTTGGTCAACGCTTCAAGAGTTTCTGCGAAGTCTTCACATATTTTAGAGCTCATGAACATGTCCTTAGCTGTCATTATTATGACTGCCAATGCTTCGAAGCCCCTTGAGTCTCATAGTTTTCACTTTCTACGCAACGTCTTCTAAATTAAGTGTATGAAAAAATTTAGACGAAATTTGGAAGAAATTTCTTTCTAATGTCATTTCCACCCGATTCTTGTTCAAAGATGATCTTCAAATTTATTTTCCTTTGAAACTTATTAAGCGCGATTTTATGCGTATATCTCACCGAACTCTTTATGAATGACCCACATTCACTTTTAGTTTTGTGCGTGTGGGTTGCGGAGAAAACCCCGAGGCGGTGCGTAAGAGCGCACTCTACAGACAGTTCGATAATAATCTTGATTTAATTATTATTAACACGAAAGCGTGGCAAATCACTTTCGAAATGCCACAGATAACGCTTTATGGCATTAAGTGAAGCTAAGTGAACTTAAGGCGGCTGAGTTGGTTGGAGCGCAAGACGAATGTTTTTAATGAAAGAGAAAGAAGAAACTTTTAATTTTTGAAATATTTTTAGTAAGGCTGAGCATGCAACAGTAGTTTGGCTAGCGCCTTACACATAACTCTCACCTTGTAGCAACAACGCTGCTATTGCAATTTAATTCAAAATATATGAAAAAATTATTTAAAAACACCGACCAGCAAATCAATTAGTTATCGGCGCTGCTGTTGCCATCTCTATAAAAATCTTATCAGCGCACATTGTTGCCAAAGTTCAGCACCGAAAAGCGCGCAGCTCACTCTCTCATGCACTTTCTTCGCCACGCCTCCCCAATATATTTCGGCTGCTGTTGCGTGTTGTTGCCTCATCTTTTGGGGCAATAATTTTGCGTGCGTGCGCACTAAATGCGCCGAGTGTGTGCTGCCTTCGAGCTGAACTGTAGCAAACAATGGTGCTGCGCATGCGTGTCGCCACACAGCTGGGCTACCTGTCGCTTGCGAGCGATTGAGTGCCGGCCATTTACTTTTATTGGCAGTCAATCAATTGCAAGGCAGCCACAAGCAACGCTTTCGTTCGAGGAAAGCTGGAAGAAAGCTGGCCGAAAGCACGACAGCAGCTGAGCGCGGACGAAAGTCCAGAGTAATTAAGAATATGTGGGTTTTAAGGCAAAAGTGAACGACGAAATGGTATGTAAATAGTTGGCGTGTGTTGCCTCAAATATTTTTGTGGCATCATTATTTTGCTGTCCGCTTGTCATTAGCGTTCCTTTTTTCTACATGCTCGACCGCCACGCATGCGCGCGCAGCTGAAATTGAGTTTTAAGGAAAATGTTGTTGTTGTATCAACGCTGTTCTAATTAAAATATGCAAATAAGTTGCTTAAGTGTAGCAATCGTTAAATATGTGTGCATGTATGATGCGCGCTTATTGAGAAAGTCTTTTTTGGGGTGGCAACTCCACGTAAATGACTTGTTAACGGCATTTCATGACTAAAATACATAAATTTTGCATTTTAATTTGCCTTGTGCTTCAATTTCGTTTATTTCGCAAGCGCTTTAAATCAATATGTATGGCTTGCAAGCATTGGCGACTGCCTGCCATTAGCGAACTCGCGAAAAATAATTGTTCTCGCATGACGAAGCAAGCGGGCAGCCTTGTTAGCATATAAATAAAGGAGTTTGCGGATCAACATTATTGTGGGAACTCTGCCAGCATTGACATTGTACGGTTTTGAGAGCTTTTAAGCGATAAGTGCATGAAAAGTAGAATGAAATGTACTTAATTGGGGGAACACCCGGTTAACCCGGATATAGCTTGGTCCATAAACTTGACTTAACCCATTAATAACACAAGTTTACATACAGTCATTTTGGGACGGAGGTATTAGAGGCAGTTTCTTGCAGGTTTTGGGTTGCTGGAACCGAAAATGATAGTTTCCAAACACGTCAGGACACCCCTTATACTCTACATCTCCATACCAATATCTCACTCCACAAATCTCTTAGCACATCAGTCCTAAGTGTTTCCTTCAGATTTGTTGAGTAGTGTTATTTATGCAGAAATCGAATATCAGAATAATAATAATATTCAAAAAAACCTCGTTTGTCAACTTGGCACTATTCCTCGAAATTACTTCAGTTCCTGGCAAATAATTTTTTTTTGATACAAATTACAACATATAGCTGCCATATAAACTGAACGGTCAAAATTAAGCCAATGATCTCCTTATACCCCTTCATGCTTTTAATGTGCAGCTGTGAACGGTATTATAGCTCCGGGCAGCCGAAGTTAACTTTTTTTTCTATTATCACTTTATCATTTTTCCACACTTTTTAACATTTCCCTTGCCCCTGGGCCAGCTAAAAATATACCACACGTTGTCTGTTTGCTGTTCTTTGGCTAATTTGTATATTTTCGCTCTTTCTTCATGAACTACTGAAATGTTCTTTTGTATAGCCACAGGGCTTTTAAGACTTTTCCAATAAAATGTGTTATTGCTTTGCTAACTACTAGCCTTTACTGCTTAGTAACTGTTTAACGGTTCACCTACAAATATATAGATAATACACACACACACGAATTTCAACTTCACTTTTTAAACATTTTGCATATTCACTATTTCCTATATCCAGTTAATAGCTTACAGTCCACCATAGAACCAAGTAATTGTTTCGAGGCATTTGGAATTCTCCTTCTGTGGGGTTGTACACAGCCAACCTATAATTATGGGTCGTTAGGTGAGTACCTATGTGCCTGACTTTGTTGTTTGTTTAATATTTTTTTAATTTTTTTAATTTCTGCCTCGCAGTTATGCCACTCGTACGTGCTGCTGTGCGTCGCGTTCGTTTCCGTTTTAACTGTTTTGGTACTTCATGCACCTATAATCGCGTTTTCGTCTCAATGCTGCGCCATTGATTGCCGCGGCACATTTTCCGATGTACTGTTTAGCGTGTTTATTTGTTTCGTTTTAGTTTTGTGTACTTTACTTTGTATTTAAATTGTAAAATGCCCGCTAGTAACGGAGCTGCATATAATTATCTGTTCTTTGAACATGCAAATGTCATTATGTTCCCAAGTCTTTCGTGGATTTTTTGTTCTAAGTTGTTTTTGTAGGTAAAATTCAAATGAAGCGTTGAAGCTATACAAATTTTCTTAACAAATTTTATTGAAAACCTTCTTTTTTATAAGACATAAATGCGAAATTTACCTGTAGTAGATTGAAGAAGTCGATAGAGAGTCGCCTTGTCTGAAACCTCGCCTGGCATCGAACTACTCGGAGAGATTCCCGGTTCTGACGGACCTTTTGGAACGTCTGCTCCATTGTATTCGGTTGAGGAATCGGGTTCGCCAACTCCTGGTGTTCTGCTTTCACTGCCATTCAGCAGGCTGGAGTAGTGTTCCCTCCATAATTTGAGCATGCTCTGGGTATCAGTCACTAGATTACCACTGGGGGTTCTACAAGAGTATGCTCCGGTCTTGAAACCTTCCGGATATTTTCGTAGGATTTTCTAGCATTACCTATGTCGGCCGACTTGTGAAGCTCTTCATACTCACGCATTTCGGCCTCTCTCTTTTTCTAACTGCAAATGCGTCTCGCTTCCCGCTTCAACTCTCGGGATCTATCCCATCTCGCACCTGTTGTGTTGGCTACCCAGAGGATACTTGGTTTAAGATCGGAAGTCGTGAGTTGCTTGAGCCATATTTAAAATATTCGTTTCTAGCCACACCCAAGTGATCTGTACCTAGCTAATGCCACACAGTGCTCTTGCCGGGAAAAATGGCGAAAAAAACAACGCATGCGCAACACCCAGAACGCAACCCCAAATAATTGCGAGTAACCTATAACAACATCAAAAGCACTTAAGCGACGGGTGAAGTAATATTTTCAACAAAAAAAAATATCGCCACTAAACGCAAATTGTAAAATTGCAATGGCTGCGTGTTGTTCAAGCTCATCGCGGTTCCAGACGCATGCAACAGCAATGCAGTTAGCAGTTGATAGGTGAAAAGTCTCAAGCGAAGTCGGCACAAACAGCAGTTGTGCTAAACAAGCGCTAATTATCGGCAGCAAGCCGTGCACACACGCACACGGAAATACAAACATACATGTATATGTATATATCCATATATCTGGTGCTTTGGTGCTGGCCTGGTTGCAGTGATGCATATCCATATCCATTTTTGTTTGCATGTGTGTGTGTGGCTTGCTTGCACACGTTCGATGGAAATCATTTAGGCAGTCATGTGTTGCATGCAACATGGCTGCGACTCAATTTGCGCGGCATTAACTTTAAATATTACAGCAACATAAGGTGTGCAACTCTACTGTCGCAACGAGACTGTTGTTGTTCAAGCGACATGCGCGCCGATTGGTGATTCCTTATAACTAAGTATATATATATATTTACGTATGTGATTACTTTTATATGTGTATTTTATATATACGTACATATAAGTATGTATGTACATATGTATTATCCAACAACTTTTTCATTTACCTACAAATATTTTGCATGAATGAGCAACAAGTGCAGGGCGTGTTAAGGTGTGCCGTCTACTTGTTCAGTAAAAACAACAACGACATCCTGTTAAGCTTAATATAGGCAAGTACATAGTTCGAGTAGTAAGTCAGACAATTTTTTCCTCGATTTATGTAAATTTCTAAATATGTTTCCAAATAAAAGTTGCCTGGAGTCAAAATGTAGGCCTCGTTGAAATATTTCATAAACCAGCTGAGAATTATTAACTCGGTTACCAGGCGAAGGAAATATGTCAATTGAATCGAAGTTCGTGCAGTGTGAATCACTGAGGCAATGAACTTGATATTAATAAAGAAGACTAATAATTATTATCCTCGAGAGTGAAAGAGAAGAAGAGTGCTTCCCATAACGACGAAAAATATGTGCATATGTGTATTAAAGCTGGTCGGTTTTCAGGGAGTATGAAGCATCTCCTTTGCATCCGTTCCGCATTGGCAAGACTACGCAGGCGCAGGCGTTCTAAGGGATGCCTACTCCTCATGGACCTATAAACTGAAATCTATCTGTTATTGCAATGGACCAAAGCTAATCTATGCTAAATTGTTCAGAATGATCCGTAGAACACTCTTCGCATATGCGATATTATTAAAGAAGAAATCGACCAGCTTTTGTGTATATAGACTAGGAGAAAGGATAGGACAGTCTGAGTTCTTGAGTTAAAAAGCTGAATACCCCCAAGGAAGATACATACCATATTTGCTATTCTCGAGGTTTCTGAATATGGTAGCTAGAAAGAGAGTGAGCGTAAGAAAGAGAGTAAGAGAGAGACAATAAAAACAGGAGATAGATAGAGAAAGAGATGATACCTGGATGGAGAGAGATAGAAAGATAGAGAGCGAGATAAATAGATAGAGAGGGAGAAAATTGCCTTGAACAACGATGAAGAAAGTTTCTCTGCACATAGTAGACTCCAATGAAATGGTGAAAAGTTTTGGAACGGGATGAGAATTTTCTTCTAGGGTATTACCAATTTGGAATCGGAAGTCTTCTAAGTAGAGTTCTAAGCAAGTTTTGCCATTTAAGAGATAAGGTGTCTCCATTTCCACTGTTTAAGCGATTGCGGTCCATAAATTTCAGCATGATTTTGAAGCAACCGTTGTTGGTCGACAAGTCATCGTAACCAAGAACACGACATAAAAAACGAACAAAATCTTATGGTAATAAAGCCGGCAAATGGCAGCAGGCGAAAAGCAAGCAACAGACGAGTAGCAACAAGTTCAGCAGCTGGTACAAATAACAAGCGTTGCAACATGTTGCCACACGCCAATGTTGTCAACAACTTGTTGGTGCTCTTGTCGTCACCGAGGTTATTTATTTGTCAATGCGCTTGTTACCTACCGCTAGATATATAAATCAACTCAGAATTTTACAACAAATATATGTATTACAGTTAAAAAGAGTGTTTAGCAAATATTGTGGCAAGTTTTAGCCATGCTTTTGCACCGTGGCTGAGAAGCTGGAAGCGTTTTCACGACAAATACACTCCCAATATTTTCATATCCGTTTATGTTTTTTATTTCGTATATACTTTTGATCATCATGATGTCCATTGTACTTCCGGGTAGTAACCATCATCCCCGAGTATGTTCTGCTTTCCTTTGCATCTACTTTTCCAATTGACTGAAGGTCGGATCTTATAGATAGCTGACCTGGGGTAACTCTTACAATTTTACAAAGCTGTCTTTCGCCTAGTAAACTTCTGGTCTGTCGAACATCAACACTATTCAACTGTATTTCTGTGGTATGCCCCATATTGACAGTGTTCCCAGACCTGAGGTGTCTCTCTAGGGTCCATTGTTTAAAACAATATTTAAATGAGCTAAATGGTCTAGGTCTTTATAGGAATTGTGTTCTCAGCTACCTTCGAGCGGACCAGCTCATCTGCATTTTCATTTCCCTATATGATTGGCTTTTCAGATGAAATTAACTGAACTACCTGATAAAAGTCTAGCTTTTGCCTGCTTTCATGGACTAACGCAATGAGACTAAGTAAAGGAGTTACGGGTGGCCTTAACTGCCCCTTGGCTATCCACTAGAAGGCTCATGGACTTGCTGGTAAGATTAAGATCCGAAGTTCACTTGGTGCCTTCTGTTATATCCATAACTACGACACGAAAGACTGAATTGTAATCATTCAGTCTGCAGCTACCTTCTGTGTACGGATTACTAGAGTAAAGCATGTTCCAATTATATTTTACCCGTTGATCCGTTAGTGAATATATAGATTTCGCTTTTCTCGTTTTTCTATGGAACTTTTAATTGTGTCACTACTTGTCGTCGACATCATCCAACAGTAGACCTAGGAAACATACTGTTTCAAAGGGGTCGGACCAAAGGGTGAAGCGTGTCAGATGAGTAGTGTTAGCAGTTGCTTGATGCTCCTAGAAGACTGTACCCCTCGAAGTAGTTGACTACAAAGATGATTTCTGCGACAGCACCCCAGCAGTAACTGCCAGTAACTGCCAGGAGTTCAATATGCTCCTTAACTGGAAGCATACGGGTCTCCATACAGGTGTTCGATGGGAGACATTAAGAGGCATTCTGTCGTACTTTATGTCGAAACTACCACATGGAGGGCGGTTTAAACCGATTTGCCTTTGTGGTACGTGTGCTGCCTGAACTCCAAGCATCTGTATAAAAATATATACCTTTTTGTCAGAAATTTGAAACCCAATTTCATTTACATCAAAGAACTTTGCTCCTTACTTAATGAACTCCTACCATTCAGACGTATTGCCAATGTGTTTGTTGCAGCACACCAGCATCGCAGAAACCATTAGCGTTATTAGCATCAAGTACAACTAACTTTCATACCTGCATACATACATACATATGTATATTTGCTCTAAACTGAAGATGAACTGCGAAAGTTTATGTACCATTGACAGGATACCATTACCTTGTTAAACGGACTGACTAACTGACTTAAAAATGTTTTGTTGTTGTTTTCTGTAGTGTTCTTATGATTTTTCCTGCCATTCTTATGCATTAGTCCAAGCACTAACGACAGCGCAGTGAAACTAGCCGTTGTGGCAAGCTAGTATTTGTTGTGAGTGACATGTTGACGACGGTTTTGAATGTGCCGGTGGCATAGAAGACGGCGTGCCACACAAAGTTGATGGTACATATTGTAGTTGTTGCTGCTGTTGTTATGCATTTTGTAGTTTGGTGTTATTTGACATGCCTCGTCGATTGTTGCCGCATGTCGCCGGTGCGCCGATGGTGCGGCTAAACGTCAAACACTGTCAAAATGCAGCTCATAAACAACGTTGGCAACAAAAGATGAAGCAGCAGCAGCAATGAAAACAAAGCAAAAGCAAGAAAGCAGCACTAACAAGCAATACGTAGCAGATTTGTTTGCTGGAGTTTAGTTTGTTTTCTATTTTTTAATTGCAAATCTCCAAGTTTTTTTGATTTTGCTCTTGCTTTCCGGAGCCACGGACTCCACACTCAACAATTCCAGCGTCAACGATGACAGTAACGGGCAGTTGACGACTTTTTAGCTGCGCTTTAGTACCATCCGGCGCCCACTGAACGTTGACGGTGAGTTGTTATTTTATGCCACTTTGTAGGAGCGTCCGAAAGCAGCAGCCGCATGCACTGGGCACAGGACGGCGTGTGCTTGGAGCTTCAAGTGCTTTGGGAGTTGAAGAGTTATTAGCCACTTTCGCGGAACGTAGCCACCGTGTTGCCTTGGCTTGCGCTCGCTTGCTGCGCATCAGTGTTATGTTGTGTTGCAAGCAGGCGCGTTGTTGTTGCTGTTGCAGACCCACCTGTGTGTGACATGTAAAATAGTGGCAAAAACAGATAGCGCAAAATATCATTGTGCTTTGTTAGTTGCAACAGTAATTGCCGTCCATGCTAATTGGTATTAGTTGTGGCGAACTTGCAACAACAAGCTAGGAAAGCCAAAAAAACAAAAACAGAAAAAGTCCAGCAATATAATCCTCATGCCATTTGCGCTCATTACCTTTCAACTGACGAGGTTTCATTTGCATTCTCCCTGAGTCTATGTGCATATAAAACTAACAATGTAATAACAACCCGCGTCTTATACGGCCTTAGCTGGTTCTAACTGCTCGTTGTGCTTCCTGCCTTCGAGGTATTTCGGTCTGCTATTTGTCTGCTAATGTGTTTGTCTCATTACCACTTGGCGCTGGGTTGAAGTTCAAAGTATTTATCATCCGTCTTGTTATGCGCGGTGCTAATGTTAGAGTTACCAGCTGGTAAGGAGGATGGAGGGGTGTCACCGGTTTGCAGACAATGCTAGTTAAAAGTTGAGTTTATGTGCCATGGTTGTGAGAGACTCAGTCAGTTAAATATCATGAAAATGAAGTCTAATTAGAGTTAGTCGTTAATGTCAGATATTTTTTTGACAAATTTTTACCCTAATGTTATAACCTCCGAGGTATGTTTGCTTTGATCTGACAGAAGCGAGGTTGCAGTTGGCATCGGATAAGTTATTCAATATAATTGCATGAATCCTTATCGGGCAGTGTCCGGTCAGAACTACCACAACCACTGAAAGTTGGACCTTACTGAGGTCGAAGAGTTCCCTGATCTACCAGCGCTTGCTGAATTTGTTTGAGACCCAACGGTCCAGGAGCGAGCCACAAGAAGCCAAAGGAGCTCCTGCCCATTTTCATTCCGCTGTTATTGAGACTGAAATGCCTGTCCTAGCAAGCACATCAGTCTTATAGCTCCTTACCCAAACTAGTCTGACCATAAAATGTCTTGAATCTAAGGTAAAGCATTCTAGACATTATTTTACCAGTTTTGAGAGCACAATCAATCATTTAAGCCATATATCACCACGATACTATCGTAGTGGATAGTCACTTCTCTGAAGAAGGCAGCGCTCTGAAGCGGTAGATCTTATGCTACTTATGCTATCGTCAGGAATCCTAAGACTGAAGCTGATGGAAAGTTCCTGAAAGTGTACACCGCCATCAAAAGGCTCACCAACTTTCTCCTCCGGCAAGTTCATCCCACCATTTCTTTCTCTCGGTATGTGAGCCGAGAAGAAACAACCAAGACGTCCTGGTAATCCAGGGTTTCTTAGAATGAAATCATAGAGCAGAGTGCATAGACTCCTAGTCATCTAAGTACCAAGAGTCTAAGGGCAGCTTTTCGAGCTTTTTCGTGTTCCGAAAAGAATCGGAAAGAGGAAAATTGACAGCCATCATTGGTCAGTATTTTCAGGCTTTTTAGGCACATGATCACATTCAATTCAATTCAAATTTGTATCGTAGTTCACACAACACGGTTAGGATATATAGGTTATCGATAACCTATAGGAACTGGTAACAATACTCACATTTTATTCCATTACAAATTACTTATGTTTTTGATTATGTAGGAAGCACTTCCCGATTCTCCCCACCTTTACTGCTAAAATACTACAGCGACTTTTACACAATTTCTTCTAAGCTATTTCCTCGTTCCGCTTCGCCCAATACTTCGCTGATTCCTAATAATTTGTATGCAAGCATGGACTTTGTTTGCCACACCAGGCACGTTCTTGCCACATCAGCAACACAGCATCATTTCACGCTTAGCGTTGATAGCAGTGCACTGTATTGCAACATGAGGCAGCTTTAGTTAGTTACAACAACAATGCCGGCAATATTTTAGCTTTAGCACAATAACAACAATGCGAAATTTGCGCCTTTTGCTATCGTTTCGTAGTTGTCGACAATTACTTTGCAGTTAACGCCCAGCGTGCAATTGTGCGGAGAATGCCATAAAGCCGCAGCTACAAGTATATACTTGTATGTACATATGTACCTGGTTCGTCGACCAATAGCGTAGCACTAATGTTGTAACAACAAAATCGTTGCAACTAACGAACTGCAGTCAATCAGGAGGCCAGCCAGCTTTTTCCCTCGCTCAAATGAACTTAGCGCGGCTTAGCCGCTTTGGCAATACGCTTAGATTTGCACGGCAGTTGCGCGTGTTGTTATTGCTGCTGCTGTTGTAAATCGTACTGCTGCAACACTCATTCATATCGGCTGCGACACGCTCAACTTGCTGCGCTCGCTTAGCCCAGTAATCAGCGTTGGCTTGTAATTTTTAATGACAGCGATTAGAGATGCTGTGCTGAAATGTTAATCGAATTATTTGTAGCGATTAAAATCCAACAGCGTCAGTTGTCAGCGAACATTTCAGCTTCCTTTCGGCAGTGGGTGACTCTAATATGTGGGCGCAGGTCGTGGGAAAATCGTCGTGATTGAGTTGTGTTTTGGGTTGCGGCGAACTGGCGGCAGTTGGTATTGAGTTTTGGAAGCATTAAAGCAAGTTAAGCTTTGAGCCGAACCAAACTTTATCTTCCAAATAGAATGCTATATAGAAACCATCTCCCACGAACTAATGTCAACTTAATGTCTTGATAAAGTTGAGATTAAAACCAGAGTGTGAGATTCCGAAGTCTCTGTCTCGTTTGAATGTGTCCCTGATAACTTGGACTACAGTGCTGAGGACCCTACTCCTTACGGTATTTTCTAAGCACACATAGTCGCTGCAGAAGAGACACTATGTCCTTTTTCACGGATGGTTCGAAGCTCAAGGAGTAGTTTGGAGGAAGAGTCCTCTGTTGAGATCTCTCAATCAATTTTTATTTCAGCCTGCTAGACCGCTGTAGTGTCTTTCAAGTAAAAGTGGCATCAAGGTAGCAGTAGGTGTACTTCTCTGAAGCAAAGCTGGCATACAAGCCTGGGGTTCGCGAACTGGGCACACGGACGTCTTCGGAAATTGTAAAGCCGATGAGCTTGCGAGAAAAAGCAACCACACCCGAATTCCATCGGGGTGGGAACAGGAAGGAGTTACCCTGTCTTCACGTATTCGGATGCTAGATTAACGGGTTTTGCTTGAACTCAGCAAGCGTTGGTTAGAGTTTGGAGGACTTGCAACTTGTCGAAGTTGGGATGAGAAAGATGAGGTGGAAACATCTAGACACTTTCTTCTATACGACGGCATCACAACGGACAAACGTCTCGATCATTCGTGTTCTCACGAGTAATCAGCCTAACCTATCCAACTAATCAATTTGGCAACAGAAAATAAACAACCGCAGTTTCTGAAACTGCTTCCTCGGACCTTCAACCTTACTCGCTCGGGGGCTGACATGTGCTTATCCCTCGAGTGTCATAAATTGGAATGACTGTTAATTTGAAAATTGTACGTTTTATACCTCAAATAAGCAAGCATAAGAAACCAAAAAATATAAAGACTTCTTCAACAGATGTTGTTGTGTTGCAGCATAGCTACTTGCAACATTGTTGTTAAGAACAATGTTAGTAACAAAGTAAAGCTTTATGCGCTCATATGTTGTAAATCGCAAGAATTGCACATTTATTGACTGCTAACAACACTACAACAACAACAACAAAAGCGTAGCAACTACATTGACAGCAAAAGTGAATAAATTGCAACAACACTGTTGCACAAGCGCGCCACACATGCCCACAATGACCATGTTAAAGTGGAAAAGCGGCACAAAACGATTTGCCGCGTTGTATGCCACAGCAGCAGTGGCAATTTGACTGTGCAACATACGCGCACTCGTGCCACAGAGCAGCAGCGAACACTTGCGAATGCAAAAATTCTACACGTACGGCTGTGTGCGCGCAAATGTTGCAAGTAACTGCAACAACACGCTTGTGTGTGGTTGCGTGCGCATTCGCGTGTACGTGCAACAACGTCGAAATTTATGTTTCCTTGTTAGCAACATAATTGGAAGTGTCGTCAATGGTTGTCGGCGGCGACCAGCGGCCATCCGCGCAATGTTGCACTAATGCAATGCAGTCGCTGCAACCAACTGACCAACCAGCCAGGCAACGCGCAGCTACAGCAACACAACAATCTTGCAAGCCCATCAGCTGACCAGGCGGGCCATTTAACCTTGCGATTAACAACAACAAGCAACAGCTGCAGGCAAGCGCGCCCCGCAGCAAATGGCAAATGGCCGCCTGTGAGTGTGTGTGTATTCATATAACATTTGAGCATACTCTTGTGTATGTGTGTGTGTGCGCCTGCACTCAATAGCCTGACGCTATTATTTCATATGCGATTTTTGATATATGCACTTCAATGGCCAGGCTATTAAATCGATCAGTTGGCCGTCGAGCAGCAAGCAGCAACAACAATCGGTAAGCCTGCCTATAATAGCTGCAATAAAAGCGGCAAAGCTGCGCTTGGCAGCACGGCATAGGCTTTGGTTTAACGCGAACTGTGCGCCGTGTAATAAATGGTTACGTGGAAAAAGACAAAGCACGAAGGGCAGAAATAAGTAACGTGGGGCGAAATGAAAATATCTGTGCTCAGCCATGGAGACTGGTGTGTGAGCGGTTTGAACCAGGTGAGCTTCCTTCTGGGGTTCCCGGAGTTCGCAGATTTTTGCCTCTAAGCCTCTATAAACCGATCGACGAATGTTATAATGATTTCACCCATTGATCAGAGTCTTCATATCTATAACGCAGATCCATTAAAATACAGGTTCTTGTATTCATGACCAAGAACTCATTCCAAAAGATTGAAATACCGGCGAGGATATTAACGAGTATTCCATTCTTGTAATACATCAATCCTATAAAAATATTTGACAGATAACTCTGTTGGAAAATTTAAATACAGATCGAGCGATTTAAGCCCGGTGACCTTCCTGCTGTGGTTCCCGGAACTCGTAGATCTGTTCTCAGTCATTTATCGGAATATCGCTGAATATATCAATACTTTCGTAGCAATTTCATCCGACCTTTAAAAGTAGGTCGAACATGGAATCATTCCATTCGGCCTTGCTGCCAAGGGTAACTTTTAACTTCCTTGAGGATAGGACCATTTTGGTAATGGAGAAGAGGTGGATGTTATTCATCACTTTAGACCTTCAAGTGTAAGAGATATTGCGCAAGCAGAAACAACAATTTAGAAGTCCCACGCAGTCACTGCATGCGCCTTGACCAACTGTAGCGAGCTGCTGAGTGAAATAAATATGAAGTCAGCTGGGAATTGGTACCGCCGCCATTGACATGCAGCAGTTCGGACGCCTGCTACCGACTCAAATTTTTGCAGTTGTGCGCTCGTTTTTTAAGACGCGCATATATTTTTGTTGGCAACACAGCAACAGCAGCGGCGATGACATGTCTGTCGCCGTCGTTATGTGCAAAATCGCGTCAGCGTCGCTCAATCAAATTGACCACCCAGAAATTGGCCAAGCGATTTGAAGTAGATATGCGAGCTAATGCTAAACAACGAGAGTGAATGGTGATATTTGTATAGCATATATATATTTATGTGTATAACTGTTGTTTATGCTCCCTTTTTGATGCAGTGGGGGTTTATATATATCCATGGAGTGGTATACGCGAGTTAGATTTCATGAAAGAAGAGACAAATTTATTGAGTTGTCGCCAAAGTTGGACGTCTAATCACTTACAAAAGTGTTCTCGTATGTGTGTAGCCTGGTTAGGAGCTTTTGCTGTGTAAAGCTCTACAGCAAGCTTTTATTTCAATGTAGATTAATGGTACTAGATAAATAATGTATCCAAGACAATTCTTTTAATGAACATAATTCATTGATTTTTGCTTAATTTTGAGTGATCTAAGCGTTGAGGATTTCAAAGTTTGCCTGGAAGGAAATTTTTGAGCTTTTAAAGCTACTCAAGTAAATTATAATAATTTAAATACTTCTAATACATATAATTGTCAATTGACAGTTAAATTTTCACGGCAGGTAGATTGATGGCTTCCAACTTTAGGAAGTATGGAGGCGAAGTATGCTCCTAAGATTAAGCCTTCGCAGCAAGAGCGCCTTGGGTCGCCACCAATTACTTTATAAAGCAATAATCACCAACAAAATGTTTGCAATAACGTAATTACTTCATTACATTTCACTGTCATTTATTAAATACTAATATCTATTTGCTTCCTGCGCGCCATTAGGCTGCTCCTCTTGCCGATTTATCAATGAAATTTCAACGCTCCAGCCTTGTCACGCCTCATTCACGCCCGCTTGTCCACCCAATTTGTTTAACCATCTGCTTTGCCGTCTACTGTTGTCTTAATTTATTTAATTATTGTGCGTTTGTTTGCCTCATTTAAAAGTTTCATAATTTATTAACTATTGTTTGCAGAAGCAAATTAGTTCAATTACGAGTTGCTCCGTGTGCGTCAATTGAAAATAGGCCTATTCATGGACTAATAGCAGTGGCCACTGCAGGACAATAGGCATGGAAGAGTACCTTTTGTTTTTGAGAGGAGTTGAGGAGGGAAGGGAGCAATCTTTTAATGAACATGCGAAAATATGAAGTAAGGCAGTGAGATGATTGAGCCCAGTGGCTGGAAAATTAAGTGTAACAAATTGCGGAATTAGAAGAGAAACCATAACATTTCCATCAAATTGAGTTTTTGAATTAAATTTTTGAATTTATGGTCCGAAGTTGCTGCAAATCAGTGGCGGATCTACAGAGGTTTTGTCATCCAAAACCCCCTCAAACCCAGAATTTTAACTTAAATTTAGATAATTTACGAAGCAGCATCTATAATAAAAATATGTTGGAGATCATATTCCCCCAGGACGAAGTTCTTGATACGACACCGCTGCAATGAAATATCTACCAAAATCATGAATGAAATATCGGCAAAATCAACCGAAAGGACTAGCCAGAGATGTCGAGCTCTCTTGTCATCTCTCTAACACTGGATTGGTGATTTTCAAGCACGAGGCATGTCTTCCACGATCTCTTAGCCGTCTTTAAAAGCTTTCTACTATTGATTGGTTTGTGTTTTTGGATCTAGGAGCACCAAAAATATATCAATCCAAACTTGCTTTCTCCGCAACTAGTCAAGCTGCTCTCAAGTAGCCATCATATACTACCTTCATTAAATCCCTAGAAAGTTACAAATATATCCAAATATGTATTAGCCCAGTGTAGTTGAAACAATAGCAGACCATCTAATAACTACAAAAAAGCACGGAGAGCAAGTGACAATTGAGCACAAGTCCAAGTCCAACCGTTAGGAAATAGCAGAAGCCACATAGATTGCAGTATAAGCACTCTAAGGCTGTCCGTGCAGCAGCTAAACGATAAAGGCGGTGTGTGCTAGGTAATGTGAGCTATACTGTTGCTAATGAGCAATTGTATTCGGTAATATTTAGTTAAACAATAGCAAGTGTGGCACTGCAGGCAACGGCGACGAAGTGCGTAAGGCAAACCAGGTCAGTGTAGGCACCCTGAAATTAAGCTGACCTAAGAGTTTTGAGCTGGCCGCCGCTAACCAAACGGCCAGTGTTCAAGCTGCCACCCCACTGCGTAGAGGAGCTGTATTACGCCTGTAGAGAGCGCTGCTGTACGCACGAGTTGATGAGACCAGCAAGCCTACATCTAGGCTATCAAGCTTCTCCTGCACTCCTTGCTACTTGCTACAACTGTTATGCTGTGAAAGCGCAAAATTTACAATTAATTAGAGCGTTATTAATTTGATTATTTGCTTCGGTATGGGAAATTGTTACTTGTTGTGGCAAGGCGCTGTTGGACGAAGTTTACTGAATGGCTCAACGGTGGATGTGGGAGGGCTGCTTGGTGTTGGTGGCATAGATACGATAATTTGCATTACAAACTAATTTAGTAGATTCGACTGTATTGTTGTGTCCGGTGCTGATTGTCTTGCGAATTCGGGGCAAGTGTGTAGCTAGCTTTTCTGTGCGTTGAGGTTAGAGCGAAAGCTGATTTGACTATGGTTTGGTGTCTGGTGCTACAATTTGTGTTGTTTGCTGTGCGCCACAGCTGTAAAGTAATTATTTTCGGTTGAACATTTAATTAGGTGTTCAATGTAAACAAAAGCAACATTTGGGTTTCGATTAAAAGCGCAAATAATTAGTGAAGAAAGCGGTGAAGGAAGAACTCAAGGTTAGAGGGATAGAAGAAAATGGCTAAACTTTGTCAAAGTTTGTTTTTATAAATATACATTTTCCGGGATTATGTATACAATAGGCCAAAAAATGTCTAAAATTATGATATCCGAGATCTTTTTGCCCTGATCTGGTAAAAGCGGGGTATTCAAGAAGAAAGTTTTGAAATGTTACTAACGACTCTTTTTCCAAATAGCTGATCACAGCGGTATTGCAACAGGAGCTTCTGTGGATCATTGTGGTTCACTACTGGCCTTTCTGGTTCTCAGATCAAATCAATAAATGTTAGTCGGCTATCAGCAGCTGCGCAGTCGTAAGGTTCTTTTAGGCTTTGGCTAAATTGTAAGTGATACAGGGAACTCCTCGCTCTTAACAAGTATGTACATCTTTCAATGCTATCTAGTTGATAAAAAAAATTCAAACGAAATAAAAAGTTTAACTGTGGTTTCAAAGAGCTTCTGGCTCCCTTTCAGCAGTACAGACCAACCGATAAATTCCTCGACGCAGGGTTTCCTCGTGAGCTTGCTGCCTACAATGAGCTCTAGATACTCAACTCTGTCAGCAAGCTGAATACGCGTTCCTCCCATTGATGGTGAACACGCTTCCTCCGTTATGTGATGCTTAAAGTTCGACTCAACCTAAGTTCTTTTCAAAACTATACTAGTCCCTTCCGGCAAAAAAGGGGATACCGAGGCAGATCCCCACTGCAAACTCCTTGTTTCTTCGGTTTCGACCTCCCTTCACATCCAAAAAACTGTGTTTTCCTCAAGTTTATTTTAATTTTTTTTAATGAAAAATTCAGTGGTTAAAGGGGCCGATATCCGTTTTCCGATAGGAAGTCGCCTTCAATGGTCGCAAGGTTTCTTCTCACGAGACCCAGGCGAGGGTTGATGTACGTCTATATGGCCCGGTAATGGCAGATCGATATCTTAAAAACCGGGGGACTAGTAGCATATATAAGAAATATAGCTATAAAACCCGTGAAAGGTATTTTTTTATTTTTCGATAGGTACTTATCTTTATTAAAAAAAATTAAATTTCTGCTATTTATGCAAATTCTTACGGTAAGTGCGTCTTATTAGCATATGCTTATGTAACTAGTAGATAAACCCTTGCCCTCGGCTGTTAGTTCGTTTCATACAACTCATTATGCAAGCGGAGTTTATAGAAAAGCCATTAAAAGCAAATAAGCGACGCATAAACAAAGTCATTAGACGAACCCTTTTTCGGTTGCACGAACGCAGAAATGTTTGTATGTTAGAATTTCTCTTGGTTTTTTGCCTAAAATATATTTATTAACGTATAAATTTCTTTTTAATTACAACAAAAACACACGCATGCGTTGCAGCAAGCACTTTGATGCGTAAAATGAGGCTTCGAGCATTTTGTGGCAGGAAGAGCGCAACAGCAAAGCGACAAGTTGGCTGGCAGCTAGACAGGCGTGCGATTAGATAACAGCGTAGCTACATACATACATATTTATGCAAGCAACAACAACTCGCTGGACACTAGAAATGTGCTGTGAGGCAGAAGCCGCAACGCGTTTTGGCCATAAAGGAGAGTGTACATGTGTGTGTGTGTGCTGCACTTGTGTTTAGCAGCCAAACAAGCAATCACCAAATGCAACAACAACAAAAAGTATATTTTTTATTCATTTTTTGTACTTTTATTGTGAAGTAGCAAGTAAGCAATTGAAGTATGCTGAGTTATGTATGGCTGCCACTTGCAACATGTGCTTGTGCTACGCGCCTCAAAGCGTATAATTTGGCTGTCACTGGCTAATTACGCGCCAGCAGGATGTGCCACCAGTGCGAGCGACTAGTTTGTGGCATTTAGGCGGTTGCTGAGCCGCTAACGACGCGCCAGCGCCGCGCTGTTGTTGCCCCTGCACAATGTGGCAGGAATTGACGGCTAAGGAGCTGCAGCGTTGCTTGGCCGGTTGGTTGGTTTGGTGAGCGGTTGTAGGCGCTGTTTGTTGGTGGATATGGCTATGCTTGCCATTAAAATGCAATTAAAATGTGAATGCGGTGAAATGTGGTGCGTGTGCCGGCTGCTTATATGCAAACGTCGTTGTTGCTATTGTTGTTGTGTTGTAGTTTTTTGCTTTTGTTGGCTAATTTGTTTGTTTGGTTAACGTGGCAGCGTGTTTTTCTTCGCTTATTTGCGCTTTTACACAAGTGTGTGCGTTGTCGGCTTGGGTCCCGGCGCAAAGTTGTGTAAAAGAGGAGAGACGTGGTTCAAAAAAAAAAAATGAAGCACAACAACAAATTTTAATGTTAAATGTAAATCTCTTTTAGTGCGACACGCCCACTTCGTGTGCACGCCGGCTGTGGTCGTCGGGCGTTGCTGCATCGCTGCTGCCCCCGCTGCCACTGCTGCTGCGCCAGCGACCCACCGCGCTACTTTAATGGGAAAATAATTTTTATTTGCATTGGAAATTACTAGGAATGCCACAGCGTGAAAATGCATGGCATACATTTAATTTTTGTATGTGTATGCATTGCATAGTGTATAAAAAACCGAAACAATGAACTTCACCGCAGTTATAATACCCTTGACAGGTGCATTTCTTATAGCATGAAAGGGTATGAAAAGATCTTTAACATGATTTTAATAGTTCAGTTTGTATGATAGCTATATGTTGTTAATTTGAGGAAGATATCCTATCAAAATAAAAAGTTGTTCATACAAGAAATTGAGCTTGGTAGGTGAGTTTGTATGGCAGCTATATGCTATAGTGGTCCGATTTGAATAAATTCTTTAGTGATCGCATTATTGTTCTAGTCAATTATCTGTACCGAAATTTGTAAAGATGCCTCGTCAAATTACGAAGCTTTCCATACAAGCTTTTGATTCTAATTGTTCACTTTGTATGGCAACTATATGCAATAGTAGTCCGATCTGAATAATTTCAGCCGAGATTGCACTAGTTGCTTAGGTAATAATTTGTACCGAAAATCGAGAGGATATATCGTCAAATGACAAAGCTTTCCATACAAGAACTTGAGCTTGGTAGGTGAGTTTGTATGGCAGCTATACGCTATAGTGGCCCGATCTGAACAAATTCTTTGGAGATTGCATTATTGTTCAAGAAAATTATCTGTACCGAATTTGGTGAATATATATCGACAAATAGCAAAGCATTTCATACAAGGGTTTGATTCTGATTGCTCAGTTTGTATGGCAGCTATATGCAATAGTGGTTCGATCTGCACAATTTCTTCAGAGATTGCATTTTTGACTTAGGAAATTATACGTACGGAATTCTGTGAACATATCTTATCAAATGACAAAGCTTTCCATATAAGCCTTTGTTTCCAATCGTCACGTTAGTATGGCAGCTATACGTTATAGTGATCCGATCTGAACAAATTCTTTGGATATTGTATTATTGCCTAAGGAAAGTATCTATACCGAATTTCGTGAAGATATCTCATCAAATGGCAATGCTTTCCATACAATAATTTTATTTCGATGAGGGTAAAGAAATATTGTTAATCATAAGTTGCAACTTAAAACAAACACATTACATAATAATAATGTTCTTGGCGCTCGTTAATATTTTGTGCCGCTTGTTTTTGTTTTTTATTGCATTTATTACGACTGCTCGACATTTGTGTGGCCCCTATTACTGCTTGCTGGTATGTGTGACCCTTGTCTGACAGCTAGCCAGCCTTCTGTGCTTACATTTCTTTGTTGTTTGTTGTTATTTTTTTTCTTCCTAACTATCCGTTAGCGCAGCAGCGTTTAATGAGCTACTTGCCAACAATTCTGTTTGCCGCTGTTGATCATTAGCGCGCGGTTCCTGAACCTATCGACACGCTAAGTGGCTAAGTCATATACGTAAAGCCTCTACGACGCCCTCGCAAGCTAACGGAAGTGTGGGTGTTAACGGAAAAATATTTTGAAATTTACGCTCTCAACGCATACTTAGTAAAATGGGGCGTACTTGCAACAATTTCAAGCTAGTAAATATTTAAATCCTGTGTATTTACATAACTGCTTATTAACCCGAGCGAGCAACTCAGCTACTACTCTCTCATATATTTACTTATTTCCCTGCTTTCTTATGCAAATTCTGATTCACCACCAGTTGGAATTCCTCAACGTAAACCAAGGTTTGTGAGAAGTCGGCATCACGGCTTGTTGACAGCTCGTTTTGTTTTGACTCCCATATGTGCCCCGCGCTTTGCTTGCCGCGCATGCTCCCCTGGCCTATATGCGAAATTCATGTTGTTATCAGCTCCTTAGCTTAAGCGAGTACAAATTTTGCTTTTATTTCCCTTTTATGTTGTTTTCGGCAACATTCATTTGCTTGCCTCTTCTTTTTTTTATTTTCCTGTTGCTGTTCTCATTTTTATGCGCCCAAAATAAATGGCAACCTCAATGTTGACTGACACCTGCCATTTATAATGAATTTCGTTGTTGCAAATTATCCTCGAATACGAGAAATATTGCTCTATGTATGTATGTATACACGGCAACTTGACATTGTGTGGCAGTCGCCGGTGTGGCATGCAGCAATATTGTATGTAAAATAATAAATCAGCTTCATTTCTTTCGTGCGCTGCGTCTGTCTAAAGGCAGATTTGGCACACTGGAAGAATTGAAATGGTCTAGTGGTTGCCATTCAGCTACACGTTATAGGGGAGTCCGGAATTTGGTCACCGAGAAATTTTAATTAAGTACGAAAAAATCATTAATCGATGAGATAGTATCTATGGATTGAAAATCGTTCATGTAACCTCATTCTTATAATTTTTTCTTGAAAAGCCTGTTCCACATAATATCGAAAATAGAAATAAAAGTAGATTATGCTTGACTAAGCTCTAGCTGCCTCTAATGATACCAATATTCCTTACTGCTAGCGAAAAGTCTCTATATGATCATAATTGTTGTGATTTGGTTTCCGACAGATCATTTAAAGCAGTCGAAAGGGCTCTCTGATCTCTGACAAGAATTTGTCGATGGTCGGAGGATCTTATACTTGAGAATTCTCATCTTTTTCTTGAGCAAGTGGGTAATTCTTACATAATCTTTTTTAAGAAGCAACTGCCAAGTGAAGCAATGCCCCAAACGCCTGTGTATATTAACTGATCTTACTGAGACGCCTTAGAGACCGGCAGTGAACAGGATTTATAAGCAGCGTTACTGAAAAACGTAAGCATGTTAGTAAATGCTTCGACAAGAAGATCAGCAGCCAAAATGATCTGCTGAAGTTTCTTCGAAGTTCGGAGCTTAAATTATTCAAAGTAGCGCCAAAGTTCTAGCGTAGCTTTGGTAATGGTGTTAGAAAGGTCAGTAGCTATTCTAGCTATAGATCATGGAGTTCAAAAGCGGTTCATGAAGATAAGAATGTTCGTTAAAGGTAGGAAGTATTCCGGTACAGAATTTATGGAATTTTTGTTAGTAAAGAAATGGGTAAAAGAGCTGGTATCTTTCATAACAATGAGACCATAAATTACAAGTGAAAATTTTGTGGCTTTAAAGTTTGAAGCCGAAATAATCCTCCGAAATCATAAGGTAACCTTTGTGTAAGTTATCACAATCAATGATGTTAGGGTACTTTATAGGTCTTCTGAGAAGCTGCAATGATCTGCTAAAGATGAAAACAACCCTCCGAAATCTTAGCATACCCCTTGGGTAGGCATGAAATCAATGATGCCAGAGTGCTGCATAGAACTTATAAGAAAAATTCCGCAAAGATCAGAAACCTAATTGATTTGAAGTCATGGGACAGTACAGTGTAGTTATAATAGTAATGAGGCTAAGAAGTTCTATGAAAGATCCGGTATAGATCAAGGATTCTGGTATTTAATTAAATGAAATGAAAACCAAAAGCTATAATAATCTCAAATCATGGAACAGGTATACACCTTCAATTATTATATAGAACACACAACTTTTTCCAGTGCACCTTAAATATCAGTGAAGAGGCAGTTATGTGCACGATTTTTGTGGGAAAATTAATTAGCAATATGCATACGAATTAAGCGGCAATGCGGCGAGCCAATGAATGAGGAGGAAAGTAAATACGAAAAAAGCAATAAATCGACTGCCATAAAGACAAATAAGTGTGCTGATGGCAAAGGCAAGTTGTTGACTGCGAATCCTTTTGATTTTTTTTCACTGCTGACTAAAAGTAACTGCACTAATGTGTGGCAATTAAATAAGAAGAAAGAAAGGGCGCATAAGAAACAAAAAAAAAAATACTTAAATCACCTCAACTGTAATGTGCAGACGCACATATGGCTCGCTATGGAATTGATCGCTTTTTTACAAGCCAAATAAAGTAAAAACCAAAATCAGCACCTTGGCTTGCTCGTTTACTCGACAGCAAGTTTGTATGTATACTTCGGTGTATGTGCACATCAATGACACGACAGCGTTGAAAAAATCCTCACTTAAAAGCACTCATTTTTCGGAAAAGTTCAGTCTTGTAGCGCGTCGAGTGAAATTTGATATTTTCTGAAATGCGACCACGTTCAGCCTGCGCTTTATTATTTAGCGCAAGCGCATGCCTATGTAAGGCTGTGTGTGCGGGTACAAGCACTGGCCGCACCGGCGATCACGACGATCATGTTGATGGCACTGTTGATGACGCTGTTGATGGCTTTAAACGTTGTTAATGTTAGCATAATTCTTTCACCGCAACTCAGTAGAGTCAGCGCTGGTAAAAAATAGCACAAAGGCATAGTCAGGCTTAACTGACGTATACTGAGGCATACTATATACTTATGCTTACAAGGCACAGATTTCATTCAGTGATTTGTCGTTTTTTCAGGTCCCTTTACTTGATGCGCATAAGAAATGCGAAATTATTTTTTTATATAAATTTTTTTTCAATAAAAATATTTCCATAATATTAATAACACCTGTGAAGGTTTTATTTTAATGAGTATTTTGCGTTTAGTCGTGCAGCTGTCTAAATAACTGTCTCCATAATAACGTGTGTAGTTTAATATTTTACAGATTTCGCTTGTAGTCTGTCGCATCCTTTGTGTTTATAGCATTACTTCAAATAATACCAAAATTATTCTAATTTCCAGTCCTTATGCACATATACATACGCATAACCCTCATGTAAATCTCCCACCTCACTCTTAACTACTCTACAATTTTGAACTCTTAACATTTCTTCATCCTAAAGACGCCCACTCATTGAAAATCCCAACACCATTGCATTAGCGTAAGTTCATTTTTACTTTCAAAGCTCTCTTATTTAGCTATGCGCTCTTACATCTAACACCTAACATACACCTGCAAATCAATGCTGCGCCAAAGGCTCGCGCACACACTCATACGTTCCCATATGCGTGATAGAAGCTGCGTGCTCAGCAGCGGTATTAGCTGCGTGCTCATCATTGAGAAAGGGGTAATGAGTGATGCTATGATTATTTGCATTGTTGTTGCAAATTTTTTAATGTTCGCACTTCGAAGTTGCCCTTGAAATATTATGCATGCAACAATAGTTAATGAAGAGTTGTGACATATTTTAGAAGAGTTTCGAATTTGCTAGAATCGTGGAAAGCGAAATTAAGGGGAAATCAAGTGAATTATTCCAATTGAGGAATGCAATGTAACAGTAAAAATATTAGTTGCAAGTGGCAATGAAAGTAAACGCACGTAATTCTTGTCTGATGTCGCGAAAATTCGTTAAAATTGGCGAAAAGTATTACTTAAATTGCGTTTTTATTTAATTTAAAGTTAAAATCGTTAATAAATTCAAAAAATAGTATCGTGAAAGTCGTAAAGTGTTAAATTCCGCGAAAATTATATAGTGTAAATTTCTTAAGTGAGTGTTCGGGTTTGTTCGTGGGTGTGTATATGAGTGTATGTATGAATGTAACAAGTGCGTTGGTATTTTATGAGGTTCTCGGTTGGCTTGCATCGCGTGTGTCGGGTATTACCTACGATAGTGTTGTTATAAAAAAAACCGCGTCGTGTAATGCCATATAGCTAAGGCATACATACATATGTATGTATAAAGGGTGAGTTTGTAATCAAATTATTTGAAATTTATATGTGTATATAAATTATATTTGTTTATAATATTTACATTTATGTCTGTATGTACATTAGAGCTTTTCGATTTTTTTTACTAAGATTTTAACCATAGAACAGGGACTAAAATTGATACGTCTCCAAAGCAAAATTATTCAGAATGACCCTGTTAACCGACCCGCTCTAATGTACATATGGATATGAGATATATTAAGCAAACCACAGGTGCATTCTTGAATATACATATCGCTCATTTGCTGCAAGACCGGCATAAATCAAAAAACGTAATTTTTGAGTTAATGCTGCAGAATTGTTCGTTATATAATACTTCATGTTGAGTGAAAAATTCATATGAATATCTCTTATACTTATGTATGCTCCGCTTGAGAAGAGGTCTAAGTTTGGAGTCACCGTGTAAGGTTGTAGTCAGTTGAAAACTTTAAACGCGTTTTCTGGAAAATCGATTTTTTTTATAGTTGGAAACTTGTAGCTATAATATAACATGTCTGCTTCTAGTGCTAATTCGATCAGCTGATCTAATCTAGTTGCTTGTTTAGTTGAATTAGTCGAGCGCGTCTTTCAAACAAATAGTAGTAACAGCCTAGGGCAACAGTTTTCATTACAAATAAGCTTTGTTAGCAGCTAAACACAATTGAAGCAATTGCAAAAGTGGTTTTCATACGTAGAACAACCTTCAAAGTAGTTCCAGCTAACTGCCACGACTGCTACGTTGGCACGGTTACCGATTGTTCGTAAAATGCAAGCTTTGAATATTCCATGTACGCGCTCAGCCGACCGAGTGTCCAACTGACCGACGGACCGTCCGACCGTCTGTCTAGCCGTCACTTCAAACTGCCTGCTTATTCATCTATTCATGCTGTCATCCATCCAATCAACCAACCATACTAGTTAGCTGGCTAGCCAGCCACTCAACCGTCTATCAGTTAGCCGGTCGTGCACACTTCACTGCGCGCTCGCGCAGCAACAGCAAGCTCATTTACACCTGAAAATGTTGGACATTTTGACAGTTGTTGCTGGACAAATGAATGCACACAAGCAACCAGCATATGCAGATGAATTGGCGCACCAATGATTTTCGTTTCGATTCACACCACTTTATTTGTAGCTACTTGCCACAAATGTGATATTGCTAACTAGCCAGCCAACTAAACTATTTACATACAAACGAAATTTAGCTGAGCTCATGCGCCGCTGAGTGACAAGCGACATTAACCCATTTTATATGGATATGCGCTGGGTGCTTACTCGTCGGTAAACTAGCCGTTCGTAGTGTATCGGAATTCTGTCACTTTGTTCATAAGCGCGTTTAAACTCCTTCAACTGCCCGTGGCTGGGTCTGTGTGTGCGAGTATGGGCATATGTGGTTGTGGTAAGCTTTGTGTGGCTTGATGCATGCGTCTCTTCGTTTGTTGTCGCCTGCTGTGACGTTTTGCTGTCAGTCAGCGCTTTCGCATGCAGGCAATTAGTGTTTGCGGTGTTGTTGCTGACGCTTTGCCGTTCGCTGCCACTGCCATCACTACCACTACTACCGTTGATGAGTGCTTCCAACGACGTTGTCTGCCTGTCAAATTGATGTGAAAGCAAAAGTGCTGGTTGATCAGCGTGCTGTTCCAGTTAAGTTTGTAATTAAATTTTAATTAGTAACTATGCGCTGAACTAGTAAGAGCGCAGAGATTTGCAAATTCTAGGAAAATAGTCAAATTTATTTAAAGTAATGAAAGTGAAACAATTGAAATATAATTCGAAACTTACCCGTCATATATGTATGTATGTATTTCAATTCTTTCGAAGATAAAGCGCTGATTAAAGGTGTTTTAATTAGTTGAGGTGATAATGCTCCTTGTTATATTAAGCTATTTTAAGGAAAATAAGTTAAATTTTATAGGAAAATTTCAAGAAAGTGTGTTGATGCTAAGTTTGGTCCATTAATTGGTCCAGGAATACATAAAAAATCGAAGCATAAGGAGATGAATCGCTTTAGTCATATCCGTCTATCTGTATGTATATATGTGAACTATTACCTCAGTTCTTGAGATATCGATCTGAAATTTTACACACATTCTTTACTCTTCAAAAATCTGCTCATTTGTCGGAACCACCGATATCGGTTCACTATAGCGTATAGCTGCCATACAAATTGAACGTTCGGACCCAAGTGCTTGTATTGAAAACTTTTGTATTTGATGAGCTATCGTCACGAAATTCGGCTCCAATAATTATCCAAAGCATAGGTATAATCTCCGAAGAAACTGTTCAGATCGGATCACTATGGCATATAGCTGTCATATAAACCGACCGGTCAAAATCAAGTTCTTTAAGGAAACTTTTGTGTTTGTGAAGGGTGTAGTAGCTGCGGTTGAACCGAAGTTCACGTTTTCTTGTTCAGTTGAAAACCAAGAAGCTTACACATTTTTTTGGAAGCCACACTTACATATGTATATTTTATAGTAGTAGAAAAGTTTCTTTTTCCAATTTAAGTGAGGTAGAAAAGGATTATTGAGCTGACGGCGCTAATTTATCTAAAACCTCTTTTTAAATATTTTATTTTATTCAAAAACAATATTTTATAATAGACAGCTGAGCCGAGGGTGAACCTAATCTTAGCTAAACTCGGCTAGTATACCTTACTTTCATCAACCACTATTTCCAGTATTTTGTCTTTTCATTTTTAACATTTCCTATAATTAATCATAATTTAAATGTTTTCGTTGGTAACCATAATTTCATGTTATATTAAATATTTAGTTGAAAATTGATATTTATAATAACTAAATAAATACCGTAATTGAGTTGATGGCATAATGACATATGTCATGCCATTGCGACTTAGCCACTGGCTGCAAGCCGCAAATCTATCACAACAATCTCAGATTTTAGTATAAACATAAACAAAACCGTAGAGACAAAACAAATATCACACTACGTAGTACCCATTCATAGTTTCCGTCATAACATAATACCAGCGGGACCCTCTGCTATGGCACTTTCCATAAACATAATTATAGTTAATCAGTAAAGAGTTATCTACATATGAAATCAGAAATAATGCTGGCTTTTGAATATTTCTCTATGATTATCATCAACTTCTCTCTGCGCTACTGCATACATATTGGACGCATGCGCAATTAAAACTATCGCGTGCTAAGTCCGCCGCCCAACAACTGTGGCACGCTGAGTGGCAGCAAGAGACCAAAAGAACCTATGCCATCATGATTAGCTTTGTAATTTTTAGTTTTTGTTTTTTTGAATCGTAACAGATAATTACTCGCGCAGACGCAATCATCAATCATACCGGATTCGCTCCTCCACTTCTACCTTCATCTGTTTTTGGTACATCTGCCACAAATTAAAAAATAATGAAAAAATAAAAATAGCAGAGCAATCTCCAACTATAAATGGTTGTGTTCGAAAAAGTTTTTTTTTTACCTTAGAAGCTTGAGTTTCAACTCGGCTTGTAGCGTTAAGAACAAATAATTGCTAATACTCGATATTGTGTTCAAAAGCTACATATGTATATGAGTGCAAAATTTAATTTCATTATGTCTTCTGACTTTGTTTATTCTTTCATTTATGTTATGCGTTAGTTTTTTAGTTTTTTTAGTTCGGAATTATCCACTTTTCCCTATTACAATGAACCTTGGAACAGTGGGTTGTTGGTTGTACATATCACAAAATATATTTCAATCAGCAATCTGGTAAAATAATACGAAAATATTGTCTGCAGCGATTTTTTAAATCATGCAAAGTGGTTATAACAAATGAAGCACAGCATTGAAACTGAGCCGCAAGCTTAAAACGAGTTAGTTGCTTGTTAACAAGCAGCGTGGGTCCACTACGCATGATTTCGTACTTACACTCATGCTCACTGAGAGAACAGGAAATTCATTCATACTAAGCTGCAATGCGCTATGCAAGTTCTGTTTTTGCAAATGTGTATAAAAAATGTCGTCTACTAAAGTCTTAGAGATAACCAGGCTTCTTTGAGAGGGAATTCGTTAGAGGCGACTTGTGTTTTATGCATTCATTTGAAGAACTTTCACTGTTAAGTTCGGGTTTCTTCTCGGTGTCAAGTTGAGCTGTCCTTACCTGCGTCTTGGAGCTTCAATGTGGCTTTTAGGATCTCTCCTAGATCTTTATCTACCTTTATCGTCACTAGTGTGGTTGTCATCCTCTTTGTCGAAGCTGATAACCTTAAGCACCCATCAATCTTTGAACCTTCACAGCTTTCGCCGGCCCAGTACTTCCAGAACTACGCCCCTGACAGTTTCGCAATCACTTCCTTTACCCATAGCAGTGTGGGATCGTATTTGCATTTTAAGATTTTGACTCCATTATCCCTGTCCGTACCATCGAACGTTAACATAGGCGAGTCCAAGTCTCTATACTATCTTGCGAAGAACGCAACCAGCAGTTTCATACTCCACCGCTTTCCGTTTCGCTTGTGTAATTTGTCAAAGGCGTTGCCTCGGTCCTTGAGAGCTACGATTAAATGCCTATTGGCTACCACGCTGAACGTCGCTGCCGCCCTGAACCATGGTAGTTTCTCTGGATCTAGTCTGTCGATTGGTTGTACAGCGTGGTCCTCTTTTCTCGATCGTTTAGTCGGCCGATTCAAGCGGACCCCTGTCTTTTGGCTGTGATTCCTTTCTCAATCATGAATAAGCATTGATGTTGCCACACATACCGCGTTTCTTTTCTCCATTTAGGCCACAGCCCAAGCCAACCTTCCTTCTTTCTTCGTCGTCCCTCTGTAGCTAAGCCTTTCATTGACTTTCTCCGGTTTTATACAAAAGTCATTTTTGCTTTCAGCACCTCCTTACTGAATTCTGGACTCGGGCTAGTTTTTATTGCCGACATATCTCCTTTGTCGGCCTCTGGAGAGCGCAGAAGAGCATACATACATATATCCAAAGTGAAGTTCTTCAAGGAAGTATAGACTGATGTCTCTTTTTACTCCAAAAATTTAGTTTTCTGCAGTCGGTAGAATTTTTCATCCGTTAGAGAGAGTCTGAGAGAAGAGAGAGCATCAAAAATTTGTAGTTGTTGACTCGCCAGCAGTATCTGTGGATACTAACAGTTTAAGCTTGCTCTCCCCACAACCATATTCAATGTATTGCTTTGTGTATTATTGATCTTCCGTAAATAAAACATTTTTTTAATATTATGAATAATTATCGAGACCTCAAATAAAATTAATGCGTTTTTAATTTGTTACTCAAACCTGCAATTTTCACGACAACTTAAAAATTAAACGCCAAATAACTGTAATTACATACAACATATGCAAATATTTTCCGAAAATAGACAGATGAGTGTGAAGGTAAACATAAAGTGAGGAAAACATAAAATTAAGAAGCAAAAAATAAAAGAGAATAAAGTAAACAAATGCTAAATTTATCGTGAATCAACAGCTGACAGCTGTGAGGTGTATGTAAATATGTATGCATGTAGTTAACGGCAGCGAATATAAAATTTGCTAAACATTTGTTTATTTTTGACTAACTATTTCTTAAATTTATTCATAATTTTTTTTTGTTTTTGTTTTTTTCTTCTCTCGTTTGTTTTCGCTAATTTTATTCCCAATTCCTACTGGTCTCTTGCCGAAATAACGGCATGCAGCGCGAAGAGTATAATTTTCACATAAACGAAAATTTGCAGAATTTTATGCAAATGAAATGTTCCGCTTGTTGAGCATTCAGCACTGGAACTGGTCATTAACTTGGCTAAAAAGTTCTTATTATTTCAACGAGCTTTTCGTGTACTTGTGTGTGTGTGTATGTGTGCTTGTGCCACACAGCGCGTTTTATGCATGCGTTTGCTACTTTTATTTGCCATTTGCTACTCGTAATTAATGCATATCATTATGGCAGCATGTTGTTGCTGTTTTTCATGACTCACTGTTGCATTTATATTCATTCGACGTTGCATGCAACTAATAGAGAGTAACACCAATAAAAGTTAAGTAGATGACAAATGGTAAA
The DNA here is from genome assembly GCF_023373825.1 of Bactrocera dorsalis. Lineage (NCBI taxonomy): Eukaryota > Metazoa > Arthropoda > Insecta > Diptera > Tephritidae > Bactrocera > Bactrocera dorsalis. The sequence goes on along the minus strand of NC_064307.1, from coordinate 73,177,620 downwards.
TAAAATGCAAATTGCTATTTTCAGGGACTCACCAAACTATATTAGGACCCAGTTGGGTCTATAGTGTTATTAAGGGTCTCACAGGGTTTGAAAGAGACGAAATTAGTTTGGTAGCAATTGGAAAAATGCTCGCAAGTTGATAAATAATTGTTAGTGAAGGCCTTTGACGCGACCATATTGATAATATTGTTGAGTTGAGATAAGAGTTTCCTACCCGTTGAAACTTTAAAGTTGTTGCTTTATATTCCTCTATAGTCAATAGCATTTGCTGTCCAAACTGCTAGCCAGAAGCTCACAAAATATTCGTCCTATCCAGTCCCAGACTTCGAAAAAGAAAAAAGTGGTGACAGGATGCCCTCCTCAGCAAGCTCATCGGCTCACAGTTTTTTGCGATTCTGCTGTGACCGGCCACCGGCACAAGTGTAATAAGGAAGTAGCTTGAAGATATAGCTAATGAGATCGTCCTCCTCCAGGAAAAAATACGTCGGAAAATCCCCTCGAAATCAAACAGAAAAAAATTAGGAGATAGTGCCCTTCTTAGCAATCGCAGTTTTCGGCGATTCCGCTGTGACCAGGCACCTATACAAGTCTAATAAGGAAATAACTTGAAGCTATTGCCAATAAGATCATGCCTTGACTAGTTTTGTGCGCGCACACCGCGACACTACAGTGTTGTCTGGCGTTGATAAAGAGCTTCCGACAAAAACACTGCTCCTCCCTCCTTACGTCGACCAGAAATCGAAGCAATGGAGAATTTCAGCGTGATCCTACCCGAAGCCCCTCATATATCCAGGAATTTTGAATCTCCTGGCAAATAAAATTAGCTCTTTTATTTGGGTTTATGGCTAATCCATTTCCATCCGACCACTTGCTAACCACATTAAGATAATCTAGGGTTATTAAGAGCTCAAATAATCGAGTCCGTCCGTTCGTTGTTGAAGACTTCCTCGATATCAAGAAAGGATGAATCGGCATCCATATGGAAGCCATGTAGCCTTAGGGTAACTGAAATAAATACAAAATTTTAACAGAGCTTAGTCTCTATAATTGCACCGGCCATGTATGCTGAACCTAACATACAAAAAATAAAAATTACATGAATAATTCTTGAAACTGGCTGCTGGCAGTTCTTCAATTAATTTTGTTCACTTTTTGCATTCCACTGCGTTTACGCACATTGGCTACCTCCATAAGCTGGGCAGATGCTAAAACATATTTTTACATGCCACAGCATAAAGTCTATGCGTGACCAGCAGGGCCTCAATTTAATTCAATTTCCTGCTTGTCTTTATCGCCAAGCTGTCAAACTGACTGAACTGTCAAAACTACAATACCTTAGCCATGGCGCGGCCAATTGCGAGCGCTTATGAGTATTACGCGCATATAAATAAAGCCACAGACGGGTATTGTGTGGCATAAAAATGCTTACATATATATAGGGTGATTTTTTAAGAGCTTGATAACTTTTTAAAAAAAAAAAAACGCATAAAATTTGCAAAATCTCATCGGTTCTTTATTTGAAACGTTAGATTGGTTCATGACATTTACTTTTTGAAGATAATTTCATTTAAATGTTGACCGCGGCTGCGTCTTAGGTGGTCCATTCGGAAAGTCCAATTTTGGGCAACTTTTTCGAGCATTTCGGCCGGAATAGCCCGAATTTCTTCGGAAATGTTGTCTTCCAAAGCTGGAATAGTTGCTGGCTTATTTCTGTAGACTTTAGACTTGACGTAGCCCCACAAAAAATAGTCTAAAGGCGTTAAATCGCATGATCTTGGTGGCCAACTTACGGGTCCATTTCTTGAGATGAATTGTTGTCCGAAGTTTTCCCTCAAAATGGCCATAGAATCGCGAGCTGTGTGGCATGTAGCGCCATCTTGTTGAAACCACATGTCAACCAAGTTCAGTTCTTCCATTTTTGGCAACAAAAAGTTTGTTAGCATCGAACGATAGCGATCGCCATTCACCGTAACGTTGCGTCCAACAGCATCTTTGAAAAAATACGGTCCAATGATTCCACCAGCGTACAAACCACACCAAACAGTGCATTTTTCGGGATGCATGGGCAGTTCTTGAACGGCTTCTGGTTGCTCTTCACCCCAAATGCGGCAATTTTGCTTATTTACGTAGCCATTCAACCAGAAATGAGCCTCATCGCTGAACAAAATTTGTCGATAAAAAAGCGGATTTTCACATTTCGAACCGAACACTGATTTTGGTAATAAAATTCAATGATTTGCAAGCGTTGCTCGTTAGTAAGTCTATTCATGATGAAATGTCAAAGCATACTGAGCATCTTTCTCTTTGACACCATGTCTGAAATCCCACGTGATCTGTCAAATACTAATGCATGAAAATCCTAACCTCAAAAAAATCACCCGTTAGTATATACATATGTATATAATATAACTTTGTATATGCCTAGCGCCTGTGAGTGCTATAGTTGAAGCTGCCAGCCAGTGTCACTCACTTGACCATTCAGTCTAGATCAATGCACAGCTCAGCTGGCAAAGTGGCCAGATCGCGGCGCGGCGGTCCGTGCGTTAGTCACCGCCTGAGTCCTAGGCCGCAAACAAGCATAGGCTGCTAAGCTGCTAGTCAGTCAGCTTTTGAAGCATGAAATGATTTTAATGCCCTCTTAAGCGGTAACGCTTTAGTTTTTTAATCTCAATTACACGGCGGTGCACTCGCAGAACGCACCGAATCGGTATGACAGCTTATTTAGATAGATATGTACATAAAGTAATTATACAGATATTTTACATATATACGCTTAAATGTGCTTGCAGCTGTAACGCTGCACAAGTAACCTATGAATGTGGTACTAAAATATTTGCTGTTGTTGTTGCAGTTGTCCTTACAATTGGCAACGCTTTGTTAGCCATAAGGCGCGCGGAATGCACTGGCGTATATACAAATACATTTGTATTTCTATTTTATGCGTAACTAAATATATATATTGCATTCAGCTGGCATCACCGTCAGCCAATCAGTCAGCTAGCGAGCGAGACATGAAAAGGAAGCATAAAAGCAAGATCGCCATTCAAACGTTAGCCATAATGGCCAATGCTCAAGTTCTTGGCCACTAACTGCAAAATGCCTATCTCTTTAGCTATCAGCGTTGGTCTAACGATTTGTCTACATACAATTTGCTTTTGCTCTTACTTTAAGCCTTTTCTTTTGCTCTAGTACGAGTATATATGGTGGCTTAGAGTTGATATAGAAACCTGCCTATTCACAAAATCACTCAATAGCGCATCAAGTTTGCTATTTGCCATTGCGGCTTGGCAACCTTTCGATTTTGTAGCGCAATTGAGACGCGTTTGAGAGCCATCATTCGAGTCATCATCCGCGCCATGATGCAGCCTATCAAGCAGGCTAACTGACTGGTCAGTTGTAAAAGAAAACGTTCTCGTTATTGCAGCGCTTAGTACTAGACTCTTCTTCTCTTTTTGCCTACTGCCTGCCTTGAGGCTAGTGGCAAGTAAGCGTATATATTGCACTTGTATTTTATAACGTAGTTAGCAACTCTGTTGCCACTTTTGCCGTCTGCCTTGGCGAGATCAATAATTGAATTAGAATGTCAAACTGTCATAGATATAGTATTGAGTTTTACAGCGTCTTTTTTTTTCTCATTGACAGTTCTTAGTTCTGCTTGCTACGCAGTCTCAGGTGGGAATGTGGCAGTTGGCGCAAATAAAGGCAGATTTAAGGTCTAAAGGAAACTTAGTACGCAAAGTACGTGCATGTAATCTATCGATCTTTATGGTCTGCTGAGTAGCTATTGTCTTCTTCTTCTTTTAATTTAGCACTAAAACCGGGGAACGGTCTGGGCCGAGAACACAAAACCTCGCCAGTTGGCTCTATCCATTGCGAGGTCACGCCACTTGCCCATTCCAAGTACAGAAAAGTGCCATCTTTGTCCTTCTATAGGTGTGCTTGCTTCCGTTTTCTACCCATGGGTTTCGAGTCGAAGCAGCCCTTCGCTGGAGCATCATTTTCGATGCGAACGACTTATGCGGTTAACTGCATCTATGCCGCCTTAGAGTCCACACAGTTCGTGGATCCATTTTCTTCGATACTCATCGCAAACGCAAACGGATCTTGCGAAGAACACTTCTCTAGCACGCTTCAGGAATAACAAGATACTTATAAAGCGTCATGAGAGGGATCTCAATTACCTACCATTCCGAAGTCCCGTTTTGGTAGTCAATAACCAACTCAATATAGTTAAATATTCCCAAACCACCTGTATTTTCAATAAATTTCTTACTCTTCTTTACCTTCTATTTATTCTTCTCGTCTCATTAATTAGAATTCTCAGTCAGTTTGTTGTCATTCACCGCTACCACCAGCGCTCTCCATTACTTATGCTGTCTATCAGATTGTGTTGAAAAATTAATTCAATATTATTTATTTTATTGATACATAATTTATCACACACAATAATCTGGCGCTCAAACAAGTCGTCGCAACGACATGCAGCCAACGCAGATTCTACCTGCCGCAGCCTACTGCAACACACACATAGCACTATCGGCTGAGAGACAATCGAGATGTCAACAACCTGTCAATTTATGTCAAAATATGGCATGAGCTATGGATTCGCGCATTTGTGACGACAGCCAACCCGCGCGGCGGTGGCAGCAATGAAAGCAACGGCAGTGGCAGCAATGAAAGCGACAGCGCTGGCAGTGACAGTGGCAGTGGCAGCAGTTGCACGGCAAAAGCAACCACCAATTGACAATTTTTTCGTTTAGTGGGTATACGTTGTTGCTGTTACCGGTGGCTCATTGACTGTGCTGCCGCTTTCATCGGCAATTCAACTTTCATCGTTGCATCATATTTTTTGCTTGATCATTTGATTGTTTTTACAATGCGTTGATTTGTGTTGGTGCTTGTTATTGTTGGTTTGATTTTTGTTTTTTCCAAGTTTGCTGATGTTTTTGATGATTTCTGTATTGTCATAACCACTGACATTGACAGCTGTCACGTGCGCACGCAGTTAAGGTTAAATTTAAGCGAACGGGCAATATTTTTTTTTTGAAAATAATGAAATAATTTTTCCATTTTACTTTTGTGTGTGTTATGAAAATTTTTTGAAAATTTAGTTTTTGAATATATTTTTAAGTGATAACTTTTAATTTAGCAGGTTTTTAACTTTATATCAATAATAGTTGCAGCCTTTTCTGTCACTTTCCATTAGTTCGATATTATAAGGGTTACTCTTTACAAGGCTTGAAGATAGAACAGTAGTAATAAGAAAAAGCGGAACTAATGTTTAATTTTTGGAAAAAACGATATTAAATACATAAAGGTCTATAATTGATACTTTAAATTCAATAATAGTGTGTTCTTTTGCAACTCGCTAATGAAAAAAATTTTTACCATTGACAACTAGTAGTAATATCGATCCTTCATGTGTCCCCATACGCCACAAATTATTATTTCCAGCAAATTATTAGTAGTGAAATACTTATATTAAATACCTTATGACCTTTAAATGGTTAGTGAGTAATTGTTTGTTCTTTTGCGACTCTCTAATGAAAGAAAACTGTGTCATTGATGACTAGTAGCGATTTCGAGCTTCCTTGACATATCAGGTCATTCTCTACAGTACACTATATTCACTAAATTATTAATACCAAAAAATCGATAAGCATACTGGATTTTTAACGAAACTTTTCGTGTTTCACCATATGTGTTTGTATGTACGAAAAAACCTTGAAAGAAAATGTAATAAATACCTTGACCTTCAATATTTTCGGCTTTTTGTCTACTATATTCTGTTTCAATTTATTTTCGGCGCTCATATCTTTTACATACATCGTGCTAGTCACAAACTTTGCTGATGATTATCAGATATTCAATACCATAAACAATCATAAAACTTCAAAACACAAATAAAACATAACAACAGCAACAAAAACTTGTATTTGTAGCATGTACCAAAGTGCCCACGTATATCATAGACAACACAATATATGGTTCTGAATAGCTTGACTGCTGCGTAAGTTTGTGTGTATGTGTGTTTGTGTCTAAATGGCACTTAAGTTGTTGCAACAACTATGGAACAACTGTGCCAGGTAGAATACTCTAGCTATGATTTATGACATTTGTGTCAAAATCATCATCTTTTGCCGGCGCTGCCGTCGCACCGCACTCTTTACGTAGTCGCCGACTTCGCGAGTGGAGAGATTGCGTTGAGTAAGCGTCGCTGGTCGTCGCGCGTGTTGTCATTTGGCAAACAACATTTTGCAACATTTGACGCAATTTATTGTTAATTCTTCATAATTTTCGCAAAGAACCCAAAGCGCCGACGCAAAAAAAGAAAATGTATTGATCAGCAATACATTGTACAGCCCGCGGCGGCTGGACGCAAGCATATAACGAGCGCCAAAGTTCGTGTTTGCAGCGCGCTGAATGCGCAGGCACAACGGCGAGACGTGGTGGAGGCGCGTACATGTAAGCATCGGTCAACGGTCCATCAACTGTCCGCTCATCACTGCAGGTCGGTGCTAATCCTCGCGACCGGTACTGCGGCTGCTGGCGGCACGTAGGGGCGGCGGTGTTGTGCAATTATGAGTATGAGTCGCACGCAACTAGCTAAATGGTTGGTTAAACGTACATATGACTGGCTAGACGGTTGTTCTTTTGTAGACTTGCAGCTAAATGGTTATTGCAGCAACATACTTTTGTTGTTATTGGCAATGTCAATGCTGTCATAGTTGCTCATATAGCCAATATAATGTGTTTTGTGTTTCGCTTTTTATTTACAGCTAGACAGCAGATTTGTGTCTCTGCGCACAGCTCGCTCGTCTATTTTAGGCCATCACTCAGCCATTCATCCTGGCAGTCGCAGCGCGCGGCATTCAAGTTGCACGTGCTTTTGTGGTGGGTTTATATTATTAATTGTCTGCTGTTGTCTGCGTCATATCTATGTCCGAACTCAATGATACTCTTCAGTTGTCTATTGCTCTTCTCAGTCGCATATTCCTCAAGTCAGTCCTCCGCTACTTAGTCCCCATCATATTCCATACATATAGCGCGGTTGCTGCTTGCCTTCTACGTCCATCTGTATCCAGTTGTTCTTCGTCTGCCGTCATGTGCTGTCTGCTGTCACATTCTCGCCCCACTTTGATAGCGCCTCCATGCTTGTTGCCGGCTAGTTGGCTTGTCAAAATCTTCAAATTAAAGTTGGAGTGATTATTGACTGCGTGGAAAGTGGTGTTGGCTACAAGAACCGGTGCGCACAACATCGTGGTGCTTTACTGTGTGGCGCACAAGGTGTTTGCTTTGAAGTTGTGTGTTTGTTTGCTTTAGAGAGTTGATAGATTGTTGAAATTCCTGTAGATGGATTGCTGGGATTGAAGCTCTCAACCGGTCTCAGGCGGTAATGCGTTTGATAATCGTCAGCTGAGAGTTCGTAGATCTAATGACTTGGAAGCGTGTTGCCAGCTGGGCGGGATCGCATGAAGTCGTTCATATTGTATAAAATTGAGCCGACTCCGCACCGCAACTCGTTGATCTACTGAGTGTTCTCGGTCTAAACAGTCAGGTCAAAAAAGCCACTCCAGAATGCTTCTCTTTATTTCAGATCTTGTCAGGGAATGAGCTTTATGATAGCTACTAGTAAAATCCAAATCTACCGCATCTGCGGCAACCCTAGTCCATTGCAGTCTTCCTGTTCTCCCAACCCTTCTTTCAAGACCAGTTTAAGCTTACATTAGTTAAACGGCGAACTATGCCGCTCACTCCCTTCTTCAAATTATCATTCGTATGTTCCTTACCTCCTTTAAGTATCTGAGAATTTGCCTGGTCTTCGCATGTTTGCATTGGAATTTTTGGCATCGTCTAAAGTGTGATGTGGTGTGGCTTTCATTTGTCATTGACAAAATTAAATTTATGCAATTTGTCTGCGTGAAGCCTGTTCGGCTGCTCAACTCAACTGTCCAAGTATTGCCCATCAGTCAGTTTGGACAGTTGGTTGGTTATTTGATTGCTTGGTTTTGGAGATGAATGACTGCCACTAACGCCACAGATGTTAATTAAAACGCCATTTATTGTTACAGCATTACAAATTATGTTGCAAGTTTTGTAAAACGCGAAGAGAAAAAATGTTGAGTGGAAGATAATCGGAAGTAGTAGTAGGGTAGAGGGAGTACTTGATAGTTAGAAGTGAAAGGATAGACAGCTGTGTCTAAAGTTCAGCGCTCTTTATGTTTAAGCTTCTGTTAAAATAGAAACGCATATCGGTTACCAGTAGTGAAGTAGAGAGTAAGTACTCTGGACCCGGGAGGAATTGTTCCCCATCTCTGGGTGACTAGGTGCTCTGCAATGATATTTTGTGTGTTTTTTCTCCAAAAACTCAATAAAATCAACTCCGGACTCCGATTTTTGCTCTACTGCCCTGCTTGTCAATGCGATAAGCGTTCTTTTTCTTTCCTTTTCACTGTTTGGCGCCAATTTGAGATTCCAAGTGTAGTCAAGTCCTTCTCCACCTGGTCCTTTTAACGGAGTGGAGGTCTTCCTCTGCTTCCCCGGCTGATACTATGTCTAAAACTCTCAGAACTGACTTTTCCGCAGGACCATTTTTTGAAAACTCGTAACGCCGACTCATCAGATGTAGAATTTGGTCTTTGTTTAACGAAAGAGAACTTTACTTCTCAATTGCTTACTCAGTCGAAGTAGCAACAAGTTGTCCTAATCGATATTAATTTCGTAGGAATTATGTAGAGCTTTCGTCGGAGATTCAAGTATTATTAGGGGTAAAGGTCCCATTCTTCAATGGCGTAAGCTGCCAAAAGTCTCGAGTGTAAGTCAACCGTTAGATTAACTTTCCACTGCAAGTGTTGTTGTTAGCCACATATTGTTACCATCATCGACCTCTATGCCATGATTTATGGCACACTGATAATAGCAACAACAACAGTTATAAGAAAAATAAAAACCACGGTGATAAGGCAAATTCTCCGACTAGAATGCCTTGCACAAACGTGGTCATATATCCCGTTGCAAGGAGAGACTATGAGAGGGCGTCCACTTCAAACTCAGAACTGCAGGCCAAATTAGCAAGAGCCAGCGAGCGTCTAACGGCGGGTGGAGCTGCCACTTAGCAAGCAAAAACAGCAATAACAACAAATTAAGCGCCACAACAACGAGTTGCCCACTCGGAGGGGTTAGTTGGTGTCACTAAAAGGATTTTCGTTGCAAGCAAACATTGCTGTGAACAAAAGCTTAAAGAGGCATGCGTACAAGTGGCTGTGCTTAAGCATTTACTATGTATATACCAGTTATATATACGTTATATACAATATATAATTGCATGGTTTATATGCTGTCGCTGCGGGCGAACTGTCATTAATTTCGCAACGAAATATGCGCAAAAATCGCCAATGTTGCTGCAGCAACATTTCGTTTTGTTGGCTGCCATGCCTTTGACAGTGGGCTGTGTCGCTAAAACGGTAAATTGCATTGCTGCAGCAACTCACCGTCTCACTGCATGTCAATATGTATACAGAATTTGTTGTTGTATTACTTTTTTTCGCTTCCTTTCCATAGTCACGCAGCTGGCAATTTGTTGTCGCCGACTCTTCTGCGCTTTGCTGTAGCTGTTGCGCAACATGGGTGGCTTACTGCCGGCGTTGGTTCAGATTTATCAGGTGAGGAATGCGTGGAGACAACCAGCGTATATGGCGCAAGGTGTAAATAAGCATTTATAAAAATATTAAATTGTAACTCCGATGCGCTTAATGCAATGAGTAATGTTGCAGCAAGCCAGCAACATGTGTTTGCAACATTTCTAAGTATTTATAGAATTAATTTAGCGAAGAATTTTCGCAATACTTCTCGTGAAGATGTATTATGTTGGCAACACCTACTGGTCACACCTCACAACATTGCAAAGTTGCAACATGTTGCATTGACACGACAGCACAATTATTTGTACATATTTGCACTGCTCCACCTACTTGATGTTGCACATCGGTAAACTCATAAAAACGGTAGTTAAGTGTAGGCAACTTGCGACAGGTGTGAGGCAAATCAAATTTATATGGTAGCCATATGCAATAGTGGTCCGATCTGAACAATTTCTTTGGAGATTGTAGCTCTCTTTCAGATAATAATCTGTGTCGAATTTCGTCACGATAGCTTGTCAATTAAAAAAGCCCCATACAAACTCTTTTTTCAGATCGCTCAGTTTTTATGACAGCTATTAGCTACGGTGATCGGAGCAGCTTCTAAGAGCAAGAAACACGTGTGCTAAATATCAGGTCGATAACTCAAATATTTGTCCTCCAAAAAGACATGTGCAAAATTTCATATCTCGATCATTGGTCCCCCAATGCTTAGATATCGGTCTGAAATTTTGCCCATGTCTTTTTCGGTTATACTCGTATGCAGACCAACAGACAGCTAAATCGTCACAATTCGTCACACTGATCATTTAGATATATGTATATCATATAGGTTCCCCGACATTTCCTTTTAGGTGTTAATATACCCTGTTCGAGGTATAAAAGTAATACAATTAGTTTAAATTGGAATTATAATGAATTCGTCATGCTTCTAATTACCTCACATGTAATTAAAACTAAAGCATTGCTCTTTTAGTTGATTTTGTAATATCACACATTATTCATATTTATTATTGATCGAATCTTCGCTACGTTTGAGCGCATAAAGGAAAAGCAATTAAAAAAGTAATGAAGTAAAATAATTTTGCATACAAAAAATGAGGTTAATTGCATTGGCTTAGTTATTTAATCATTTTTTATTGAAATTGCTGATTTGAATTGAGTTTTCACACAAAGTCACAATAAGTTAGTTCATATTAGGAGTGTCTGGTCTCACTATCGATAGCATCAAGGTATCTTACTATCAGATTCATGTACCGGAAATGCTGGATACTGCAAAGTCGTTGAGCTCGCAAGAGGATGCTCAACCCTAGTCTTAATTACATCGGTTTGGAAACGAGTTGTGCCTCTGTTGTCTTCTTGGTTGCAGCCTTGACCCCTGAACTTTGCGTGAGCTTGAGAGGCGCTACTCGGCCTCTATCGCAACTCCTGTGCGATAAATATGTCTCATGGAAAACTGGAAACATTTGCTGCAAGCATACTTCTAGGCGAACTACATTTTATTCGAGCGGTATGCTCTAACTGAACTTCTCGGTCGGTTTATTTTGCTAAAATTTGAATTTTTCCAATTTCAAAGCTCGAAACTAAACGCGAAATTCGACTTAATTAACGTTAAATTATATTTTTTTTTTAAATAAATACTCTAGTGAAATTCAGTTTTGAAAACTTCTGAGTTTTCTATCTTCTCATAAAGTTCGGGATTGATTTCATTAAATCAGTTCCCAATTTCGGGATTATGTTTCTGTGAGACAAAAGAATTGTTGATTTCTTTTTTTTTTTAATATATAAATATTCGGTATTCCAAACCATATAAAATTTCCAATTATTTACGGCCTTTGAAGTGCTCGAAATTATTAAAAACATAATAATAATCTGTGATAGGAATTCGAAGACTGCTTCATTGACCGGCTACATACTTATGAGTAAACATTGTGTACTTATGAGTAAAGATTTGTCGACTTACTAGCACGCTAGATATGTCTACCTAAATAGCTCCACCAAAATCCACTCACTTAATGCTATTTTTGACAGCAACATATGTACATATGTGTAACAGTAGTGGAAGCAAACGTACTATAAAAAAACGGCACAATGGAAATAGCAAATCATTGCTGTAATTGCTTTATATGAACAGGTAATACTGAGGTAGTCAACGACCAAGCGACCAAGTCATAAGCTCGAACGCCAGTGAAACATAAAAATGAACGGCGGCAGCTATAACAATAGCGACATATTCTCAATAATTAAAAAATGGTAGTTATAACCAATAGAGATTGAATAGTTTTGAACTCGCGGTCAAGTTCAATCGAAAAACAAACGTTTGGCCACAACTTTTGGCTCTCCCCCTTTTATTCTGGCTTTTGTCTACAAGACCAGCTGTGAGTTACGCCCAGTTGTGTGGCATATTGTCTGTGGTCCGGCGGTGCGGTGGCGCATATGCCACGCGGTGACTTGCTTACTTGCGGAAAGCTTAATCGTGTATAAAAGTACGCGACTGTGGGCATGCGCAATGCGAATGACAAAGCGACAGCGGCAACACAAAATATCGGATTAAGCTGAAAAAACTGTTTAGAGTGGGGCATATTACACTTCTGCTTCTATATTTAAAGTTCTTTACTTCGATAAATTAAATACTGTGCAAACATCACCGCTGGGCATTCGTTAGGCTTGTCTTATTAGAATCATTAGAATAGTCGAATATTTGTGATTTTTCAGTCTAGTCTTTATTAAGAAGCTATGGGTATCATATGAAAGAACTATGTGAAGTTATGATTAACTTTCCCTCCTTCTTTTCCTGCGAGACCGTTTCTGAGGGAACATTCGAGTTCTAAGTTGTTCTACCGAAGCTTAAGAGGTTATCCGAAACTTTTTAGTGATACGTGATCACTTCTTTGACTTCCCAAGACACTATTTAGTATAGAAGAACAATAAAATAGATAGAATAAACCACCTTTTCTAACATGATCGTTCTTTCTCGACTCTGAATATCTTTCCCCATTTGAAAAAAGTTTATTTTCTGCACAAAAAAACTGTGGACGGACATACTTAAGTACATATGTATGTTCATACAGCACGAAATTTATTTTCTACATTTTTATTTATCGCCTGTATTTTTGACACCAATTTCGTATGCAAATTTACCATTTCTTTATTTATTTGCAATGTATATAAACAATACTTGCAACATACTCGTTTAAAGCAACACCAAAGTGGCAAGTGATGTGCGATTATGCGACAAACTGTTGAACAAATGGCGTTGACAGCGATGAAACTATTGTACATACGTAGTTATTTGTCTAACTTGCTATCCGTGATGCTGCCCGGTAGGAAATTTAGTTGGTTGGTTGCATGAAAAAAGAGAAAAGGCCACACGTATACCATCATTAGTCCCGTTGGGACCCCCGGATGTTAACCAAAATGAGCCTTATCCAGCAACTCAAAAGGTTTGGTAAATTATCTAATTTATTTTCCATTTGCACTTTCAAAAGAAAACTGTTAAGGCTTTTTAATTTAAAGGCTTTCAGTTGAGCTTTGAAACAAAAAACTTTAACACATAGCACATAAGTCAAGTGAAAGGCCTTTATTTACACTTTATAAGATCAATGACACTTTTGTTTACCTTTTTTTGGTAAATGACGTTTAGCTTAGTTCACAACCATTTTTACATTTAGCCAAGTCAACCACACTTGTTTACATTTAAGGTCACTGACCCTTTTATGTACCATTTGCCATGGTCAAGTCAAGTTCACAACCTTTTTACGAGTCAACAACCTTTGTTTTGGAGTTTGGTGTAGGGCTTGCTGCTAATTTCAATCTCTAGATAAAGAAACTTTGGGAGGTTTTTCTTAACGTTCTTAAATTGTATTTACTACTGGGTACAGGCTACTTTTTCCATATATTTATATGAAACAATGTGTTATTGTTGTTGTATCACTAACTAACTTCCGTTATTGCATTTCACGCGAGCATTTTTCTACTATATTCTCTGACCATTGTTGCCGCTGTCAAACATAGCGCCGAAGATTTCCATTGGAAATGTAAACATTTGTCACCTGATATGTAAATAAGTGAAAACGTATTTGCCACGTCGTCGGTTTTCCAGCGGTTTTGCAAAAACAAAAAGAAAAAAGTAAGAAAAGTCTAATAAAATTATCGCGAAAAGTTTGTGTTCGTGTTGGCTTCCACATTTGGCGACACATTTTTCGCACGCCTGTGGCACATGTGGCACATTTTAGCATTTAATTGCCCAACAAAATAGCGTTCAAGCGCAAATCTGCAATAACAAATGAAATGGTGAAAATAACAGCAAATCAGCCGCTGTTGTTGCTATTGACGATTTGATTGAATACACAACACTTGCAATGCCAACAAATCAACAGTGTCGCCCAACAACACCGAACGCCGGACCAGTCATTTTAAGCAAATAACAAAGCGCGGAAAACTGGCAAAACAATGCATGGAGTAGTTCACGTTTCGTCTGAAGCGTTGGAAATTGACGAAAAGCAAATACAACGAAATTTGTTTGTTTTCGTTTTTTTTTTTTATAAATTTTACCAACACCATGAGGCCGGCATAATTTGGGGTGCCTATGCAAATGTTTGCCTTGCAGCGTTGCCAAACCGAACAAATAAGTTGGCAGGCATTCTCAGCGCTAAAAAAAACAATAAATATGGTACATTGACTGTAGTAGTGCTGAAGGGTTTGATGATAGGCTGCTACGTCGAAAGCGAGACAAGCGACGGAGAGTCTTTTTTTAAAGATTATGAGAAAGGATGAATTCGAAATATGAAATTCAAAAATATTATATTTTCAGATGGGACTACATAAAATTATGAGAGGGTGTGATTTGAAAGTCATGAGGTGAGCTCACGGGTAGCTGACGGCCAGATGGCTCTATAAAAGAAAAGCGGGTCCAGTGCCTGGCCAGCGCTTAGGTGACTCTCAACCCTCAATGTGACGTGATTTGAAAGTCATATGGTGAGCTCAAGGAGGCTGGCTGTCAGATGGTTCTGTAAAAGAAAAGGAGACACCATGCCTGGCCAGTGCTTAAGTGATGCTCAAATTTCGATGTGATTTCATTTGAAAGTTGAAAGGCGAATTCAAGGGACTTTTTGACTCTTTTGTTTACATTTGAGGTCAGTGAACCTTTTATTTACATTTATCCAAGACAAAAACTTTTGTTTACATTTAGCCAAGTCAACAACCTTCTTTTAATTTTATGGGGTCAATGTTCCTTTTGTTTACATTTTGTTAAGGGCCAATTGCCCTTATGTTTACATTTGGGGTCAGTGAATTTTTTGTTTACATTTAGCCAAGTCGACAACCTTGTTTAAATTTGAGGTCGTTGAACATTTATTCACAGTTTATGGGCTTTAGAACAATTAAGAAAATCTGAAAATAGCCTGAAACACTTTAAGTATCTTGGATTGTCTCTGTAGCGGAAAGTACTACACTTTTCTCAGAGTTAAGGGTATTCTGCGGACCTAACGTAGAGAACTTTAGAAGTATAGAGATCCGCGACCACTATAGCTCTTACACCTACATCAAGATTCTTTATTATCTTGAAATTTTCTGAACTCTAGAAATTCGAACAGATAAAAACGAGCTTGGAAATTACCAGAATCATTTTAAAACTATCAGAATGTCTTTATACCGGGGAGTACTACACTTAGCTCAGGATTAGAGGTATTCAGCAATAGAAAAATTGCCGTCTAGAGAGGCTCAACGATACCTCAGATCCCTTAGTTTCTTGGTGAAAGGCTGCGGTTTGCATAGAGATACTATCTTGCAACCATGGCAAGAAAATATTCCGAAAGCAAATCGTCAACGACAAGCCAAATGTCTTATTGTATTCGACCAAATGCCACCAACATTACGTTTTATTCGCACATAGTAAACGTTTATGCATGTCAGGTTTCCGCTTGCCAGATTTTTCCAAGATGCAAAAGTGTGATTTTTCGCATTTTGCATTTTTGAGTACTTCTACTGTGTCAGCCACGGCGCAGCAACGTTTGCATTTTGCATTCTTTTTTTGCGCAACAAAACTGCTTTGCATTCATTGTTTAGATGTAGAATTGGCTTGTGGGTCTTTATATGGTGTTGTGTGTGTTTGTTGGCTTGCACAACAAGCAATGCTTGTGCAAATATTTGTGATGGCGATTCGTGCACACATTGTTGTTTGTTTTCACATTGAAATGTCGCAAAACGTTGTTCGTACCCTTCGCCGAGCGTTTTTATTTTGACTTCGCCAACCGAAAATCAAAACAATTATTTATTTAAATTGGCGAATGCGCATATGCAAATTGCTGGAAAATTTCAAACACGTTGCAAAATTAGCCAATACACCGACACAGGCACACACTTGCCGGCCGCATATAATGGCGATAAACCAATGCGAAATATTTCGTATTTAAATTGCCGCATTGAATGCTGAAAATATGGCGGAAAATATTTGTTTGGCACCCATTGAACGAAGTGTTGCGAAATTCGAATTCGTCGCTTGTTTGTCACGAACATGATTGGCATTTCTAAGTTGCTAAGTTGGTAATGATTGCATGTACTCGTACATAGCTACCAGCTGTCTTGTCCAGCGCACTCGTGTTTTGCATGAAGGCAGCTTCGAGATTATCTTCGAAACTATGCTTAGAAAATGTTTGCCTTAGAGGTGACAAAATTGAGATTTATGGCTTTAAGAATTGTATCGCTATGCAGAGAACATACAAAATATGCTGCTGAAATTTCGATTGGTTTGAGTGGTATCCAACCTCTTTGTATAAAATATGGTAGAAAACAATACTGTTGTAAACAAATTTTGCAAGCCTCTAGTTTAGTAATTCAAGCTCCTATTTGAAATAGAAGTGCTATATATTCGAAGAAACCGTTCCCGCGACAGTCGTATCTTCAAAAACGAATTCCGTTTTGAACAACTGAGATCGTCGATCCACTGCGATACCTTCGAAAGGATTATCAAAAATCGACAAAGTGCTCAAGAACAGAGGTTGTTGACTTAGCTAAATGTAAACAAAGCTAAATGTAAACAAAAAGTTCATTGACCCCAAATATAAACGAAAGGGTCATTGACCTAGGCAAAATTTAAACAATAGGACAATTGACTTCACAAAATCTGAACAAAGAGGTCATTGACCCCATGAATTCAAAAGTGAATCCCATTTGGACAGCTGAGAACACCGGTCCATTGCGATACCTAAATACTCCCAAGTATTGTTCGAAAGGACTATTAAAAATCTACTAAGTGGTTCGAACCTGCCACGAAGTTTTGCGACGGCTGACTGTCGAGATGTTTCTTCTTTAATCATTTAAAATCTGGACAGTGTCCAATGAGAATTCGTATTGCAGCAAGATTAAGCAGAGAACCACTGTTATACGGATTTCCTACTTTCCAAGAGCTAGTTATTGAGCA
This sequence comes from Bactrocera dorsalis, assembly GCF_023373825.1. Taxonomy (NCBI): domain Eukaryota; kingdom Metazoa; phylum Arthropoda; class Insecta; order Diptera; family Tephritidae; genus Bactrocera; species Bactrocera dorsalis. Next base: position 73,160,562 of record NC_064307.1, on the reverse strand, counting down.
GTGCCTGCTGAGCTCATGCGAAGTCTTGAGGTTCAGCTGTCTAGCACAAAAGGACAGGGGAATCCGAATAGCTCCCAGTTCGATGTGAAGTGTCAGGACAAGGTTAATCTCTCGTGTTAGCTCTTCGCCTCTAGGGTTTCACCCTTAAAACAGTTAAATCTCGCCACAATTCTAAAACGAGCGCGATTGTATTGAAATGGGGCTTTTAAAATATATAATTAGACTAAGCAGCTGTACGGGCCAAAGTTCTAAATCCTCAAACTTGGTTTCAGAGATGAAGGAATGCTTAGCAATCCAAAACTCGCTCATGGGAGTATCTGCTAGGCTTAAATTCGTCACCTTTCCAAAATTAAAAAAACCGACCCATTACATCGTTCCATGTTCTTGGCATAAAGTTGCCAAGCGTCTGCTCTTAAACCTGGTGAGAAGTACTTACGCTACGAAAACTATATACCACGCTCCCAAATGGCCTTAACGCCTTCGTCTTTGCTACCTTCTTTCCTTTTGAATGCGACGCCACTACAGACAAGCCGAATTCCAAGCCACCAGCAAAGTGCGAGTTGTTTATTTATTCTAATTGTCAAGCTCACTTGGCGTCCAATATGCCCGATTCACGTGTCGCCCGCCCACTTATACACCGCATTCACTTATGCTGTTCTTTCCCTTCGTTTGCTGTCTTTTGCTTCGCAATTTATTTTTTTTTTATACATTTTATTCAAGCGCTTTTTATATGATCATGAAACTCATGTTGTAACCACTGAACATTTCTATGGAAAAATCGTGATTTCTACTCTTTGTGTGGCGTCGTTGGCTGCTTGCGAGGACATTGCTACCATCTGCCACAGCCTGCGATCTGTTACCTTCACTGCGCCGTTGCACCAACGTCATTGCCTTTGTTGTCCATCTAACCAAATGTGGAGCCTACGAGTATGTCTCCGCTGTGTTTAGCTTTTTTCTGCGCCTTTTTCTTAGACGTGCCATTTATCGTTGTGGGCACCGTTGCTCTGGCCGCGTTGTTTGGTTGTTGTCACCCTCTATGTCTTTGGTGATGGTGTTAAATAATTGGCTGTTGAATGATGAAAACGACAACCAACGGACGAAAACAGCTATGCTCATTTGCTCTTGGTGACAGTGACAGGAATGTTTCGACGCCACATTTGGCGCGTAAAATATATTTCCAATTCAAATTGACGAGCTGCAATACAAATAAACCGTTGCCACTTGGTGGCTTGCGGAACAATGCGCTTTATTTTTGCAACATTTTGTAAAAAATTTGTTTTTTTTTTTTTAATGGGGACATTCACAGCTTTGGAAAGAGTTGAAGGAAGAGTTTTCGCATATTTTAGAAAGTATGTGATTTTAAAGAGAATCGGAGAAAGAAAGGCGGCCTATATTACAATTAAGGTATGTGAAGGGTTTTCAAAACGTATGTATATCTAGCGCTGGAACTGCTGACAAACACACAGGAGTATCTCTTCTATTAACAGTATTATCATTTCCATAGAGCTCCGCTATTTAAGTTTAAGGAAATTCTGCAGAAGTCAAGTGATGATATTCGAAAAAAGGTGAAGAAAGTAAGTCTGGGTAGTTAGCCATTTAAAAAAAAATGAATCTAAAAGAATCACTAAAGGTCTAACTTGTCGTCAGTATCATAACAATATATAAGGGGGGTGTCCACAATCAGCCTCCTAACGTAAAACTAGCCTCCTAACCCAAAAACTTGAAGCGATTTTTATTGCAATTAAAACGATCACGAATGGTCTCGAATATTTTTAATACAACTTTTGTTGGTTCAAGCGATTTCAGCTGCTGCTGTTAGATCTAGGTTGCGATCTTTGCTAAATTTAGATACTGCTAGGTTTATAGCCCAATCTTAGAGTCCCTCAGAGATTAATTATTACAAATCTCTGAAATACTATCGCCTTTTCTCTTGTTATTTATTTGATCGATGAACAACATCAATATGACCGATGGTGCTGAGGCCGGATTTCAGTCTCATGAATTCGTTCAGTAAAGTGAATTTCCGCGTCAGAGCTTTTCTACTGGTAGGAATTTGTTCTAAAAGCAGAGGAGTCGCAAGAAAGATAAGCTTTTAAGTGGGTCCTTCGATGACATATCAAGTTCTTTTGAATAATTGAGTTTAGGTCTCAATAATGCGTATTTGAGGGAGGAGTCACCAAGCAAAAGTAGTTGGGAGCTGGATTCCTTCAAGAACTTATTAAGACTATAGCGAATTGTGAATCATTGAACTAAAATCTTCTTGACTAAGTTGGAACTGAGCGTACATGGGAGCTCCATGGACTATATACTCACTAACCAGTCAATTAATGCTAAGTTAAACCCTTCCCGACATCTCTCCTGCATATTTTGCTTCCCGTCAGCTCTTGCTCTAAGTCTGTGTAATAAGGCTACGAAGCTCAGCATAACTCAAATCTCACCCTAAAGCCCTTTGGTACTACCATAAGTCAGCGGTACGTGGTTTGCATCTTACTTAGCTTTCCTTCATTCCACTTGCAGCGTGAGGGAGATTTCATGTGGCAAACTAAATATGCCACTTGCAACTAATGGCGCGAGGCGCGAAATCCTCAAGAGACCGTGTTGCGGCATGCTTTGCGTTCCGTTAATGTGTCGGCTTATGCGAATAAGCATTTGGAAAATTGTAGTATTTTTCGTGTGCCACAGCTTTTGTGTTACTATTGCCAATTGCAACATGTTGCTTATGTAAATTTATCGATTGCAAAAAGTGCGCGAAAGAAAAACGAAAATTAAAGTAAAGCCCCACCAGCAAGGAAGGTGCGCTTTGGACGTGCAAGGATCGTGTCACTGCGATCGACATGACATTCACATGCCAACAGCAGTGCCACATGTTGCAAGCAGCACATAGCGCTTGGCTGGCTGGCAATTGGCAAATGACGCACGCGCGCTCGCTCAAGCTAGCTACTCACTCACACGGACTCGCCGTTGTGTAGCCAAACAAAGTCAAGTCTAAAGTGCATTGAAAGTCATTACCGAAAACAGCAAGGCGGCTGAATGGTAGTAACGGTTTGAAATGCACAATTGAACGCGTGAAAAACTAATACCGCTATGCCGAGATGAGTAGCATAGATAAGCGTTTAACAACAGCAGCAACAATACGTACATAAACGGCCATGACACCAGCCAGGGCCAAAAAGCAACATTGCCACCAAAGCGCCTACCAAGCTTCGCATGGCAACACCACAGCGGTGCGACCGCAGCGACACCGATTAAGGGTGACTCGAAATTGCGGTCTTTTCTAATTCAATTGTAATTGGAAATCTGCAAATGAACTGTGCATCGACAAGCAGTTGACCTAGTCACAATCGATATTGGCTACGAACTCTACATGCTTACACGGCACTGACAAATCGTGCCACGGCAAGCGTGTAAATATTTGCGGAAAAATCAGTTAAGTTGTAGCCGCATGATAAGCTTGCCACTTGAAAAAAATATATATCTTTGAATTTGAGATTAATTTGCGGCAAGCTGACACATTTCAAGGTTCAAGATTCGTAACTCGTCCTAACTAATCAATAGTCATGTCTGGCGAGAACACAATGATACATTTTTTTAAGTTTAACGAGAGAGAAAACTCTGATGAGGGCCAAGAACTGTTTTTAAGAAGTTTTAATCATGCTGAGCTTCTATACAGATCGATGCTGTCTTGAATAGCGCAAAATTCTTAACACTTTGGTGATCTCTGCCTATGAATGCCAACTGTCTCCGTAAATTTGCTTTTGAGACGAGACCCTATTCAAAAGTATTAGCTGATTTCCAAGTTTCATTCAATCATAGCAGCGAGTATCAAGCTCAAATAGTGGAAACAGACACAGAGTCGCTTTGGAGTTTAGTTATACTAAGCTGGAGGGAAGACTGCTGAAGCACAGAATCCACGATTTCTTTATCAAATGTAGTATTTAAATACATCGACGATCTCGAAGAAGCAAGAAACCCAGCAAGAGAAGCCGGATACTGCGCAGCGATCTCAAGCCGTTCGGAGTGATGTTTTCTTAACACTTGCTAATCCTTCCTATTCGTGTTCCTCCCATTTTGGATCTCACGATCCAGCAGCCAGAAGAAGATCCCTCTTATTAGTGTGCCGGCGAAGAAGGTATGACTGTAGGTGATGTCAAGCTCTCTTTACACAACATGCATCTGCTTAGCAGAGTGCATTTTAAGTGCATCTCTTGTGCACTTGTTCCGCATTGGCAAGACTACGTTGTAAGGATCGTTGGTCCTCACGGAATGATACACTGGAAGAAGTATCGATAGTGAGGCTGCAGAGTCTTCTAAAATTCGCGTCAAGCATAGACATTCTAAAGGAAGACTACTTCTTTTGGTCCTAGAAACTAAACTCCATCTGGTATCGCACAGAACTGAAACTGGTCTATGTGTGACTTATTGGCCTACCAGATTAACATAACCTAAATTAAAGTTCACTTTAAGTTGATAGTAATAACGCCAGGAGGGCGCGCATAGAGAGGCTCTCTCTCTCTTTCAAATCTAGCAGTGATTCGCTCTTTCAATGATACCATGCAACTCAGAAGTTAGCTTTTATAAAGCGAGAGCCTGAGACTTCTCAACGAGTTCAGGAGACAGTGTCAAAACCGTGGATCTTAAAGACATTTTCCCAATGAGGGTGTGAATTGTGACTATACTCATGTGGTATACTTGTAATAATGAAACCACCACTGAGTAACTACTGTTGATTCACAATCAACATCTCCACCTTGAGCAACTACAATGCCAAATTGAAGAAAGGCTAATAAAACCGCTATTAATTTGTACCAAAAATGGGTTACTTCGTTACATGAAAAACTATGTATGAGCACTTGTAGATCTTGGCTCCGGATATGCAGTTCAGCATATTCGTATGCTCAAAAGCGCGGGAGAACACCCATAAACACCTGAATACCTGCAAAAATAAACGAAAAAACTCACACAAACGAACAGTGTCTACAAATAATGTTCACCACACCACACTCGACGTGTGGCACGCTATCACTGCCAGTAGATCAGTTGCAATGCTTGCTCGCCAGTTAAGTTTTGTCGCTAACGGTTGTTCGGCTGCAGTGTGCGCCTGGGCCCGTCAAATGCGCGACCAATTCGAATTCTTTACCTCCAAAGGTGTTAAGAGTCAACATTGAAAACAAAAATGATCTTGATATGCGAAAACAAGAATGTTTGTTACATTTCGGTTATTGCTGTTGTTGCAGTTGTTAGAATTGTACTTGCTGCTTTTTTGCAACGAAATTTGTTTCGTTTTGTTTCTGCTGTTTACGGCTGCCTTGCTACAAGTAACGAAGAATGATTAAGTGGATAGCGTTGAAGGTGCCTTTCGATAAGCGACATTTTGCGCTGGGACTCCACGCTGTGTAAAGATGCCTGGAGAAGAAATGAAGAGTTGAAACTGCTGGATTCGTTCTTAGAGAGACTTGATGGAGACCCGGAATCCAAATTTCAATGCTGTGGGCTGGCTCAATGGCGTCAAGGTGCTAAAATGGGTGGGAACCGTGCTGAAAATAGTGTTGCAACCCATCCATTCCGAAGGTGGGGTTCTTACCTAGCATGGGAGAACCGGAAGATGCACTGCGGCAGCTCAGAAAACAAATTCCTTATGTGCCGACGAAAGAGTTACCAAAACTACATCCACCAAATAAACAAGCCCGAAGGATAGAGTCAGTCAGCCCGGTATCCTCGTCCTTCTTTAGGCAGGAGATAAAAATTCAGCGTTCGTATCACCTTGCGGTTCAGACCCACTAAACCTTCGCGGTATTTTTCAAATACTAACTTCATTTGAGCTCTTTTACTTTCGGCCATAAAGCTTTAGGTCTTTCAATGGGTTTCAACAGTGCCAATGATTTTCTTGTCTTCACGCTGGGGTTTCATTCATTTCAGTTCTGTCCTCTAGATCGAACCAAGAAGTAGCCAAATCAGGACTTGAAATATTATTATTTTTAAAGCAACTTTTGAGCCACAACAACACAGAGAGAGAGAGGGAGCTATACAGACACTACAGAGAGTAAAAAGAGGTAATAAAAACCCGCACGTAACTAGCCTGTGTTTATGTACATAGTTTATTGAGTTGAGCTGAACAATATATCAATCCATTAAGTCTATCGTCACCAAATTTACTTAGGCACTTGCTGCAGCGCATGGATCAGTCCAATCCCATTCCTTCCATGGTACGCATTTACCAGCAGTGGAGGAAAAGCCAGTTAGGAATTCGCATGCAACTAGTATAGCTTTGCCATCTTGACATTGCCAGTATTGTGTTGGATCCCAGAAGTTGCGTGAAATAGCGCCCTCGTTCGATGAAGTGCAAGTAGGTTCTCCGCTACCATGGGGATCACACTCAGCTATAACTGAGACAGCGTAAGCCAAGGTGACGAAGGCGAGTACATACACTGTTGGGATGGCGGAAGGGAATTAATTTATATGAATGCAGTAATTCTATTTTTTTTTTACAAAAATTTCTTGATATATATTTTTTTTATATAAAATAATGATTTTTTTTAATACATTTCTTTTAATATAAAAAATTAAAAAAAATATAAAAATAAAATATTCTTTTATTTTAAATTTTTATTTAAAAAATATATAAAAATAAAATATTCTTTTATTTTAAATTTTTATTTAAAAAATATATAAAAATAAAATATTCTTTTATTTTAAATTTTTATTTTATTTTAATTTAAAAATTTTTGATTTTGCATTAATTTTTTTTCCAATATTTTAAAAACTTTTAGGCAGCTTATTTTCCAAAACAAAATTTTTTAAATTTAATTTTAAAAATTTTTAGGCTGCTCATTTTTGGTAATAATAAATTTTTATATATAAGTTTGAAACTTTTGTGATTTTTCAAAAGTCTTAGATTTTAAATATAAAATATTAAGTAAGTGAATGTGTGTAGTGTTTTTTAATGTAAATATATTTCTTATGATTTTTATATATTTTTTTTGTGGAAAAATTTTTTATGAGTTTTTTCGTTAAATATATTTTTATGAGTTTTTTTTTCTTAAATTTTTTTTAATAATTTTTTTTTGGTAAGAAGATTGTGGTTTATATATTTTTTGGATAAAAAATATTATTTTTAAGAGTTTTTTGTTAAAAATATTTTTACAAGAAATTTTTTTTTATCAAAAATGTTATTTTTAAGAGCTTTTTTGTTAAAAATGTTTGGATAAAATCTTTTTTCTTAAATTTCTTTTTTGTATAATTTTTTTTGTTAAAAAGATTTTGGTTTATATATTTTTTTGGTAAAACATATTATTTTTAAGAGCTTTTTGTTAAATGTATTTTTATACGAATTATTTTTTGTTAAAGTTTTTTTAATAATTTTTTTTTTGTTAAGGAGATTGTGGTTTATATTGCTTTTGGTTAAAAATATTATTTTTAAGAGTTTTTTGTTAAAAATGTTTTTATAAAATTTTTTTGATACATTTTTTTGCATGATTTTTTTTTGTTAAAAATATTTTTATAATTTTTTTTGTTAAAAATATTTTTTATGTGCTTTGCTTTTTATAAAAAATAGTTTTTATCCGATTTTTTTGTTACAAATATTTTTTATATTAATTTTCTCTGTTAAAATTCTTTTATATGAGTTTTCTTTCTTTTAAAAATATTTTGTATCACTTTTGATTTGGTTAAAAATTTTTTTGTACGAGTTTATTTTGTGAAAATTATTATTATTTTTTCATAAATAATTTCTAACTTAATTTTTTGTTACAAATTTAAAATTTTTTTCCATAAAAGCTTTTTTACTACACTCTAAAGAAAATTTTTCCACAAAATTTTTCACTTTTCCACAAAATCTTCAATCTTACCGAACTTCATTTTTCTGATTTAGTTTTTTTGAGCGAGCAAAGTCTTTGAAAGCGAGAATTGCGACGAGTGACAATCTGTTGCATTGCCGCCCTTTTTATAGGAAATTTTTTCCACTCAAGACACCAATCACTTAGAAAAGGCGTGCGGGCGGCATGTTAGGCAAAGTGAATTCGCGAAATTGCGATTTTTTGCAATAATGAAACTATCTGTTATCAGCAAACTAGAACATTTATTTTTACTATTTTTCGCCAACATCTCATTCCGCTAATTTCACCCATTGCAATTAGAAATTGCAGGTACGAACTTTATCTATTAATTTTCTACTGACAATACTATATGTTTTTAATGCTGATAAGTCTTGAAGGGGAAAATGGAAAGCGAGTGTGAGCAACAAAGAAGACTTGTTAGCAAAATACCTCAGCGTTGAGGCAAGAATTGTACACTGCAAAGAATTTTTTATACAAAGTGCTTGCAAGTGCTTTTCACTATTAAATTCCACACCGTTCTTTTCACATTCACAACACATAAGTGTCGCTATACACTCAAATACATACAATTAGAATTTATTGTAAAATCAATTAGCAAACGGAAACAACAATCTATTGACCAATTATGGTAATCGTCTTCATTTTGCCAGCAATACTTAGCTCTTATGCCGTGGTATGCACACTTTCATGGCGTACTGTATTGTGCGTTATCTCTGCTCATTAGCAATTATTCAGTAGTTGTTGGTAATCGATAATTGATAGTGTGCGCGATAGTTGGTTATTAGTCAAACAGTTAGTAGCAAGTCAATAAGCTGTTAACACAAATGGGCCACAGGCAATACGCTTTGTAGGAGAAAGAGGAAGAGAGGGCAGGGCGCGCGGAAAATAGACGTTCTGTCTGCAGTCGTAGCCACTGGGCAGTATGCCACAAGGCCACAAATCGCCTGAGCGGATATGTCCCAAAGCTGTGTTATATGCTAATTGGCAGGCATACTTTATTTTTAAATGTACATATGTATATGTATGCAAATACATTACTGAGCACAAATATACATACATATGTACATGTAGGTGCCATTAGCTTAGCGAAGAGGAAATATTCTTACATTTATACCAATATTCTAAGCTTAGATAATAGTTAATTAAGACAAATTGAAGCGAGTTAGATGCGCTCAGCAATCAATTAAAAGTAATAAGTTTGGTACAAGTTTTATGTATATGTAAATCCCGAAATTTCGGGATTTTGGAAAAAATAGTTCCGTTAGTTCTGGCTTATGTTAAATTAACACTGTTTTAAATAGTTAAGTTTTGTACAAGTTTTGCAAATCCCGAAAATTCGGGATTTAGAAAAAAGTTATACCGTGAATTCATTAGTATGCCTGAATATCAGTGTATTATTTTTATGCTTACTAATAAGCACGTTCGAACATATTTTTAATATTTTTGCATTCGGGATCCCGTGTAGAAGGCATGTTCAAATTCTTAAATTTGTTAAACATTTGTAAATCCCAAAATTTTCGTTCCGTTTCCTCGGGATTATGCATACCCTTAAGTAATTTGGCCTTAATCTTTACTTAGAGTAGGGAAACTGTACTGAAGCTTTGTAGAAATTTTAATGGGAGCTGAGGTTTTACATGCCGATCCTAAAGTGTTCGCTTAGAGAAGGATTTGTTGTATGAGAATACAAATTATATAACGCTGGTTTTTACAGCGACTATCCGGACTTCAAATCTCTCTGCACATTCTATTCAAGCTTTTTTGAATAGCGACGCTAAAACTCTGCTTTTCCCAGACAAAAACGAATGGCTTTGCCACTTCTTACATAAATGTTCCCAGAATTGCATAAAAGTTGAGCTTCAGTATAGTTTATCGAAGAGTTAGTGATTTGTTTTTAATTCCAGAAAACTGTGTTTATTTATTAATATTTTTGACAAAAATTTATGCAGCAACAAACACAATAAATTTCAATTAGATAAAGCAACAAGCGCAAAGGTAAGATCGGATCTAGGCACTCAAATTTATATTGAGCAATGCTTCATCGCTGCCGCATGGTGGTACCCACACCCAATCGGTCCATGGTATACATTTATTGGTGGTACCACTATAACCAGTATTATCCGGGCAGCTTTCCGAAGTTGGCTCACCGGCGCCATTACAAACCCAATAACGTGTTGGATCCCAGAAATTTCTGTACGTCTGACCATTTGAGTTTGCCGGACATACTGGCTTGCCATTGCTATCTGGATCGCAGGTGTCTTCTGCGGCACAGGCCGCGGCAATCAGGAGCCAAAGGCACAGTACTAAAAGCAAAACTAAAGTGACAAATCAATAAAGATTCCTAAGACGGCTGCTTTTAATTAACTTACGCGACTTCATATTGCTCGTGTCGGGGTAGTTTGTAGACCAAAGAGTTGAGAACTATTTGCAACTGTTGCTGTCACAAAACTTTATTGCTTATTTATACCGAAAAGTGTGGATTGCATTTGTGGATCTGGAAAGGTCTTTTGCCGATTTTATCTATAAATGTGAGTGTCTGTGGATTTCTACGAATTGTTTACAATGTTGTGATTATTTATTGCGATTCTAAGCCATTTTAAATCAGGTCGATTGCAAAAACAAACATACGCTCAAGTGTGCGATTACACTGCTACTTGTTTTTATATACTCGTATGTATGTTCATGTGGGGGTTTTAGGGTCTGACCACACTTAAAGTGATTTGCGACCGCGTATGCAACGTGTTTCTTTGAGGGACGGTGGTGATTCGAAGGCGTTCTATAGAGACACTTGTCATTGGGTGAAAGTTCGAACTTACTTCTGTCCTCAAGTAATCTTTCTAGATTCTGTTTGATTTTGCAAGTAATATCAGATCGGATTACCACTTTGAGTTTTGTTGACACGGATACTTATCGAGCAATGTCTTCAATTCACCGTCTTTGTAATGTTTTGGATATATCAAAATCAATCACCACTAACTGGAATTATGTTTGAAAAGTTGTCAACACTTCAGTACTCTATTCCTCCCTATTTTTCTTTTCGTCTCAGCTCTTTCCCCTCAGCTCACTTTATGAGCTTACAATGAGCTCTCTAAATCTGAGAACTTGGGAGTTTCGCCTCGACTTATTAGTCACCGATTGATCATTGAATTACAACTCGATCGATCGGGAGTTCGAACCTGGCAAAGTCAAAGTCAAAAATCTTCAAAGAAGTAAAAAGTGTCTTATAAAGGTCCAACATACTAATGTTTTTTGAAGGTGTCCTAAAAAATCATTAGAAGCCGGCCTATTATCTAGTGGTATCGCCAACCGTATACCGCAGAAGTTGCTACAGACATGCTCGTGTCCATGCAAGAATTGTTGATAAGACACAATAATAATTCAGACAGATAGGAGCTATCAGAACACCGATTGCATTGTTGTCATTGCCTTATCAACTTTGAAATTAGATAGTTTGTGGTAATGAAATTGGAACAGTGCGCTCTAATTATATATGTGGACCTACATACTTATTAATATGTATATTATTGCATATAGTGTCATATAAGTATATATGTATGTATATATTTAGTACATATAACAGTTTTTATATATTCACCAATCAGGGAAAAGGCTTGCAGAAAAGCTGGCAAATAAAAAATATTTTTAACCAAAATTTTAACATGTCACAAAACTAATTTCGGCTGCAACATAGAGTGAGAGAAATGTCGTAAGGCAAGATAAAATCTTCAATTGGCAGCAACAATGAGTGTTTGCCTCATAGCATTGCACTGAAATGGTTGCAGTCTTTGCTATTTTTTTTGCTTTTTTGGCACACGCTAATCTCTAAATTGAAATCGCCTAACGGTATTACAGGCTGCTGTTTATTAGCTTTCGCTCAGAGATATGGTTGTCCTTTTTGCCATTGAGTAAGCGCCCCAATCAATATTAGGATCTATGAGCTGACGCAAATTCAAATCAAACTCTAGTTAAATGAAGCCTTTGTTCGTTGAAAATGAAAAATAAAATGTTACTGGTCGCTATTCTGTCCGCTTTAGAATAAAAATGGAACATTGAAGCTCATCCGATCATATCGTCAGTTTAACGAGATATACATATGTATCCATAGTTCTGAAGGCGGCATATAGCTGGAGTTCCATCCTAAACCTTTTAGACCCTCTAGCATCAGCATTCAGCCAAGAGAAACAATTGAATATGGAAGCTCATCCAGGTACATGCGGCCTGTTTAACGAAATATATGTGTATCCTTCTGTGGGCGGTGTGGACCTGAAACTCTATACTAGGTTTTTGATACCTTTCAGCTTATATTCATCTAAGGGAATTAATGGAATATGAAAAATCATTTGGATACATACGGCGGTCATATCGTCTGTTCAACGAAAAAACATATCCTTCTGTGAGCAGTGTAGACTTGGAGCTCCATACCAGGCGTTTTCAGACCATTCAGCACATATTCAGCAAAAAAGAAAGTAAGCTGAATAAAGACTTGAAAACCACAGCGCCTTAAAATCTGGTTTGGAATGGCACTCTAATGCCTTTTTCAGCAAGAGAAGTCTAAACGGAGTAGCTCTTGATTTCATTTTAGTAATATTATATGTATATACTGACGTCAGTGTGCCAAAAAAAGAAACTTTGAGCTTTCGCGAACTCAGCCAAAATTTCAATGCTTAATTGTCAATAGAAGAGGAAATAGTAGAGAGATGCTAAAGCTACTAACTAAAACTGTCTATACTTTGATAAATCGCGTTTGTTCGAATGCCATACCAATCTAAGCTACTAAGAAATAGCGCTTCAAACAAGATTTTTCAATTAGTAAAATATTTGAAAACTTTGTTAACAATTAATAATATTAGTTTATTGAAGTCAGCACATAGCGGCTTTAGTAAAAGATAAGTAAAGTAACATGAATTTCGGACTCGGCACATACCAATCAAGTGCTTAAAACAAGCTGACATGGCACGGTTTGGCGGATACTTCCTTAATGGCCGCTGCGGAGACAAAAATATGCATGGTTATACTTGCACCTTAAGCAAACGCACATTTGCTTTTGGCTAGAGGTGCAGCACGAGCCGCATTCCAACGGCAAAAGACGCTCAAATGTGACAGCTAACATGCGTCACACGCGGTTGTTGTGCCCGCATATGTGGCATGTTGCACGCGTACATATGTCACAACAAGATTTGATGACTTAATTTTGTTGTTTTGTCTGAGTTTTGCTGGCCACAATTAAACCCCCCTCTTTCACTTAGTTACTCAAAAGAAGTTGAAAACATTTTAAACTAATTTAGCAGCCGGAAAAGCTAAATTTGAAAAAGATAATCCAACGACATTCGAACCAAAAAAGTTGTTGTGTTCAGTGCTTTTTTATCATTGCTACAAGCTGCGCCCTCGTTTTGAGCGCGGCTTGTAAACACGCCACAACTATCAGTTTGACGAGTAAATTATTCGACAAATAGCTTTAGCTCGGGGTTTTTCCTTTACAGTTTTCAGTTGTTAGCCAATGGTCTCTCCAGACGCGTGCTATGAAATCAAAACGCATTTTGTGATTAATCTATAATTTTAGTTGGTTTGATTTGAAATGTCTGGACATTGCTTTGACACATCTATACACATACTTAGGTGACTTAATAATTGGTTTTGTGCGTAAATCCATTAATCATTCACATTCCATTAGTTGACAGTTTCGTGTTTGTCTAAATATTGAGATATCACTGGGTTACCATATTGTCAGAAACGTAATTTGCATATTACTAGGTAGGTTACGAGTTTGGTTTGAGACAAGAAATGACTAGTGACATTGTTAAATAAATTTCGTTTGAGGTTGCTCAAATAGATTGCTTTGAAGACTATGTTTGAGCTTTGTGCTACAAAAGAATTATGAAATTTTCCACAGCAGTTTCATGTTGACTTTCGGCAAAGCTTTGATGGAGAGCAAGTGGAATCTGAGAAAAAATTTTACGGTTTCCAAAGAAAGCGTTTCTGGCAAAATTGGCTGACAGACATTCTTGTAACGGGTGATTTTTTTGAGGTTAGGATTTTCATGCATTAGTATTTGACAGATCACGTGGGATTTCAGACATGGTGTCAAAGAGAAAGATGCTCAGTATGCTTTGACATTTCATCATGAATAGACTTACTAACGAGCAACGCGTGCAAATCATTGAATTTTATTACCAAAATCAGTGTTCGGTTCGAAATGTGTTTCGCGCTTTAATTTTGTTCAGCGATGAGGCTCATTTCTGGTTGAATGGCTACGTAAATAAGCAAAATTGCCGCATTTGGGGTGAAGAGCAACCAGAAGCCGTTCAAGAACTGCCCATGCATCCCGAAAAATGCACTGTTTGGTGTGGTTTGTACGCTGGTGGAATCATTGGACCGTATTTTTTCAAAGATGCTGTTGGACGCAACGTTACGGTGAAGGGCGATCGCTATCGTTCGATGCTAACAAACTTTTTGTTGCCAAAAATGGAAGAACTGAACTTGGTTGACATGTGGTTTCAACAAGATGGCGCTACATGCCACACAGCTCGCGATTCTATGGCCATTTTGAGGGAAAACTTCGGACAACAATTCATCTCAAGAAATGGACCCGTAAGTTGGCCACCAAGATCATGCGATTTAACGCCTTTAGACTATTTTTTGTGGGGCTACGTCAAGTCTAAAGTCTACAGAAATAAGCCAGCAACTATTCCAGCTTTGGAAGACAACATTTCCGAAGAAATTCGGGCTATTCCGGCCGAAATGCTCGAAAAAGTTGCCCAAAATTGGACTTTCCGAATGGACCACCTAAGACGCAGCCGCGGTCAACATTTAAATGAAATTATCTTCAAAAAGTAAATGTCATGAACCAATCTAACGTTTCAAATAAAGAACCGATGAGATTTTGCAAATTTTATGCGTTTTTTTTTTTTTAAAAGTTATCAAGCTCTTAAAAAATCACCCTTTATATATATTTTTTTGAGATATTTTAGATAATCTATATAGAAGAACACCCTAGTCAGAAATTTTTTGGGTTCCCAGTATACAGTTTTATTCATAAATCAACAAAGACAGCACCTTAGATTTGAAACAAGCCACACTTGAAACCTTCACAACAAAATTCCAGATAATCATTGAACAACAGTTTAACTGACGAACTAGATCGACCTTCAGGGTACAGCTTTTAGTACCAAAAAATAAGACCAACACTTCAGCAGGCTAACGACCTCACTTTTAAGTACCAGTTCACACAGTAGACCACCCTAATTGTAGACGTAGCAATACCTGGAAAATGCAATTTTTGATACCAAAACTTCGGTGGCTGTAAATCAGCAGACAAAAAAGTTAGATATCCAGTCTGTACACTAAGAAAAAATCATACATTGAGAACTTTATTTGAGAACGGAGAACGGACTTGAAAATGGATACTTACTAAAGAACGGACTCTTACCGGTTTAGATGGCTGATCGAAGATCGCACGTGGACTCTTCTACGGGTTAGCAACCAGCTCTCAAGTCCCTGTGCTGCAGCGTTTACCCAAGAAGAATCAATTCAGCTGTCGAAAGATCTCAGTTTTGCGGTTCGTACATAGTTCGCCACTTGCCGACTCAGTTTGCTCTTCAGATCCGATATTTCCCGGTATGGACTAAGCTATCAAGTTGACATCTTTCATTTCTTGTCACAACAAGTTCAGTTTTCGATTCAGTTGAGTCCTCAAAACGTTGGAAATTTCGGACCAGGTTCCTTTGCAAGGTACTACAGCTTTTCTGAAGTCATAACAGCAACGAAGTTATGATTAAAAGATTGTAAACCTCTGAAGAATAGCTCCAAGTTTCAGTCCCTGATGTTAAAGTTATGATCCAAGATGGCAACCTTGTAACAGAACCCCTGAAGAATTAATCGAGCTCCAAGTTTCAGTCCCTGATATATACATAAGTCCACGGTGAGCCCAAAAGGCATAAAATCTTTGTCCGTCTACTGATTTAAGTCATCTGACTTACTCGTACCTTGAATCAGAAGACAAATGTTGCTTCTGAAGTTGACGTACTTAAGATACTAGGTAAGGTAGGTCGCAAAGTCAAAAATAGTTCCTGTTGTGATAATGGTTCGCTCTACGTTTCAATAAATATTATAAATCCCTTACAAATAATATTAAAAAATATTAACATCAGCATAATATTTAAACTTCTGATGCACCGCTAGTGACCGGAACCTATAACTGCCTGCCGATTACGCTCAAACCGACCATATAGGGACGGGTTCGCTACAGAGAAGGTGGAGGAAGCTTTTCGAAAATTTCAGCCTAAAAATGCAATTTATATAGTAAAATTTATAAATATATAAAACTCATAGCTTTAGTAACAAGACAAATTATTCAAATTACTAGCACTACAAGCCTACAGTCATTCATATTCATATAAATTAATAACTGACGGTATAACTAAATAGTCGAAAGCATAAAAATGCATAAAAATATTATTTATGACATATTGAACATTAAGGAAATACGCAATTGCCTGCGGCCAAGCTTTGCCGCTTTTCACGACGTTTTCTTTTGGTAATGCGCATGCGCAGCTGCGCATATCAAACAACCCGAAAATAATCGAAAATACGACAAGCTTGTAGTCGGTATGGGCACGTATGATAGCGCGGCTTAGTTAGCGCCACTTATTAGCATGTTGATTTCACGTTTTCTTTTTGATTTTTTTTATCATATTTTTTGGGGGTTTCGTAAACTTGACACACCTACTATAATTCTTGAATGTCTGTAGCTAGTTGAAGCTGAAAATATTTTCCAGTTTTACGATTGTTATTACTATTATATTTACTATTTACCATACATATGTTAGACATACAAATATATATATAGTATCTGACGTATATGTATATGTTTATATATTTGCTTTCTTTAAATTAGCCATGCTCATTGAATTAGAAATGTTTATTTTAATTGTCACATTGACTTTTACGCTTCAACAGACTGAGGAGAGTGCATATAGTGTAGAATAGTTTAAGGCTCTAACTGGAGTGCTGGTTCGTCTCATTTGTGTGAGAATCTTAATATAATCAAATATTAGGTTCTGCAAGGTTGCTTTTATGATCTTTTAAATGAAATTAATTGCTACGTTCCCACAAAAAAACTAGGTCTATAAATTTTTATATTTAAAAAACGGGCAATTCCAGAACACTACAGTGGTCCGGTGGTCTAAAGTTAAGATTGATGGAGAGCTCCTTACAACAAATTCCGCCTTCAACCTTCCTACCCAGCATCCACCATTTATAAAAAGGTTCTCTACCTCTCTTCTCCAGCGACTTCTCCCCAATAAAAGTCGTCACGAGTTCCCTCTGCGACGCAGTGATCCAATTTTTCAGGGGTACAGTTTAAATAGGAAAGAGTTTCGACTTGTCCTTGTTCGGAAAAATACTCTCTGTGATTCTCCACCGGAGAAGACGTTTTTGTTGTTGTTTCCTGAAGTAATTTCGAAAAATGGTGTCGAGCTGACAGTCTTTGGCCGGTTAAAATCCGGTCCGCTCCGGTTGCTTAGACCCGAGTGTCGAGGGAACCGAACGGAGGGAAATTGACTCTACTCATAAAATTATCCTAGACCGATGCAGACCATGGTAGAAGTTTATCGTGCGGAAGTTACTTTTTGTCGCAGACATCTTGTTGCCTCTTTTATGAAGCAGAGTTTCGGTAGTAGCTCTGTAGCTTGTCCATCAAAAAAATGTAAACTTACCACCAAATCTTTCCTTGAATTCATTCATCTTACCGCCCATTTTCTTCAATGCTCTGAATTACAACAAAAAGTAAGGTAAAATCGGAGCTCAGCTCTGGCAAATCACTGTCGATCAGTTGGCCAATGCCCCGCTTTTGAAGGATCATTTATAACACTGTCATTTATTAATAACAAATTTGAGACTTTCGACATTGCGGACCAACTCAACTGCCATACAAAAAACAAGCAGAACAACAATGGTTGCTTGGTTGGAAAAGCAGCAACACAGCGATGATACATCTCCAGGTATCCCGAAGCAAACAGCTCCAGCTGTGAGGCTGCTAACAAGCCTTAGCTGGATAATTCCGGCAAAATGTTTGGACATACAGACACAACTGATCGTCGTGCAATGATGCGGCACTTGCCACATGGCAGCCAACTAATCTACAAACAATGTTTTACGAATGTTTGTGTCTATATGTACACTATACAGGTATTATTTTACTCGCAACTTGTTTGTTGTTGCTACATATTCAAGGTACGCGGCAGATCCGCATGCCAGCACAGATCGGCACGTTTGTCTCACATAATATCCATATATTCAGCTCATATTTTTAACATTCTTTACTTTGCGCTTAGTCCATTTCATGCCGCCAGTAAGTTGTACGCCAAACTCCATTCACATGCACTGCTTAGGCGAGCTGCGAACTCCAGGAACCCACGGCGCATGGGTTTGGGGCCACCAGCACCGCCAGTTTGCATCATTTGTCGAACTATTGTTGTGCGCACATTGTTTGACCGCTTGTAGTGAGCTTCTTATTTTAGTTGCAATGCGAGTTGTTGTCGTACTTGTGTGCTGCGCGTCATTGATGCCGAACTTCACGACGACATCATCTCACTTACATTTATAACAACCCAAAGGAGCCAGGTGGACCACGCTTTGGTAGTCGCTGTCCATACTGGACGTATCTCTGTTGTAATTCCTTGCTTGGTGTTGGTTATGTTGTCCATTTGATGGTCACCACCATCGCACGGGCACCAGTACCACGAGCTGGTCGATCAATGCTTTGCGTGAACTTTGATGTCAGTTTTGCAGTTCAATTTCAGTTGAGTGCAGTGCAGGGTCCGTGTGGTTTGCGGAAGGTGAGCGCAAAATTGAAGTACATCATTTATCTCACAGTCATTCCGCTTTGGCATTCGGTTATAGTACTGCGCTCTGTAGTGGAACAGTAGGTTGTAGAGTTAGTTAAGGTGCCAAAGAAAGTTGGGATTGACTAAGGGTATCCTAAAAAACATATTTTGGACGTCAAACATGATAAAAAGTGAGCTCTGGTCTTCCTTAATATGCCTGAGTTGCTAGAATAACTCTTCTTTCATTGAATCTTATTAGATATTATGCTTACTACTGTTTAAAGATCTTTTTTCACCCGAAAATTAATCAAATTGTAAAAACCCTCAGCTTTTGCTTACCGTGGACTAGGTCTTATTCTCGCACCGAACCTACCTTAACTTGGTCAAAAGCAGCAAAGCATTTCTCCTATCGCTTGTACGAAAAAATTGTAATAAAAACAGTAAACAAATCTGTTGCTCAACAAATAGAGCTTCCTTTTGGTGCATGCCGCAATCGGCTTTCCGACTGCATTGACATTTCCTTGTAAGCTATATTTCATTCATAAGCACTAGCCTTATTTGCATAAGACTGAACTCTACTTAATGCTTTGCTGACACAATATTTTCCAGAGTGTCAAAAATCTTATTTGCCTATTGACTTGACTAATTGCTGCGTCGGACTGCTTTGCCGAACTTAACACAAACTCAAAATTAAATATTTACCAAACAACTTTCTTTGTTAACTGTCCAACTACTCCTTTGGTAGTCTGTGTAAATATATAACCTGTCTCTATACGAATCTCCTTGCAACATCTATTTAATTTCGATTTATTTGTCTACTCGTCTGGCGTGCATTTGTCCTCGTTCGTTCGCTCGCTCACCTTGTTAACACTTCTAAGCCACGAAAACACGCTACAACAACAGCAATCACTGCTTGCAACTTGTGCGGTCGAAAAATCCGTAGCGCAGCAAATAAGAAAGCAAAACAGTTGCTATTGTCAACCATTATAGTTATGGACAACTGCTATGCGGCATATGTGGTGGCATTTGTTGCAATTGTTGCAACATGACAGTCACATTACACTGACGCTGCACTGCACCGGACAGCGCTGTACAAATATTTACAAATGTTTCCTTTTACAGGTGCTGCTCCGGTTGCTTGTGTTGCTGGCATTTGTTGTTGTGGACTTTTCATGAATAGAAATTCAGCTATTCATCGGCCGGCGAGCGCATTTCACACTTTCCCATTCAGCATGTTGCCACACAGTTGCCGTTTCTGCACCGTTTATTTATTTATTTATTATTTTTGTGAAAATCAAAGCCTATGACTCGACTCAATTGTTATAAATAAATAGTAATTGGATGAAGCGAAGTGCGTGAATAAACAGATAAGCAAATAAAGAGAATTTAAAGTCATTTCAAAAAGTCACAGAAAGTTGCTGTTGTTGGTTTACAGTTTTTGAGCTGTAGAATTCATGCTAACTGCTGAAAGTGTCCCTTTTTCTGTAGAAAATTGGTTATAGTAACCGTTTTCATGCATAAGAATTTGCTATGCAGCAGTTCGAGAACTCACAAGACGATCCCTTGGGTGTTGGGGAAAACTGGCATATCATTTTGTTGCCACTGATTCTAGTATATAGGATATAAGTATATATATCTGCTACACTTTGAGACTTAAGTTATGTGTCAAAACTCCCTTTCTTTAGACTTTTGTAATTTTATTTTTTAATGATATTTCATAATAAAATTAATGACCAAAATTTTCTTGTAATTTCAGGTAGCCACTCGAGTCTCCAGGCACGTAGTTAAAGGCTAGCACATACTCAAGTTAGTTGTCTTAGAAAAATATTATCTAACACATCTACATATACAATAGGATACTACAAGAATAGGTTAGGTCAGGTTCGGTTTATCTGATAGCCCACTAATCCACTCATATACCCGTTTTAATCCTTTGCGGTCTCGCTATAGATACCTCCTACAGTCTATCATACCGTATGGACCCTAGATACAGCGTAGTCTCACCAATGCGGGAGAAGTGCACAAGAGATGATCAATTGTTTCCCTGGTGGCTTGCTTTAGACATTTCCTGAAGTCTACTCGATCAGTACCACAAGAACAGCCGAGTAGTCTTTCAGGAAGCATACAAATACAGAGATTAAAGAATTTTTCAAAAAAAGCTTAGAACTAACTTTATTCGTATATTTATAAGTAGAATTCTGAAGGGCGTCTAAGGGCCAAGTTTGTATATGAACCCTTTTTCATAGTTTTTCATTCGTAGAGCTCCCAGGACTCCCATTAACTAGCTCATTCAAACAGAATAGGTAGTAACTGTATAGATAGTAAATATATGGTAGATAATAATGGAACATCCATAAGACCCCAGAAAGTGTTAACAGCGAGTTTTCGTTAGGATCTATTTTCAAAAACCTAAAAAAATATCGACACATTCGCCATACACTCATTGCACATCAACTTTTGCTTATACACCGCGCCGCGATAACACCTTACGCTGCTCTACGGTTATACAATTCAACGATCCAGTGCGCGTTCGCGTTAATTCGATCCGTCAGCAATCCAGAGTGCTACATCGCATCATCGCATCATCGATACATCAGCAACAACCGGGAGACATTCACATAACGATTGTCTCTCGCTGCTTCATATGGACAGCGCCTCCTTGATGGAGGTGCGTGAATTCAAATTCCAACAAAGTGTTAAGTGGAACTCGAGACGGACTCCCTATTGTTGCTGTCAGCGCTGAAAGCCAGACAACCTTGCGACAGTTTAAAGTGGTAAAAGGTAAGTCAACATTTACTATAAACTATTATAAATATTTTATTTTATTAATACTAAACAATTCGTCTGCTCCCGAGTGAGTATGAGTCATCTTCATCTCATCTCCTTAGTTCAAGACTTATAGTGCTAGTTTCGAATATCTTCTCTAACTAACTGCAATGAAAATGTATTAAAAGTTTTCAGAATGATTTTCACTATCTCTTGACTCATAATTAGATTTTCAAGGAATCATGTACCTACTTGGTCATTGAATTGATAAAATAGTTCCTCGATTAATGTTCTAAGAAATGCAATTAAAATTGCCATGCTAGTATGCCATGCTCTGATACACTTATCACTATTGGCAATTGATTTCGATGATATCATGGAGCATGTTTATAACTAAGAATAGCTTTTAATTAAGAGCAAACTAGTGCCAAATGAATATTGCTATTTTATGGTAATTATATATTAGTTATTATTATCGTGTTGGAAATCGTATACCTGAAACATACCTTATATCAGCTTAAATTCCTGCTCAATTTTCTTTACTATTGATAGTGATGCTTGAAATAAAAACTTTTAGCCGAATAAAATCCAGATCAAAACCGGTACTGCAAAACCGACTGTTGTGCGAATTTTGGGTTTCTATGAATCCGCCTCTTCTATGAATCCTCCTCCAACTGTTTCCCCTTCCTCTGCAAAAATATCGTTTGGACTGTGGAAATAGAAATCGATTGAATTGTCAGGCTTCCAAAAAACCACATGTTGCAACCAGTTTACAACGTTTCAGGTGACAATGACACTTCATGCGAGTATAAAGTTCCGGTACATATTTGCTAACGGTTCAGTCTATATCAGTCTATGTTCCGCCAGTTCAATGAAAGGAAAGTTGAAAAGAGCTGGACTTGAAAGCAACTTTTTGCACGAAATCATTTTGCAATACAAAACTTAAATACATTTCATTCTGCATGCGCAAACTTTTCAAGGTTTTTGTCAACTTGTGCCGAACTTGTATCGAAAAAAGTGCGCAACTTTAAGAACTTTCCAATAGTTGAACTACGCGTCAACAACAACGTGCCGCAAAACTATCGCTGCCATAGTTGCTGGCGACAAATCTGGACTCGGTTAGCTGTCCACTATTAATTTTAGTTCTATTTTGAGCCGGCTGATGACCGTTGCAGCTGCTGCTGACAGCCTGCATTAGTTATCTAGAGAAAACTAAGATTCACAAACCACACCCATCTTTGGATGAATAATGCTGTGTAATCTATTAACTCTGAAAAGTGAGTTTTGGTACCAGTCGATGAAGAGGAAGAAACCATAATAGTACTTAGTGCCATAGTGCCTAGGATCTTTGTTTATTGGGGGTTCTGTAACCAGAAGGTGTCAGCTGAGTAGTAAGTGACTGGGACCCAGCCAAAAGCAGTAACAGGGCTTTCGAAATTCCCCCAAACTGCCGGGCAACAGCTTTATCGCTGCTGCAGCAAGAATCGTATCTTTAGCTAGATATTTGGAAGGTTTCACACACTTTTTTTCAAGGCAACGCAGACATTGATTGTGTCATGGCAATCTTAGATAACTGAATTTTTTCCAAATTCATTTTCTTTTTACTAATTTTCAATAATTGATTGACCTCGTAACGGTGTTCAGTTTGCCACTCACGCATCGGAACAATGCTTCCGTTCCAATAAAGCAGCAAACACGCACTTGAAACACAGATAACAACAATCAAGTTATCAATTAAAAACAACAACAACAATGAAAACAATAAGGTTACGTGTTATGCCATATTACATAACAAAGCAAATTAAGCTCGACGCAACATTTGCCAGCTCGCACAATACTTTCGATTAGATATCGAATTTCAGTAACGCAACGAAAGCGAGTGTTGCAGCAACAACGGCCGTGCGCGCTGGGAACCAAAACGAAAACGGTAGCGGCCGTCTGCAACGCGACTGCAAAAAAGCGCACACAAACAGCAGGGGTTAGCCACAGCTGCACTTAATTAGCGGCTATTAAGCAGGGGCTTGATAGCTTGAGGAGTACGCCAAGTGCTGTGAGGAGTCGGGTGAGCGGTGTGCTGAAGTGTCGCGGTGAAGTGCGACAGCGGGCTTGACGCTTTCGTTTATTAACAATGAGACTTTATTGAAGACGAGTTGTTTGGCAGCTGATAGTGTGGTTGTTATTGTTGCGTTTGTTAGTAATCTTTCTGCGTTCGCCCTTGGACGTCTCAGCTGAGAGTCACTGTCGCTGTCGCCTTGAAGTGTTAATTGATTTGATGCAACAATTGTGCACATACTGACATGTTGCAACAGTGTTGCTGCAACTGGCTGTTTATGCCGCTTTGTGCAGCAAGTGCTTTGTCGCCAGCCGTCGCATTGTGCTTTTTAGTATGTCTGCATAACTGCTTACTGCTTTACTGGCTTCTGTGTGGCAATATGCCTTAAATGTAAAATTTCTTGTTGTACCGTGTTGTTGTGGCGTGTCTGCATTGCAGTTTTTGCTCTTCAACTTTCAATCGAAATCAATTAACTAGGATTGTTTCTTTACTATTTAATGCAATTGAGTTTTTCTTGTCGCTCGCTCGTTCAGTTGCCTTTTATGTTGCCACTTTTGTTGTTGTTTATATCATTTGATGTCGCCACTCTTTTGCTACAAATACATTCTATCACAATTAAAGAAACAGCGGGTTCTAGCAAAGCAATGAAGACGCCAGCTAGTCAAGTAATTAGTAGATCAGTCAAAGTGAGCGAGTAATGCGCGTCAGTACTCTCTGAGAGTAACTACAGTACATATTATATGTGCAATAGTATCATTCAAAGTATCGCCATTGTGAAGCTGTACTATTTTCCCTGCATGTCATCAAAAAAAAACGAAAAAGAAACTACGACCGCTTGGCGGCCAATAATCCCCTTTTTGATGTGAATCGGATCCAGTGAGAGCGTTCAGGTGGAAAGAATAGAAGTCCGAATTGGCAAGCTCTGGACTATAAAGTGGATGTGACCTTCTTCTATTTGAAGTGTTGTTCAATCAAGTAAACTGTTCCAAATATGAACCGGGTGATCCAAGTGATACTTATATTCATTCCAACACTTGCTTCGAAATACGTGTCTGAGTCATGTAATCGAAAATATTTCTGTTTTATTGATGTAATACATTTGGTATTTCTGGTGGCAAGCTCTTGTAGCACGCTACAATTAATTTGTTTTGCAAAAATAGCATTAATTAGAAATGTCGCGAGGCTTAGGCTAGCTGAATGGCCGCGAAATTAATAGACTAATTGGCTGCGTAGACGAGTGAAGGTCAAAGATGAAGGCAGAAATGTTCGTTATGTTATGGATATGAGTAAATTCAAATATGTACTATAATTAGAAAAGAAAGAAAAAGAAATTGAACTGTAGAAAGGCAATCAAAATGTGGGCGTTGAGTCAGCTTAAACATTTGTAGATTTAGAGAAGCTAGATTAAATGTTTGAAAAAAGTTTAAAATGATTGAAGATGAGTACTTGAAATCAGTTTTCTTGGTTTTCCTATATTTTTCGCGCTTATATAAGTTTAAATTGTATATTTTATACACCGTACTCTGAACATATCCTTTTGAGCTTGTCACGACTATATTTGTAACACCCAGAAGGAAATGTCGGAGACCCTACAAATGATCAGAGCGGAGTCGATTTATCGCCTTTCTGTCTGTCAGTATATGGTTTATGCGAACTAATCCTTCAGTTTTTAAGATATCGATCTGAGTTTCTGTACATTTATTTTTCTCCCAAAGAAGTTGCTCATTTGTCGGAACGGTCGATATAGGGTCACTATAGCATATAGCTGTCATACAAACTTAACCATTGGAATTCATTGCTTGTATGGAAAACTTGTTCATTTTAGGAGATATCTTGACAAAATTCGGCATAGATTAGTATCTGAGGAAATAATGCAATCTCCGAAGAAACGGTTCTGATCGGCTCACTATAGCATATGGCTGCCATACAAAGTGAACGATTGGAATTAAGTGCTTGTATGGCAAACTTTTACATTGGACGAGATATCTTCACGAAATTTGGCCTGAATTATTATATAAATCAATGAATGTAATCTCCGAAGAAATTTTCTAGATCAGACCACTATAGCATATAGCTACCATACAAACTTTATCATCGGATTTAGTGCTTGAATGGAAAACCTTTTCATTTTAGGAAATATCTTCATGAAACTTGGCTTGGACTATTTTCTGAAGCAGTTGTGAAATCTCCGAAAAAACTGTTCTGATCGGCTCACTATAGCATGTGGCTGCCATACAAACTGAACGATCGGAATCAAGTTCATTTAAGGACCCTTTTGTATTCATATCATATTTTAAAGATATTATACATTTTTGTTCTTGTTTTTTTTATGAAAACAGCTGTCTTCATACACCTTCCTTTAATAAATTTTCCAATTTCTTTTTATTGATTTGAAAAAGTATTGTGAAAGGCTTATAATTGGTGCTGTGCAAAAATCGTAACGTTTTCTCTGAAATAGAAAATAATAATTTCTTAAACAAGCAGCTCTTTTCCCAGCACACAAGCGTTCTAAAATTTTCACTCGGCATTCATTTTTTATGCAACTAAATGTGTACTGTTAAATTGGCCGCTATTAAGAACTAGAGACCAACAAATTGCATGGAAAAACGTAACAATTTTTCAACACACAAAAAATAAAAAATTAATACAAAAAAAAATACAAAAAAGAAACACAAAAACCTTAGCCGTGAGCTATGACCCATACCCGATTTCCCAAGACCGCATCGAACCTTGCTTGCTGCATGAGTGCGCGGCTGCGGGGCAGCTAAAGGAAAAAGTGCCACAAGGAGCAGCTGCAGCGCAGCATTGCCTTTGAGGCGCATTTCTATGCACAAGCACACTATATAAAAGCAACAACAACTCGCATATCCTTTATGCACTTTGTGCGCCTTTGTCCTTTTTGCTGCATCTTGCACCTTTTGCGCCCTAAACTCACGCTAGCGGCGCTGTGTTGTTGCACAATCTATTTACCATTACGATATGGCCAATGAAATTGCAATAACAACAACAGCAACCAGTAATGCATTGACAGTAACACTTAACTGTTACACCTACAGCGTAATTTTCTCATTACCTTGGCTGGGGCACGGCTAACTGGCTGGCGTAAGTAGCTCACTGACGCACTTGGTTGACTATATGCCATGAACGAGCCGGCAACGGATGTTGGCAATTTTATTTTATATGCCATAAATAATAACAACAACAACGACCGAGCATTTTAAAGCAGTCGACGCTGCAGCAAGGAGTCGCACACAATGGCAATGCATGCAACATAAAAAGTAAATGTGCACAACAACAAGCACAACAAAGCAACGCTAACAAGAAATTGAAAATTTATGCTCAAAGGAAACGTTTTGCATTTGTTTACAAAATATTTTCATTGCATGCCTCGCACACCCGGCATTATTTGTAAATACGCTGCCGCCTTCAATACCTTCATACCTGTGTATCAATGTGTGTATATGTGCGTGTGAGCGTTCGAAAATTATAAATTGAAAATTGTATGGCCGCTTGCGGTGAAATTTCGTGCACAATTGACTATGAAAATTCCTGCGATTGAACCTTTTTGGCTTTGGCCTTTTGTGCGCTGGCTGCGTGCAACCCCCCCTTCCGCTCCTTGCGCTCGTTCTTAAGCTACGAAATTGCTTGTAATGCCAATAGACTGTTGTTACTTAAAAATGTATCGAGAAAATTAATGTGACTTCACTTCAACTGGCATTTGTAGTGAACAGCAGGATGTCCTTGCAACGCAACACAGTTGCATGAACACATATACACACATATATACATATGTATATAGCAATATTGATAAAGAACTATTCTGCTCGCTTACAAGCTGCTACATAAATAATTTAATTAGACCACATATCGACATGCGTACTCGTGTCCAACGCTCAGCGACGAAAACGAAGACAAGGTATGGGTGAGGGTAAGGGTGTGCTTGTCAGCGTTTGATTGACACAAGCAGGGTGTAAGAACTATTGTGTCTTCTTAGAAAATGGCCAGTGTATGCGTATTTAGCAGTACTTTTGTTTTCAAACATTAAACTCTACAAAGGCTGCCAGAGGTTGCTTATAAGTCATCAATCATTTTCTAAATAGATAGGCGGGAAATTTTGAAAACGCTGCCTAATGACGAGCAAATACTTTTTTGCATTGAAATTAAGGTGTTCT
This sequence comes from Bactrocera dorsalis, assembly GCF_023373825.1. Lineage (NCBI taxonomy): Eukaryota > Metazoa > Arthropoda > Insecta > Diptera > Tephritidae > Bactrocera > Bactrocera dorsalis. The sequence continues at coordinate 73,132,919 of NC_064307.1, read as the reverse complement.
GGTGAAAATAGCATAGCTGTTTTATTAAAATATTTTGAGTAGGGATATCTTGACTTCACTAAAATACCAATACAACTTTGACATTAAGCGACTAATGAAAAATATGAAGTTTTCTTACAGCTTCGGTTGAAGTTCCGCTATACCACAAATGTTTGAATTATGAACGATTTATAGCAGAAAAGATAATTCGTTTAATAGGAAACTAGCCTTACATACCAAGAACTCGAAAAAGCTCTTAAAGTTTCTTAGAGAAAACGCCGCCAGAGCTCGCAACCAACCGATATCTCCGGCCTTTATTAGGGCTTGTACTAGTTTCTGCCTTTTCAGAGCTGGTGGCTGGAAAGAAATCATCGAGACGGAAGTTTATTTTGAGTAAAAAGAACATTTGAACTATACATGACGGTCAAAAAAAGCTCCCGGCTTGGCACATAGATGGCGCTAATACAAAAAGGAATTTCGCGTATTGATAAAACATTGATTTTTGAAAGGAAAAAATGATCCGGAACAGCGCTTAGAATTATTCAAGCATTATAACCCGAGTTTTGGAATACATATGAGATAGTGGATATAACATGGATCTATCATCCGAGTGAACTTCACACGACGAACCCGATCCAAAACGTGGAAACACGCAACAGTCGACTGGAAGGGTTATGCTGTCTGTATTTTAGAATGCGCATGGAATAATTAAAAGTCGATGAAAACGAGAGGAAAATCCATGGATTGGGCTCCGAATTGCATAGACAGCCACCATATCCACCATTTCGGGATCTCAGCACATATTTCCTATTCTCAGATCTTAAAAGAATGCTCACTGTAGAGAAGTTTTCGTCGAATGGAGAGGTGATCGCCGAAACTGAGCCATATTTTAAGGCAATGGACAAATCTTACTACAAAAAACTTTACTAGAAACCTTAAAGAAGATATACGAGTAGTTATAGCCGGGTTTGGACCGACTCACATTACATAAATATACTAAAAACTAACATCTGTATCTTCTCACTGCCGAGGTTTCCACACAGTAAGTTCGGTTTTTTGCAAGGACCTATCGAAATATGGATGGAAATGTTCAGGAGCAAGTTACTAAGGTTTCTGAGTATTTCAATTTTCTACGATTTGGAACTTTGTATGAGTTTTGAAACCTCAACTTGCTGATATTACCTCCAAACTCTAGTTCGACTGTCAGCTCGTTAATGTCATTCGAAAAATGCAACCCTGTCATTAATTACAAGCAGTAATTTAGTAATCAGCTCCAAACTCGGCTTAAACATAAAGAAATGACCGCAATCAGCAGCGTGCAACACAGTAGCTCACACTGGCGCACTGCAGCTGAAATATTTGAACTCTTGAACTGCCTGCAACACCACAAGCGCCAACCGTGTTAGACTGTATGTATATATGCGAGCCAGAGATCAGCGCCAGGAGCGATAACGCCATCAAGCGCTTTGGTGCTACCGACAAGCGTCATCCTTTCATTGTCTGCCGCCAACGCCAAAGTGTGGAGGCAAGTTAACGCATGTATGTATGTATGTGTGTGTTGAATTCTTCAGTGCGTTTAACATATACATATGTATACATATATATACTTAGACCAAAAGTGATATTTCATACACTGCCGCTGGCTAAGTTCTTTATGATATCACAACAACATTTACGCACAACAACGTGCAACATGGGTGCTGTTACTGCATCTCTCCTTGTTATGCTGTCAATGTATGTATGTGTGCTTCTTTTTTTCTTTATCTTCAATTTAATAGTGGCATATCTTTCTTCATTGCAGCATCATCAGCGCGCATTTATATGCACACACACACTTACATATACTCTATATATATGGATCAGTATATAAATATATATCTATATATATATATATATGTAGCTTAACCGCCACCCGACCCAACGCGTCCATTACCGCCTTCATTTCGATCTTGATCTTCAGCTTTATCGTGAGCGCGGCGCGTTTGCCGCCTGCAGCCATGCTTGCTACACTCCCAAGCACACATAAATATGTATCCATGTATATTCTCTCATCTGCTCAAATTAAATTCTCATATGTGTACATATTTATTAGCATTTGTAAGCGGCATAAACAACAACAAACGACCAGCCGCACGCAACAGCGCCACCGTTGAGCGACTTGTCGTCTTGACTTGATGCTGCTGATGATCGAGCGCTACGCTCGCGTTCAAGCGCAGCAGCAGCAACGGCCTGAGGTCGCCGACTTACCGGCTAACTGCTACAAACTTTTCTTAGTTAATTTTTGTGCTTGCTTTATTTTTCCTGCTTCATTTATTTGCTTTTGTTCTTGTACTCCACTCTTATTATTACGATTTGTCTTGCGCTGAGCATCTTAAATGCGAAATGATTTCTCGGAAGGTCAGGTTGTCTGGCGCAGTCTTTTCATTATTTTCATTTATTTATTTTTATATTTTTTTTGTTTTTGTGTCGCTTTGTTGTTGCTGCCCCACTATGTACTTTTCTATTATTTAATTGCGTTTATAGTTGTTGACTAGCAGTTGCTTTTAGTTCGGCGTCTCTGCTTTTTGCTGCTTCGTACGCGACTTTTAATCTATTTTTATTGCACTTAATTTTGTTTACTGTTAAACCGAGTCCGAGAATGATTAATTGCATACCGAGTTGTATAATTTTTTTTTGAGATCTACTAGCGGTAGTGAGCAGGCGTGTGGTCAAACACAATGTGCCAAAAACATCAAAAAAAAACTGAAAATTAAAAAATATAAATCTTTAGCTGGTCATGATAGCAATCTGGAAGTGGAATATGAGCAGAAAAAAGTTGTTAGCAAATTTTTATAATTTAATTAATTTTTAGAAGGCTATGTTTGGTAGTATTAAAAGCTGTTAACCTCCAAAGTACAAGCTGGAGATTTTAGGCTTCCAAACTATTATTTTTAGGAACTGCTAAGGTCATGGGAAGCGCTTTGGAATCCTTCACTCCACCTTGTGTACTATATATTATTTTTGAATTGGTTTTTCCAAAGGGTGATCCATTTCGAGGTTCCCTACTTTTTATAGAACGAAAGAACATAGAAACTTCAAATTGAAAGGAATGTTTGTTTGCATTGGAAAGAACATTCTTTGGCTCTTATTTTTTGAAGATTATTTCTTTCAAATGTTGGTCGCGACTATGACTCAGATGGTCCATCCAAGTTTCCATGACTCGTTCGAACATTTCATCTGTTAATAATGTCCATACGGCTCGTGACTAGGCCAACAACCGACAGTCTTTTTGAGTCCTTGCAAGTTGAAACCTTGCTTGTTTTCCGTCCACTCCTTTGAGCTTGGTCGTGACAATCCAACACAGCCTTCAGACATACCATCCTACCCTAATCTGTCTATCAACACTTTCGAAAATTTCATTGTGTATCGTTTATAGCGGCTTCCAGATTTCGTAAACTTTTTCGGTAGCTATACGGATGGCACTTTTGGCAATCTCATCAGCTATTACATTTCCTGGAACGTCCTTGTATCCTAAATTACAGTATATATGTAGCCGCTTTCCGGCAGTCACAGAACGTACTGCCTCTGAGGATATTCTCTGACACAATGCAATGTGAGGTTATTGCTTTAATTTCCGTTTGGCTTCGAACGTATCCTATATCTTTTCCTGCCTAAAAAAAGCTATCTTGAAGGGCATTGTGCCAACTTTAAAGGAACTAGCTCCGCGCAATAGATCGCAGCATCCACTCCATCAGTCAGTTTTGAACCCTTAGTGTAGTTGTTGAAAGTTATACTTATCGAGATCTTTAGCGAAAATCTTAATACGATTTGCTGGATTAGATAGGAATATTATAAAAATGCATATGAATCTATTTTCGCCATACACCGCACCTCAGCAGACTGATTAGCCGCTTTAATTCGAACACATGTACCAACGAAGTAAACACAATTTCATTAATCTACATATCGGTATGTGCATATACCGAATATTACTGTTAATCGCCAAGTAAATTGTGTCTGCAATTAGTACTTGTCTGCTATGCCATTGCAATTGCAAGTCAAGCGCGCCACACCGACGCACACCAGCGCTCACCGCACATATGCTCGGCCGACTTTTGGCATCTCATCGGCGCGGCGCATGCATTTGCATTTTCATTCATTGTAGCGCCCATTCAGCGCGGCCCGCAGACGCAAGCTGGGAATGCGGCCCCAAGCAGCGGCGTTGCAACAAAAATAGCATGCGCTAGCGACTGTGCCACACAATTTGCGCGAAATGTTTATGCAACTTTTTAGTTTTTTTTTCTGTTTCTTTTTTGCCCCTACTATTTTTACGCGCATCGTCTTCGCGTCATTTACGCGTTCATTGGCACTTCGTTTGGCCGTAAGACAGGCGAAATAGGCACACGCACTGGTAGATGGCACATAAATACAATTATTCACAAATACATACATACAGACAGTCAAATAAAGTATGAGTAATTCTATATGGGGCATGCGCATTCTACTTTTTATTATTTATTGGCCACATACTTTCTTCAAGCAATTCCACGCTTCACTGTGGTTGTTGCCACAGCGGCTGTTGGGGAGCGACACGTGTGTGTAGTCTTCGGGATTTCATTTAGTCCATGTTTATGTGGTTCCCTGCAAGATCAGTACGCATATTATTCATTCAGCTGCCTTTCTTTTACCGCCCATTTTCCCGACTCTCTGCGCCACATTCCGTTCTTTTCTTTCATTTTGGTCTTTTCTTGGCCGTCTGCCCAGTCGCGCGCCGCTCGCTACTCACGCCGCTTTGAAGAATTACGCGCGTCTGTTGCGTTTATGGTTTTATGGCCAACCTAAATACACAGTTGTTCGACGTGTTCGTATGTTGCATAGGCACATACATACATATAATTAGTTGTAGACAATTATTATTGCTGGCAGTTGCAAGTAATTCGCTGAAAGCTGAAATATTTTGCAATCACACTAATCATATTTTGCTCAATTTTCGTTTTAATGTAGCGCTAATTTTTCCGGCTTACTTCCAATGAATTTACGAAATTTTGTGGGCCCATTGAGGTGGTTGGCGGGTTAAGGTTGCGTCGATTAGCGCAGTGCGTTGTTGAGTAGAATTAGACAGGTTTTCAAAAGAAGTCGAACGGAAATTATATTTATACCCTGAATAGGCCATGAAGTTTGCAACACCAGAAGTAGACCCTATAAAATATATACTATATAAATGATCAGCATAGTTAACTGACTTTAGACCTGTCCGTACGTCTGAGCGTCTATCTGCCGGTCTGTAATACTATATGCAAACTGGTCCCCCAATTTCTGAGATATCAATATAAAATTTCGTGCCCGTTCTTTTCTCCTCAATAAACTACTCATTTGTCGGCCGGAACTACCACTATCTACTCGGTTGGAGAGAAAGTGTAAGGGAGAGTAACCAATGCATTGGTTACCTTTTATTGTAAATGAGCTAGAGGAAAAAGAAATGGTACGTTGGCTCTGCGAAATCATAGTCAAGTCAATAATGTTCTATGGTGTTTACGTCTGGTTGAGGGCGCTCGACATTTTTCTGGCTTACTATTTGTGTACTCCATTTTCTTCCTTAATGAGAATGAGTTTTAATATTTTTTAGTGAATTTCGCGCTAGTAGTACAAAGCAAAGGTCTTATATTTTTGGAATCAAGAACTTTCTTGCTTATTGAAATTTTTCTTGAACAAACAAGTCACTACTAAGTACTAATTGTGACTTAAGGAAAACCTGCAAAATCAACCAGACTCCAGTCTTCAATCCCAGTCTAAATTAACAGCTATCAACGCAACTCATTTCACCTCGAGCCATAATTGGCGCTGCGCTGCCGCCTACTTGCCACATATTTAATTGCTATAATACAGTGGACTAATTTCGCATTCAATACAAATGCCAAATGACATGGTGCACAATTGTAATCCCAAGACAGATTTTAATTTCATTTACAGATTGTCGCGCACTGACAGCCAACGAGACAGCCGAAGGAGCTAAATACTGCTCACTCGTGTGTAAGCAACTGCAACAAATCGCAGTCTTTGTAATTGTAGCAAAAAAGAGAGCGACATCAACGATCAATAGATGAGCGTTGTTAAGTAAGAGCGGCTGCCCGGGCTGCTTAAGGCCACGAGCAAGAAAATATGCTGGGAATAAAGTTGAGCCTACGCTACAAAGGCGGCGGTGTTCGGTGTTGAGCAGCAGGACATTTGAGTGATGCGAGTTGGTCTCAGACATACGGACGTGTATATAGATAGACTGGCAGTTGCAATAATGTTTACAAACAAGCTGCACTACGAAATTGTACGCGACATTTACAAAAATGTGCCATTCATTTCAATTAATCACAGAATAAAAGACGCAGTTGAAAGAGTAAATGAAAATACATGATAAATGTGGGTACAGATGTACATGTATAGATTTTTTGTAGGTTGCAACATTTGTTTGTTGTCACTTTGACACACGGTGGCAGACTATTCACAGTTCTTTTTTCGAGATATTGCTTGGAGCAGGCATTTGCAGTTGATAAATGCCGTCTGGCGCCTACATGTATGCTACGATTTTGGCTGCCATGCTTTTTCAGTGTTTAATGTACGGCTAACGGTACTGTGCGGTTTCTTTAAACCAATATTTTTGTGCGTATTTTCTTAAGCCACATTCTACGTGCTCACTCTCCGCTTCGCGCTCTCTCTTCATGCCCACAATTTTAAGCCACAATCCCCGGGCTTTACTTATCACTTACGCATTTTCGCTGTGCGACTTTCGTATTTTATGCAAAAATGCGCACACATACATACTTACATGAGCATATAAGCACTTAATTTTTCTTCAATTTTTCTTTTGTTAAGCAAAGCGGCAATAAAATTCGCTAGCAAATGGCTTCAAAGCGGCAGCTAGAAAAAATTCAAGGCGCGCCCCGAAAGCAAAGCCAACAAAGCAAAAGTAAATCTAACAGCTTAAGCTGCTGTCTATGTGCGTTTTTTCGTGCGCGCATAGTCTTTGTTTCTGCTATTCTTCGCTTCCTTTGCGGCTTCGCTGTCTTTTCTCATCCTTTTCTTTCTGTTTTTTGTATTTTGTCTGTGTTTGATCCGCGGCAGCGCACAGAGCCACTGCCTGTCAGTCAGCCTTCAGCTGCTGTAATCCTGGACAGCGTGTTTTGCTTAAATTTGGGTGCTAGGCGCACAAGATGCTGGTTGTGTGTGTATGTATGTGAGTATTTCTGCTACTTTCCATATACCTTTCAGTCGCTGCCGCTCACACACTGACTAGCCAGATTACCCTTGTCACTTTCTCAATGCTACCACTACTACTACTTGCTTTTGTTGTTGTCGTGTTGCGCGTATTTTCGCATTTTGATGTATTGAATTAATTTCTTGCAGCAACGGCATCCTGTTGCTTCAATTATATGCCACGCCACGTAACATCTACAATTTGTCTCATGTGATGTGTTGCCACATATTTTCTATACTTACATAATGTATTGATAAATTCATGCTCAGGTGAGTATTTCACATTGTTGTAGTTGCTGGATTTATGGTTTGTTACTTTTTGGGGCATCTCGGCGGCTGAGTATCTAGAGATTATTTTCAGCTGTCAATCGGCTGGACAGTTTCTAGCATACTTAAAAATTACACTTTAGTGTTGCTTTTTTTGTTTTTTTAGAGTCCTGCCACCAACTGTTGGGAAGAAAGAGTTTCTCTACTTTTTGAAAAAACTTTTTGTTGCAAAGAAGCTGATGCACCTTTTCAGTTCTTAGTTGCTTTGTTGTCTTACAGGCGAGTAATTGCTATTCGAACCTCCTTGTAGTCGGGCAATGGAACATCTATTCCATCGTCGTCGATTGGGGAATTTGGTTCGCCATCTCCAGTTGTTAGACTTTCATTGCCCTTCAGCGGGCTGGACAATTGTTCCTTCCCTAACTTCAGTATGATCTGAATATCAGCCACTAGATCACCTCCTTGGCTCCCACAAGAGTATGCTCTGGTCTTGAAACCTTCCGTTAGTCGCCGCATCTTTTCGAGGAATTTTCGAGCATTACCTCCACCGGCCTCCACTCTTCATACTGACGCATTTCGGTCTCTTTATTGTTTTATCTGTATAAGAGCATCGCTTCCCTCTTCAACTATCGGTATCTATCCCACCTCGCTTTCTCTCCACTGCAACACGTTGGTCCTCTTCGGATGAGCTGTTCTTTCGTAGAAAAAAGTGTTTCTGGTTTTCCGCGAACCAATAATTTCGCTTGCAGCTGCACGTAAGGACGGACCCTAATTTCCTTATACCGAGTTGCTAATGGGTACTCTTAGAGTGCAAGAGGCAAGTCAAGTAAGTGCATAAAGCTGGGCGCGTATGCTTGCTGCAACAAGTTAGTGGTCCGTCAAGCACACTGGAGACATGTCGACCATCTATCAGTACAATAAAGATACGGTTTCGAACTTTTCGACCCGGAGACAGTCAAGTAGCTTGATGAATATACTTTTGCTGGAATCTAGTAATATAGGCAACCATAACTCGGGCCTCTGCGAAGTCGATCAGCATCAACCCAATTGAAAAGGTTTCGACATGGAGTCTGAATTAATTTCAATAGCAAATTCTTAATTCATTTCTTCTTTCATTAATATTATCCACACTCTAGCTTTCTGTTCCTATCAAATTCAAACTCTTTTTTTGCTCTTAATGCTTTCATTTGTTTAGCAAAATTTTTTCATCAATCAATTTTCTGTTAAGGAATTTATATTTTATTCATTACACTTTTGATTCAATCTATACAAACTCCTCTCTTTGAATTAGCTGTGTCTTTTTATAGACACCCAAAATCAAATCCTTTGCCGAGCAAACCTTTTGCTGCCAAAATATATACAAATATACGTAAAATCCTCTCGGCTGCTATCCTTTTCAGTAAGATTTTTGACAGCTGCCACGTATGAGTTGTGTTTTCTTTTTTTCCATTTTGCGTCTCTCTCTTTCTATCTTTCTGGCTCTACTGTCTTCGTCACGGCTATTCTTAGCCAATATTGCAATTTATGTAATGTGTACTTCCCTCTTACAGCACTACTTGTTATGCATAGCGCTGTTGTTGCAATTGTTGTTGCCACTGCTTTTGGCTTGTTCTGTGGGTATTTAATGTCAAATGTGTTGCGGTTTGCTCAGCCAACACTTACGGTTTTCTTCTTCCGCGCCGTTGGCTACCTTTTTATGCAATTTTCTAAAGGTTACTTACCTCATTGCTGGCACCTTATGCTGTTTGTTTACCTTTCGTTTTGTTGTTGTGCTGCTTTCATATACCTTGCCGTGTTATATACCCACTATGTAAGTTTCACATCAATATGTTTATCCTAAATTGATTTTTTCTTCGCTGCCGACTGACTGCTCATATGTTAGTTTTGCATGTGATTACCGTGGGAAGTTGTTGGGTCTACCTTTCAAATGTTGCATTTTTTCCAATTTCGTACTTCGGCGCACTGGCCTTTGTTTCGTCTAAGCGAAATTTGTTTTTTGTTGTATTTACATTTTATTATGTAACTAAATATTTGTTTTTCATTGCTTTCTTTGCTCTTCGTATTTTGCCAAAATCCACAACAATTGTTTGGCACTTTTTTACTGTTTGTTATTTTTTGTGGGATAAAGGGTCGTAAGCTGGCACTTTTGTTGGCGAAATTTGTTATTTTAAGTGAATTGGCAAAAATTTCATTAAATTGAGTTCATTAATAATTAATTGTTGCATAAGTTGCGGTTTGATTGTCGTTATGTAATGCTGAAATTGTAATGCACAGACAAGACTGTCGTCTTTCCAAGGAAGAGATGTGCGCCGTCGGAGGTATGAAGAGAAAGGGAAAGATATAAATATGAAATGTGTGATATAGCAGTCAGAGATTGATTGAGAATGATTCATGGTGTGCTTGAGATTTTTTAAAATATTTTGAAAATTATTGAGTTTTATCTTTAGTTTCCAATACATTTCTGAAAATATGTTTCAACAACTTTTGTATAGCAAAAAAGTGGATACATACTAATTTTAAAGCATTACGACTGAAAGTTTATCATCTTGATTCCAAAATATCTTTGACCTAATTTTCGAAGATACTGTGTATCTACATATTCATACTGGTAGCTGTCTTCCTTCTCACATACCGCCGATAGATATGAGAAGAAATCGCTGAAATTGAAGTTTTGCACTGCCGCCTACGGTCTATTGTGCCCGGATGGGTGGAAAGTAGGAAGTCAGATTGGTCATGAATCGTAGTTTTAGTTTACCGGACCAATGTATCTGACATTAGCCGTCTTTAACAAATTTGTGATTGACTCTAGGCGGACCAGTTTCACGATTTGTAAGGACCCTTTGTTGCAGTATATAGAAATACATATGTACAACTTACTGGCGCTCTAATCTGTCAACTGAGATCCCGGTTTAGATCGACCTCTCAACCTAACCTTACTATCTTTAACCCTCTACATACAATTACAACATTATTAGTTACAGCTGTACAAAATATTTCACATCTTTTGTAGACAGTCATCACATTTAGCTTAGCTTTAACATCTCATCAATACGTCAAAGCTAGAAAAGAATCTCTGCACTTTTCTAGCCGCACAAGCTTGTGTCTTTTTGTTACATTTTTTTGGCAACTCTTCTCCTCAGCTTCACTTCATAATGTTTGCTTTAACAACTCTTCAACTTAAAGTGCTCACTTATATACTATATATATGTACATCGGTATGTATATATTCTCCAAAGAGCGTCAATATGTTTGCACATTTATTTATTTAACTTAAGATTTTGTGACTTGTATTTTCTTTGCTTTGCGCTTCAATGTTTTGTTTGTGGAGCTCAACTAAATGGTTTGCGAAGTCTTATAAGAAAACGGCAAGAAAAAAAGAGAAAACTTAAACAAATATTGACTTGCAAAGCAGCAAAGAGTACAAAAAAGTGCAGACAAAGCAGCGTTTTATTGTTTTTTCTCAGAAGAAGGCTGTAAGCAACTTTGAAAGTAAATAAAAATGTACTGAGCACAAAAAAACCTAAAGCAAATAGAGGCAGCTTTTGTCGGAGCAAAGTAATGAGACAACACATTTCGTCCGGCGCTTGTGCAGCCTACCTGCTGCTGGCAGTGCGCAGCATCAGCAACAGCTCAAACTTCATCTCCAGATAGATCATCTGCGGCGCGATCATCAAATTGTGTTGATTGCGCGGATGAGCGCGTAATAAGCGACGCTGATAAGTGTGATTCATGATGAACATAACTGGTGGTACGCGGCGTTTGCTATGTTGGTGGTATGCTTGATAGTTTTAATGCGAAGTTAACAGTTTTGATTGCGAGTTGATATTTGCGCAACCAGAGTATTATGTAGACTTTTTTGTTGTTAGCTGAAATTAAAGTTCTTGGCAACTCTTTATATTTCTCAAATTACAGAGGGGTTGGTCGATTGCAAGTCTCTAATATTAATATTAAACCAAAATAAAAGTCATACTCTGTCTTAGTATTTATAGAACAACTAGACTTAAAGACTGCTTCTTCTATAACCAAAAATAATATTACTCATATTCCAAATACTTCAACAATGTATATGATGCCAAAGCCCATTACTGTACGCAAGCGCTGAAGAAGGCTCAGCACAATTCAGATGTGGATTCCCTGAAAAAGTGCTGGAGGGTCGAAAACTTCAACATTTTCTTTTTCAAAGATCTTCCTTCTAGTTATCGGGCCAGTGAAGTTTCTGCTGACGATCATAAGTATATCCATAAATGCTTACTATATTGTTCTAAGTAAATGAACATGAGTCTGTACATTCGAAAATTCGTCTTCGGGATCATGGAGTCTCCAAAACAAATTCTGACAGTATTTTCTCTGCGTTCCCTGCGGAGAAAATGTGGGAGGGTCACAATTGAATCGTTCGCCGTCTGCAAAGCCGATAAATTAGCCAGACTGGATATCCTTACCCTGCACACATTGGTATGGGACCGAGATGGAAGATGTAGGAGGGTAGTAAGTGCAGAAGTAGAGGTACAGTGAGCTTCATTATGGTTGGAACAAGGCATAGCGGCGATGTCCAAGAACTTCATTTTCAGGCTTACCGACAGAGAAGTGACTATGATTTCTTATGGCAGCGTGGCGATACAAGCCTTACTAGTCCATGATGACAGCGAGTCACTTCGAGATAAAATTGATATGAGTTAAAGGCCACAGCGTAATCGCAAGTAACTGCAAAACCGACGAGCCGGCGAGGAAATATAACACAGCCCCGCAATGAGTAGAATGGTAATGGATCGGTGGCTCGCTCTCTTCGTACGTTAGGTGGATAGCTGGATTTCACGGGAACATAAGCAAAGGATCAAGTTAGTACTTTGTCCGCGACAAGACTAGTCTCCCATAGTGTGATCAGACTAGTAGTATGCAAAGCTGATGATCTGGGTAGGAAGGATAACTTAGACCCGCTTTCAAAAAAATGTGAACGTGTCGGTGCTTCGCTTTCTTCGTGCATTTGACTACTGCATAGTTAGGTTTCGAATTTTCGAATGCTGTTTGAGGTGTCGTAAACTATAACTTAGTGGTTCCACACAAGTAACTTACTACTTGTTAACATTTGTGTCTCAACAACACACGACAATAACGCGCTTATATTTGTTGTAAGTTTATTTGAAGGGCATAACAACAAGCATGACATCAAATCAAAACAAACAAGCGTCAAGAGTGTGCAAAGAGAAAACGAGGCGAAAAGTAAACAATTTAAACGAAAACGCAAGCGCTTGCGCACAACGCCACAAAAACTGTGAATGGACTGTGCGACAACGATGACTCCATGGTAGCGACAACAGTTGGACACCGAAGACCAACACAGCCGACTGCAGAAGTCAGCGAACGCTTGAAAAGAACTTCACAAGTCTCACTGTCTAAATGACTACAATAAATGTAGTTTGTGTGTATATGTATCTTCGTGTGTGTGTGTCTGCGTGTGTGTGTAGGGGTGGCAGCTAGTGCCTACTTCACGCCATGAAAACGATCAAATCCAAGTGTTGAGTACACAAAGCGCCACAATCGAGCAGCGTCTATTTGGTAAAGTAATGTTGACAGCGCTTGGCTGGCAGCGGTGGCGACCAAGTGGCAAACTATAACACAACAACAATGCGGCTGAGTGGGCGCAATCGCACTGCGTGGTGTCTAAAGGTGACTGTACGGAGGGGGAGACGGTATGCGTCGTTGGTAATAGAAGAGCGTGCTGTTTACTTAGCAGCAAAGTGTTTTCTCAAAAAGCAGTCAACGCGCGTCTACTTACAAACACATGCATGTGTGTGTGTGTGTGTGTGTATAAATGCGTTGAGGTTAGAATTGCTTGTGACCATAAGTAAAATATTCTTTTCCGAGCTTTTACATGCACTTTTCACTTTTCTTAATCACACAGCTCATATGTGAAACCGTTGTGTTTGTTTTTGTATTTATTTGTTGAAATAACAGTTTGCGTTTGCTGTTAGGCAGCATGTACACATACACATATGTATTTCATAACGTCATTGTTATACCCTGCACAACTAAAAAGAAACGTTGGAGTCCATATTTCTCATATATAAAGGATTAGCCTGAGGAGCTGCGTCGATTTAGACATGTTCGACTGCCTTTTAGTTTTCGAGTTATTGATCTGAAACTTTGCATATGTTCTTTTTTCATCAAAAGGCTGTTCGTTTATCGAAACCGCAGATATCCGACCACAATAACTTATAGCTGTCATACAAACTGAACGATCAAACTCAAGTCCCTGTATGGAAAACTTTTTAATTTGATGAGATATCTTCACGAACTTTGGCTTGAATTATTCCCTCATACAGTAATGCAATCTGTAAAGAAATAGTTCAGATCGGACTACTATAACATATAGCTGTCATACAAACTGAACGATCAGAATCGAGTATTTGTATGAAAAACTTTTTTGTTTGACAAGATATCTTCACGAAATTTGGTACAGTTTATTTTCTGAAATAATGCTATAATCGCTGAATATGATGTTCAGATCGGAGCACTATAGCATACAGCTGCCATACAAACTGACTTACCAAAATCAAGCTAAAACTCTTTTTTACCCTTCTATGCTATAAAAAATGCAGTTGTGTAGGGTATTATAACTGCGCTGCAGGCGAAGTTAGCGTATTCTCTTTTTTTGTAACTGTTTTCGTCTTATTTTCCAAATTTTCCAGTTCTTCCTTACTTCAGACGTAAAAAACTCAATCACAATCCCTTTTCTACTTCATCTGCCTCCACAACAGAGATTTATGAGCCTACTAACAAGTGTAATAAACATTAAAACAACAATAAATGCCAACTAAGTATACACACATATCCACTTGAAAGAGTTGAGTAGATTTTAGAGTCATATATATGTATGAGTGTCTATATGTCTTATATTTATTTATTTATTTAGCAACATTGTTAATCATCTTTCAAATATTTCAAAGCTCATTTCAAATACTCATTAGTGTCGGTATTTTTTTATTATTTTATTGACATTTATTAAATTAGAAAAACACACTCACACATATTTACACACACTTAAACAAATAAGTAACAAAATAGCAGCATTTGGTGGCTCGAAGGTGGTCGTCACAGTCACTACTTTCAACGAGGTGCTAAAAATTATTGAGGCTTTCATTAATTAACATCCATTTTGGTGGCTAATATTTTGAAATTAAATGTTTATTTCTGCTTTTTGATATTTCAAAAACGCTTTTGGAAATTTTGTAACAAAAGAAAGTATTTAGTATAACTTAAAATGGCGCCAGTGATGAGCATATGTTGTCTTTTCGTTTAAACATTAAGCGGGCCATTGCTCTATTTGGTCTGCATCACTTTTATTCTTGAATAATTGAGTTATTCGTGCGTTAAAATTATAATAAAATGTGCTAATCAGCAGCTGGACATGACCTCAGTCGCCTATACATCACTTTTATTTTCGGATCTATGAACGTTGCTTACCGTCAATGACTCGAAGGCTTAAGTTAATGGTGTTCTGACGTTACTAGATTATTTTGGCTTTAGTAAAATTCCTCAAAGTGCTTTATCATAGATTCTTATTGTTAGGTATATGCGAAGGTTAGACCCAATTCTCTATAGCAGTCGGAGAAAGGAGCATCTATCCACGAGTAATACTTTCAATAAGTTTTCAAGTATCCCACACTTCGTTGCATAATTTTATTACATAATATATAACATATATTTACAATAAAACCAGAGAAACTATAATTTCAACAACTACGCTGCGCAGACAGCCAAGCGTTCTGCCACAGCACGACAAGCAATAACTTCCGTCAAACAGAAATGTCGAATAAAATAGGTAATAATCAGCGCTGCTGCACGCCTCAACGTACATTGTGAATATTAACACTTTTACGCTTCCATATATTTTATGCGAGAGCGTAGAATTTGTTGCCATCAACACTCCATAATGCATGTGGCAATTTTCAGCGGTTGTGAAAGCAACACAAGCCACAACAACCAGCCAACTGCCAACTGCCAATAACATGAAAAATAGGCTTTAACCACTTATTTACATTAATACGTGTGAGAAGTGCACACCAAGCGGCAGCGGCAGCAACAGCATCCCCAAACCGACCGCCCACCCAACAAACAGCCAAGCAGCCAACCGCGCAACCAAGTGAACGCTGTGGCACGTTACGTGTATTTCGCTGGCCGCGCAGTAACGACTTTTAAATTCAACAACGACTGCGTGATGCACGACAAATAAATTTACAACCGCAACGCGCAGGCGCACAAAAACATTTTTCTCACCTCATGCATCACCGACGCGGCACGCTGCACTCTCGTTGCTGTGCATGCTGCGGTCGTTGATTTTTGCGGTGCGCTGTAGCTGTTGCAGTTGTGGCACGATATTGACTGAATGCTTTCGACTGCGGTTGCTGTTGTGACTGTGGCTGTGGCTGTGGCATTGGCTGTTGAATATTGCTTGCGGTTAAGCTTTTCCGCATTGCCAATAACTGTCGGACGCTGCGTCTGTCAGACTGACAAAATGCCGCACGTAATGACGAACCGGGATTCGCCCAACTGACTGACGCGGCAATCGCGCTGACAGACGTAATTCGTCTGCAGGTATTCCATCAGCAGTTGCCAACGCTGTTGCAGAGGTTCTGTGCAACTCAGGTATGGATCTCAATATATTTACGAGTATGCCAGTATTTGTCAGCGCGCATGTGCGCGTGTGCCACATCGGTTGCAGTTTCCGCTATCGAGCGCCAAATGTTCTGCTTGCCGCCTAATATTCTACTGTGGCTGTAAAATCTTCCACACGATTTGTCTGCACCTCACCGCAGCCCTGTATGCTGCTGAAGTCGGTGATTGCTTTGTGTGTTCGCTGGAGTTTGCCCAAACGACTGAGTGACTGTCGTTGTCTTGTTGTCGATAAATAGACGAGGCGTGATATTGCACTTTGAATACAGCAACTGCATCATCATCAGCAACCACCACGTCGCCTGCTGGAGCTTACGGCCCGTCTCCGATATTTTTGGGGTATACCGACTTTAGACAGTTTCTGGCAGCGCTCTGGTTTTTTTATGCTATGTTGGGATATTTAATTAATGGGACCTTGAGAGGAATCATAGTTTTGAAAGACTATCATTGAATTCTTTCTCAGCGCAAGTTGGATATCTACTGAGGTTGGAAATTGGTTTTGGGTTTTCGGAAACGAGGCCAATGTTGAGAGTTTTTATATATATCTTAGGCTTATACGAACTTGATTGGGATTATAGCCACAGCGGTATAAAGTTTGCATGGACGATGACAACATCTGATGAGTCGGCGTTACGAGTTACCGAGAGAAAGGTTCTACCGATCATATATGGCTCTTTACGTATTGGCAACCGCGAATACCGCAGTCGATGGAACGATAAGTTGTACGAGATATACGAAGGCATTGACATAGTACAGCGATTAAAGAGCTAGCTGGCAAGGTCAAGCCGTCCGATTGGAATAAAGCACTGCAGCTCTGAGAATATTCGACGCAGTACTCGCAGGGGTAAGCAGATGACGTTCCATTCCGATTTTTCATCTCATCTATACTCTTCACCGCTAAATTTGACTTAAAAGTGCAGAGATGGGAGGAATTTAACTCCAAACTTCGGAGCTGGGAGCGTGACTAACTCCATTTTCGGCATTGTAAAGATTCCCAGGGGATTGTTAGTCTTTAAGCTCACAGAATTATTGAGATTTCTTGCAAGTATTCAAAGAATTTAGCTCCAAAAGAAAGGTTGGAGCTCCGAACTCCAGTCACCAAAGATCCACAAAGACTCACATGAAATGCAAGGTTTTCCAGAGATTATCGGTACAAATTTCTACATACGCACAAAGTATATATTTTTATTCGGCACTTCATTTGGATAAAAGTCCGCCAATACTTTCATACTTTTCTCCACCCGCACAGAGCTCGAGATTATTCATTACGTCGACAGCTTCGTGTCGGTTTTAAATCATAGTCACTAGCTCGCGCACAACCAATCACTACTAAGTAATGCATAACTGTGAAGTAAGCACAAAAACAACAACAAAGCGTTGTCAAAACGTGATCGAAAAATGATTTTTAGCCCAAAACCAGCGGCTATGGGCGACTGCGACTGATGCGACTGCCATACACTAGAGTTTTCGCTGTGTGGGCGAGCGCATTGCGCGGCGACGTGAAAATAAATAAGGTCACGTGCAAAAATATGTGCACTCTTTGCATGCGGAGCACATTTCATCTCATAACCGTTGCCGCGCGTCAACCAACTCGACAGCGCGCAGCTCGCAGCGCCCGCCTTGAGTGTGTTAATGATCTTGTGGCATGCTTGAGCGCCGCCCCCAAAAGCGAGCCGCACTCACCAAACAACCAGCCAGCCAAGCAGTCGACAATGATTTCTTTGCTTCCTCCTCGACTGCCGCAGCTGGCAAATCTGTTGTTATGCATTTCTTTGCTTCGTCACTTTTTGCGCCGGCAATTTTTGCATATTCTCGCGCTTTGATATTTGCTTGCCACAGCAACGGGCAACAGGCAACTGCAATCATGACAGTCATCATTGCAGGGAAACTTGCAGCCAACAGCACGGCTGCCACTGCCGCTGTTGCTGCTGTGGTTAAACGTTGTGGCCGCCGCCGTCGCAGTTGCTGCCGCAGCTATTGTGGCACGACGCAAAGTAAAGCGCAGTGCGACGCGTGTTGTGACGCCGACAAAACCAGGAAGTGATTTTTCATAAAAATGACTTAAAGGTTTTCTTATCGCACAAATGTATCTTGCACTCATTGCTGTGGAATACAGGAAAATATGCCAAAGCAACGGCTTTTAACTGGAACGCCTAACTATGCACCTACATGTCTGACTGCCTCCATGCGCATGTGCCTGTATGTATGTATGTGTGTGTATGTGTTAAAGCACAAGCATTTAGCGTTGCTGACTGTCCATCATAACCTTTTATGCTACGTGCCAAACGTTTGTCATTCACTGCCACAACCCGTCAATAATGTGGCTCTAACAACGTGATCCATGCTAACAACGTGAACGGTGTTTGCTAAAAATGCGGAAATAATTTGGAGGAGAGTAGAAATGGGAAGACTTGTTAATAACTTTGTTATTCTGACCAAATAAAATAATGATGAAACTACAAAGCAGGCACCTTAGGGATGTAAACTGGGTGACCGTATGAAGGAAGATTATTCAGAGGGTTTTTAGGATGAAAGGAGCTGAAATTTTACAGTCCAAAACCTTATTCGAATACCCAGCTAGGTTTAGTAAGATATGAGGGACGAATGTAGGGAGTCAAATATCCAACGAGACTTTGTAAGAAATTTGGGACGGACGGATCGACGGATCGACTGTGCTGCAAAAGTCCAATCATCCAAGTTCAAATTTTCTGAGATGGAGCTCAAAGCGAGTCAAGGAGTGCATAACCTCACCAGCACCCTTATTCACCCCACCCTTGTCAAAGTAACAGGGAAGTTGTGGTGGAAACATCTGGACACTTTCTCTTTTACTGTTCAGTTTTCGCTATACGCATCTTGGTTGCTATAATTTCTACGCGGCGAATTGGCTGGAGTAGATACTGGCCAGCTCAAAAAATGTATGGCTGGTTCTTGGCGCTTTGAAGATATTTCCTATTAAATCCGTATTTTGAAGTTCTGGACATCACAATGGCCAAGCGTCTCCAACGGTTCAAGTGGGATTATTCATAGTCTCGCGAGTAATTCGTCTATTTACCTAAACAATGGAATTTATCTGAATTTTCTAGTAGAGCTTTAGAGAGTTCTGAAGACCTCATAAATAAAAAATTAATTTAACTAAGCGTTCTAGGAGTGCCCCCACCTGAATTTTTTATACTCCCT
Organism: Bactrocera dorsalis; assembly: GCF_023373825.1. Taxonomy (NCBI): domain Eukaryota; kingdom Metazoa; phylum Arthropoda; class Insecta; order Diptera; family Tephritidae; genus Bactrocera; species Bactrocera dorsalis. The sequence goes on along the minus strand of NC_064307.1, from coordinate 73,113,602 downwards.
TTTGGCCCGAAAGAACGCTGACATTAAGTTCAAAAAAGCTGCAATCAAGCGCAGTTATTCGTGATCTACGTGCTCAAAAGTCGTTCAAGCCAGTACTTGCGCGCTTTGCTGGAAAAAATCCATAACTCTGTAAGTGAAATAAATCACGCTTTGGCATATGCGATCATCAATTTAAACCATTTTCATAAGGAGACATGTCAAAAGAATTCCCAAACGCCTTAAACATGCAAATTTTGTATTTTTTATATTTTTTTGGGTGAATTCTTGACCATTTGCAAGACGACAGCTCGCCTAATTGAAAACGCCAAATATATTTGCTATTCTCATTTATTTTGTGCTCTTGCAAATTGCTTGCATGTGCATACATTTCCGAATATTTGCACGCTATTATACTAGAACCTAGGCAATGTATGCGCTCAACGCCACAATTCTAATGTCGTTTTTCATTTCGCCGAACAATTGCAATTAGCCAACATGCAACATAATGAGGTGGAGAATTGTAGAGGCAATTAAATGGCTGCCAACACGCTAGAAGTTGGGAATAACTGAATATATTTGCGGGTAGTATGTACAATGCGGCGCAAGCGTTGCTGATCAGTATATTTAACAGTTTTAGCTTTGGGGTATTCTTACATGGTATGTGCGATTGTTTGTGCTTTGGTTTGCTAGATGGATGGCTAAATAGTTGAACTTGTGAAACAGCATTAGTTGAACTTGTGGAACAGCATTAGTTGAACTTGTGGAACAGCATTACTTGAACTTGTGAAACAGTATGAGTTGAACTTGTGGAACTGCATTGTTAATTTGAAGAAGAACGGACTGAAAGTGAAATTTTGTTACGAAATTACATCCACAATTTCTGCTAATTGAATTCATAAATATCAAGCAGTTTGAACTTGCTGCAAAATGTGGCTTGCGCATGCGCAAAAATATATTACGTGCCTTCAACATTTTTTAATAAAATTTTTTCAAAGAAAATTTCGCATCCCTGGAAATTTAAGTAACAAGAAAATATTATTCTTAGCCGCAAGCGTTGCACGTTAAATATGCACTTATTCATGAACATTATTATGTAATTTAGAACAACATTTTCAAGCGCAAAGTGTGAACAAACTAGTTGCCTGTCTGCAAACAATTTACTTATCTCGTTTTTAAGCCTAACTTACATACAAATCTGTTGAGCACACGATGTGGCTGGAGATATGGTGATTTAGGGTCGAGTGCTTGGCAAATAATTTGAATTTAAAATTTCATGCATTTGCCCATATAGAAGTTCGTCATGCTTTCCGAAGTGCTGGCTGCTTCTGCAGCGGGTGGTAAGCGCGCTCTTAAAGAGTCGCTTGCGGCTTGAGGCCGCTGAAAGCGTGCTAAAATCACACAAATCAAAATTAAAACCGACATATTTTTACTCTTTTTTGGTTAGTACTCACTATTTATATGAAAGGGCTGCATAATAAGCTTAAAATTATGATAGGAGTATTTATGTGTGGTTTTAGTTTAGTTGAAATGGTTAAGTGGAAACAGCCAGATAAAGATCGGTTGCTTGGAGGTAAATAATGCTGGAGAAAATAAATAAATCTTAGCCACGGAACAATATAATTTCAATCTAAATATAATAATTATTTGAAAGTGTAATCGAATCCTGATAGAAAATTTCGAGCCACTGGGATCGGGGTCTGGGAAGCAAGGACTTACTTACATTTTGTTGATACCTTGAAGTTAGTGGAGTCCTAAACCTAGTCTTGAGAACTGGAATACAGTTGCTTCCATTTCGTTGATAACTTGATTTTAGTTGAGTCTGGACTTAGTCCGCAAAACAGGGATTCAGTGATTTGCTTCCATTTTGATAATACCTTGTTGATAGTAGAGTCTGGACTTAGTCTTGAAAGCTGTGATAGAGAAATTGGCTTGCAATTTGTTAATAACTTGATTATACTTGAAACTGGAAGTAACTGGCTTCCATTTGTCTCTATTAAGCACTTCTTCAGATTTATCAATATATGCGAAGTGTTTACCACAAGTCTTTCCCTCGAATCTTTCGTTCAATTGTGCGAGATTGGCCGGTTTGTAAATTTAGCAGATCTTGCGTTGTATTGACAAAGTTCCGTTGTAATTTCTCTTAACGACAGTAATGAGAAGTGTAATTTTTTTCGCTTTTGCCACTAGTTGAACTCAAAGGATGTTTTTCTGATATATTATTTCCCATTTCTACAGCGCTTCTGGAAAATATTTATGGAAGTCAGATGGAGCATGAAAAATTCTTCTACGAATTGATATGAATAGCATTAGTCATTGTTCCAGGGCTAGGCTCATATTGCATACTGATATTTCCATTATAATTGGATCCATTATAATTCGGAACGATTATAGTTTGGATCCTAATTATAATGGATCCATTACAATCATATTCAACATCAAAAATACCACATTCGAACGTGTGAACCTACTATGTACCTAGTATGAACCTGATATATACCTAGTATATACCCATAACGACTTACATACCAGTTATAATATTTCGTGGCATGTGCGACGCTTGACGTTATAATCCCAGCAGACTTTGCATTCCATAATTCCATATCGACTTGTTGTAATAATAATATCTACGACACTTGGTTGATTATATTTTTATTGCTTCGCTTGTCTGAGAAAGAATTTCAACTTTGGCTTTTGTGCAAAGGAAAAACTTGCCACAGAATATTGCACGCTTGCCACAAACGACGGAACGCCGGGAGAGCTCGCAGAAGTTGGACTAATAAAAAAATTGCGCACTAACAACAGCAAAAACAAAAAGAGTACAAGTACAGAAATAAAATTGTAAGGCAATAACAATAATAAAGAAGAAGAAAAAGCACACAGCAACAACAAAAGCAAGCAACTACAACGAACTGTTAGCATTCACGGCTGCAACATACGACATTTGCCATTATGGCTTATTGTTTCGCCGGGTAATTGTTGTAGTTGTTTCTTTCATTTTTGTTGTGTTGTGTATCGACAACTACAACAACGCAGCAACAAGCGCATACAATCAATGTTGGCGGCGGCTTAGTTAGATAGACCCCATTGACTGTCGGCGGCCAAGTTCAAGTGCACGATCGGGCGATCAATGCAGCGCGCAGCGGCAAAACAAATACTTTGCGCAATGGAAAACAACAAAAAAATACAAAAAATAAATTACAAATAAAATAAAATTATTTAAAAAGAGTGGAACAAGTAGGAAATACAATTATACACAAGCGCTCGTACACACACACACACACATGCGCGTCTTAATGAGGACGCGGCGAGGAGACACGGTAGGCCAACCAGCTTGGCATGGCCGCGAGCAAGCGCGCGAGTGAGCAGCAAGCAAATAAGTAGGATATCGGCCGTAACAATGAATGAGCTTTGCGCGGGGACGCAGAGCCAGGCGTCTCGGTGTCGCCAAACAGCGCGCTGTCGTGCGATTTTGGTTTAGAAAACGTACAAAAAAAAGACAGGAAAATAAAATAAATGAAAATAAAAACTGTAAACATCACAGCGACCTGCGCTGTTTTTACAACACGGCGAACACGTTTCGGCTTTTAGCGGTTTTCCTTTGGCGAGCCGTGAACAGCAAACGCGAGTGCAACAAAATGCGGCCACTCAGCACAGCTGCGCTGAGTAACACAGACACACCGATCCACTAATAAATAAAGGGTGATTTTTTAAGAGCTTGATAACTTTTTAAAAAAAAAAAACGCATAAAATTTGCAAAATCTCATCGGTTCTTTATTTGAAACGTTAGATTGGTTCATGACATTTACTTTTTGAAGATAATTTCATTTAAATGTTGACCGCGGCTGCGTCTTAGGTGGTCCATTCGGAAAGTCCAATTTTGGGCAACTTTTTCGAGCATTTCGGCCGGAATAGCCCGAATTTCTTCGGAAATGTTGTCTTCCAAAGCTGGAATAGTTGCTGGCTTATTTCTGTAGACTTTAGACTTGACGTAGCCCCACAAAAAATAGTCTAAAGGCGTTAAATCGCATGATCTTGGTGGCCAACTTACGGGTCCATTTCTTGAGATGAATTGTTGTCCGAAGTTTTCCCTCAAAATGGCCATAGAATCGCGAGCTGTCTGGCATGTAGCGCCATCTTGTTGAAACCACATGTCAACCAAGTTCAGTTCTTCCATTTTTGGCAACAAAAAGTTTGTTAGCATCGAACGATAGCGATCGCCATTCACCGTAACGTTGCGTCCAACAGCATCTTTGAAAAAATACGGTCCAATGATTCCACCAGCGTACAAACCACACCAAACAGTGCATTTTTCGGGATGCATGGGCAGTTCTTGAACGGCTTCTGGTTGCTCTTCACCCCAAATGCGGCAATTTTGCTTATTTACGTAGCCATTCAACCAGAAATGAGCCTCATCGCTGAACAAAATTTGTCGATAAAAACACATTTCGAACCGAACACTGATTTTGGTAATAAAATTCAATGATTTGCAAGCGTTGCTCGTTAGTAAGTCTATTCATGATGAAATGTCAAAGCATACTGAGCATCTTTCTCTTTGACACCATGTCTGAAATCCCACGTGATCTGTCAAATACTAATGCATGAAAATCCTAACCTCAAAAAAATCACCCGTTACAAGATATATATAAATACATATATAGTTCGGGAATTATACAAGTCCATGGGTATGCATGTGTATGTGGCATATATGAACGTAGGGAAATGATTGATCCGTTCGAAGGGCAACGATCGCGGATGACGTTGTCATAATCCTTCGCAGCTTTTCGTTTCATATGCAGCAAGCTTTTTTTGCCTTGTTTAGAAATAGTTATAATTCAAGAAAGCTCTATATAATGAAGTTGGATGTCTGTAAAACAAGGATCGAAAGTTCTATTTCTTAAAAAAAGAAATATTTCCAGGGGAAAAAAATTGGGTTCCACTTCGGATTCACTTTTTAAAAATTCAATAAAAAGCTCATAAAAGTAATGAAACTTTTATGAAAGCTCAGAAAAGCTCATAAATGTAAGAAAAAAATTATGAAAGCTCAGAAAAGCTCATAAGGGTAAGAAGTTCGTAAAATCTCTTTATATAGAATTTCTATAATATACGGATTGAAAGCTTTAGATCTGGCATATCTATAAAGCAGGGATTGACATCTATTTATCGTAATCAATTTTTCCACGGAAAAGTAGCATTAAGAGGCTTATTTATTTCTCGTGAAAAGCTCATTCTGTTATGCAAAATTTTTCCTAATACCTTGAAAAGCTCGTAAAAATAGGGAAATCTTTATAAAAACTTAAAAAAGCTTTTTAGTTATTTCAGTTTTGCATAAAGCTCAATTTTATGGTGAAGGTTCGCCAACCATTTAGGCTTTTTAAGAAAACTTACAAAAGCTTTTCTAGTCTTTTCAGCTTTGCATAAAGCTCTATTTTAGCAAGAAGGCTAGCTAACAATGTTGCCGAAAACTCCAGAAAGAACTTTCAGAAGCTTTTTTAGACTTTCCTTTTTTCTGCATAAAAACCTGAAATTTTATTTAGAAAACATACAAAAGCTGATTAAATTTGCGAAAGCTCAAAAAGGGTATCTAAAGCTGTATTAGGAAGATTTTAATTCTGAAATCACACAAAACTTAATATAAAAAATTTTGCAGGCTTAAAGAACACTTCATAGAACACTATGAGTTTCATAAATAACGATAAATGCTGTCATTGATTCTAAAAAAGGAATTAAGAGTAGGGAGCTTTCATAAAAGCTGTTTATTATATTAAGCTTTAAAGTTTTATAAAATACCTGAGAGCTATATGAAACTTTTAACAGCTATAATAGAGAAAGTAAAAAGCATTTAAAGCCATTTAAGATTTTTCAAAAGCTCTCGTAGTCATCAAAATCCATAAAAATGGCAGTGTGAACTTTCTTCCTCTATCTATCGACAGTCGCGCTTAAAGAAGTCCGAGTTTAACTTGCATTGTAGAAACAAAATCTAGGGAGCTTCAAAGAGATATTTTTTTCGTTGAACTCGTTTGGTCTCACTAACACTGCTTTGGTGATTATATCAGCACATTTTCTGAAAGAAGAATTCAATTGTAAATACTTCGCTATCCATTAAACAAATTGGCTTTCAACGCAAAACTTTCAAATATTCATTAAATGCAACGAATAGTTAATTCCACCAAACACACATGGTAGTGAAGCCGAAGCTTTTGCCCTGGTATTCGACACAATTTTGCTCTTAGCGCAACACAAAGCACTAAAATGTTTCTATGGCAAATATTTAGAAACAAACAATATCGCGTATGAGTGTGTGTACTTGTATGTGTGTATGTAGTTGACGAGCTTTGGAGAACGTTAAGTGAAAGGCCAGAAGTGACCGTTAAATGTTTGGAGTTTTCATGCCACTGAGTGCATGGTGATACCTAAGTATGTAAATATGTATGTACATATATGTGAGTAATTAATACAATTTAGTTTTCTTAAGAATGCCGGAATTGGTTAAACGCTTTCACTTTATCGTGAAGATTGACTGAATATTTTGGAAAGAGAGATATAATTACATCTATAGTTAGATCTCTTTACATTATTGTTTACCACACAAAGTCTGTCAACTCCCTGCGTTCTTCTCTTTTAGACCTATTGAATTTGCGATAGTATTAAAATTTTCCGTTGAAAGCTAATATTGAGCCTTAGACAAACAAGTTTGGAGATGTACAAGTAATTTCCACGCTTTTCTGATTCTTTGAAATGTTTCTTAAAGCGTGCTTTGCAATAAAAGAAGGCAGAAAATCAATAGTTTCCAAAACATTATGGTCCATAGCCAAAGCCTTTGGGTTCGAAAACGAACTTTCATCACAGTTTGACAGCCGGTGTCGTTAACCGATTAGCCAGTTGTACCTAGTACTGTTTTTGCTCCATACAAATTGACAATTTTAGCTGGGAAGTATGGACTGCCAAATTCTGCTAGATCTAGTAACCTAATAATCGGTTATTATATGGTGACATATTTTTTTCAGACCTCACATAAATATAAATCTCAGTCACTCTAGGGTTGCCAATATTTGGAAAATTGTCCATCTAGTGAAATTTATAGGACCATGAAATTCTTTCAGAATTGGCAAGATATTGAAAAAATTCAGATTCAAACAGAGATTTGCCAATTTGTAGGAATATAGTTCTCAAAGGTAACCGATCTGTATGATCTTCGGGAACACACTCTATATGAAAAAGATTTAGATATAAATTAAGGGTTGTCACTTTTTAGAAGTATATATATAAAGTGAAATTTATGTAAGTAGTCAAACCTTAGAAGGTTTTGCAAAATTGACTGGAAGGAAGGAAAAGGGAACTCCGCTACCAGGGTAGCCAACTTTCCTTCATAGGATCGTAAGTAAAATCTATCTGATGAGACTTCAGAAAGTCTTGTAGAACTGATCCGAAAGCGATAAAGCTCAATTTCCACTTTAAGGTTGCCAAGTTTCAGCAATCGAGATCTCAAGTTAGACCTATTTGATCTTGAACGTTCTCCAGAAATAGTATCGATATCAATAAGGTTCAGATTAAAGCTTGGGATAGTCAATTCTTAGAATTGTAGATATATTAAGTGAAATTTAATTGATCAAATTTTATGGATCTCAAACAGGCCTTCTTTGCTCCGATCTTGGATGGTCTCCTCCATATTTGTGAATAAAATTCAAATTCTACTTGTGAGTTGACAATCCTTAGAAGTATAGATATTAAATGAAATTTTAGTGATCAAGCTTAGAGGGTCTTCCAGAACTGACTCGAAGTTGAACTTGTTATTAGGGTTGCCAACTTTCAAAAATATGGATTTAAAGTAAAATGTGCGCAAAAAAACCTGAGAAGGTCTTGCAGAACTGATCTAATATCGATAAAGTCCAACTTAATCTCTAGGGTTGCCAACCTTCGGCGCCTCATTTCATTTGAGATATCAATCGAAGACTCAATTTATGCAGTTCTTAATCGTTCTTGTTGTCTATACACAAGACAAACCAGTAAACACCTACATGCATACTTGCAACGCGCTTGTCTTGCAACAACGCCAAAGGAGTACGCCACAAAAAATGGAAATTAAGAAATAAACAAGCGTTGAATAGAAAAAATAAATAAAATCTAATAGCAACAACACACCAATGCCGGTGAGACTGCTCAACATAACCTGTCAACAAGCACACTTACACACACGCACATGTACGTGGCATAAATATTATTGCAGACGAGAGGATAATACGAGTTGTTAACACATAAATAAGTGGAATAAGTAATTTATACCTTCCGCGATTGAATTGAATTGAATTGGCGCGCAGTGGAGCGCGCAGGCGTGCCAGCCAGCAACATGCTGCAGTTGTTGCAACGACCGCTGCAGCGCTGCTGCTGCTGCCAACAGCCGTGTTGTTGTTAAAGCAGCACTACCTACAACAAACACATATGTATATATACTCGTGCTGGCACACACACATGCTCGTTTGTCTGGTCAACAGGCAAGTGTTGCAGGCACCACAGCATTCTTGCCACACACACAACAACAGTGAGCCAGCCAGCCAGCTGGTTTGTGATCTGCTTTTGTTTTTGTCGCACACTGCTTAATATTATTCTTATGACTACGACTCTTGGCTGTGGATGGACTTGGACGCCGTGCCGCATGTCCGGTTGCCCGCTTGCCACCTCCTGTCGGCCAACTACCGCTAAGCACCAACTGAATTGTTATTTTTCCTGCTGTTATGTTTACTGTTCTATTTGTTTTTGCATTTCATGTTATGTTACATACCACCGTTTGTTGCACGTACGCTGTCTGCTCGAGTGCTCGTCGACTATTTGGTTTTGCTTGACTGCATTTTGTCTCGCCGTTGTCAGTGAGTTGTTGCTATTGTTCCTCTTGTTGTTATTGTGTTTATTGTCAATGACTAAGAGTCAATGTCCATTTTCGCAGCGCTCGTTATGTTGTGGCAAAATTGGTGACAGCTTTTTTTTGCAACTTTGTTTTTGCTTTTGTTGCGTTTTTCGCCAGTCTTTAGTCTAGCTTCGGCTTTGTATAAACAATAGTATTAGCGCAACGTGCAACATATGCTAATGTGCATGCAACAGAAATGGGGCATGACAATTACTAATCCATAGCTAGCTGGTGGCAAGTGTTGAAGCAGGTGCATCACGAATTGTGTTGTGATTGCTGGACTTGAACTGCACGGAAATGATTTATTTTGCTACTTTTTGCAGTGTCGTTGTTGTAAATGAAGTGTTGCGGAATATGGGGAATTGCCAATATTTTAAATTTCACTCAACTGTAGTGTGCTCTTGCTTTGGGAAAAATTATTCAAGCGATGGCGAAAGCCTGCAATTTGAAAGCAAGTCGAGAACTCGAACCTGGAATGGATACTAGCGCAACGACATAGTTATTAAAAGTGTTCCAAGGCCTTCGTAGTACTCAAAGTGGTTCTATGAAATATACGGATATTTTAGAAGCTGATCAAAACTGACAATATCTTTCGAAAGTTCTCAGAGTTATGCAAGAAACGTAGAAGAACACAAACTCGAGATGAATAATAGTCAGTGTTGGCATTGACTTGAGCCAATTGTATACCATGACTCTTTGATGTAAGATCCGTCGCAATATTAGAGCCAACAGAATATTCACCGAGTGATAAAATATGGAACAATGGTTCTTCCAACAGATATGGAGCCCAACAGTTGGGTTGCAGAGACTCTTAACTGTATTAGATGTTCTCTAAATGAGACCAAAAGAGATGTAGGTTTAGCTCGGAGAGCTCCAGAACCACCAAAGACTGACCTAAAGGTTACAGCCTTGAATTAGTCAGTCTCGAAATGTTCGCCGATTGACAAAATATGAATCAATGGGTCTTCCACAAATTCTAGTATTGCAGAGACTGTGAAGTGCATTGAACGTCTTATCAAAGTCACAACAGAGATCTTGGTTTGGCTCGAAGAGCCAAAGAACTGCCAAAAGCTGCCCTAAATGTCCTTGTCTTGAAATAGTCAGGCTCTTTCTGAAATTGTGTTGGAGAGAACAGTCAACACTATCGAATTTGTAAAGACGTAAAGATGACCGTAAATGCAAGGAAATGACCTGCCGGAAGATGGAAACGATCTGTTGCAACCGCAAAATTCAGGTGATGGAATAATTAAAAGCAATAAGAGCAGAGAACAATACCACCAAAAAGAAAAAGCAAAACACTAAACTAGCTCAGACGCAAACCAAGTTGAAGCGCAAAGCGAATAAGTGACCCTTTTAAGTTTAGACTGCGATTATAAAAGCAATAAAAGAAATGGAACAGCAGTACACGGCGTGGAAAGAAATGGCACGAATTTAATGTAAAAGTTGCGGCAACATATTCCAACAACAACAACAGCCAACGAGGAAAACTTTTTTACTACAGCAACAAAAGAACCAAAGAGTAAGAGACGACGACGACGACAACATGGAAAATCGAAACGTGCAACCTACTGACAGCCATTGGAAAATATGAAACACACAAAAGTGGCGCAACAGCAGCCAAGACAACAACAAAAGCGGCAAATTAAGTAGTTGCAGCAACAACAAGCACAGCAACGCACTCTCAGTGGCATAAGCTGCGCGCGCAAAGGTGGTGGCATGCCACCACAAAGCACTAAATGAGCAGCACTTACAGTGCGGCGACCAGCCAGCAGAAAGCAAGCAGCAGCTTAAATGGCAACAACAAATAAGCGCACAATTGTGCTTACGTGTAGCAAGTAGGCAACAATTTGCCGACGACCCAGTGACGTTGCTGCAACAACAGCGCAATTGCATTGAACTTTCGCACACAACGGCGCGTCGGTAGCGCGGCAATATAAGCGCAAAACTCGCCGCTTGCAACATGCCGCACGCTGACTGCAACAATGTGAGTGGCTCGCAGTGAAAGCGGCAAAGTGGCAGCAGGCCAACGAAAGAGTAGAAGAGCACTAGGCACAAACTTGCAACGCGCATGCAATATGTGCCATGCAATATGTGACTTGCGACTCGCTGCAGCATTGACGGCAAATTTGCAGCAAACGAAAAATTGGGAAAATTAAGCGGCGCAGCGTTGTACATTACGCCGCTGCTGCGCGCGGTTCACACACCAACTCACACGATTAGCCGCTTTTGCCTTTGCCTTTCCGTCAACAAATCGCCTTTACTCATTGGCCTGCCAATACTCAAGCGCGTCCACAAGCGCGTCACAACGGCACACACTCTAAATTTGGCTGCACTTGGCGGCGCGTTGCTTTGAAGTGGACAACTACCTAATTTTAGCAGACGAAATTTTGCATTATCATTCTTGCAGCAGCCAGTCGCTAGCGCTGCGCCAAAACTGGCAAAAATAGTGAATGCCACACAGTGGTGCATGCGGTGGACATACAAAAATGCCACAAAGCCAAGCGCGCGCGGCAGCCGCGTCGCGTTGCGCGCCAAACAGGCGCATTCAGGTCAAACGCCATATGCGAAAATCGCCAACAACAACATTTTTGCCGCTCACCAGCAAGCGGCACACAGCGCGCCAGTTGTTGACGTTGCGCGTTTACCATTTTCCTGCTGATTTTTTGAGAAAGTAATTTTCCAAAAATAAATTGGTGTTGAAAGCAATTTGAAGATTTCCAGGCGCCCAGCTGATCGCCAAAGCCACAGCATTGTTGCCCCAGAAACTGCTGCCGCGACTGCATGCATGTGCCTTGTAGTGTCTGTGGCACACAAAGTGGGCGGTGGCATTTGCGCCAAGCAACGACAATAACAACAACAACACTGTTGTTTATATTTTTATCAACGGTGGCGACTTAAAAATCGCTGATTAGGTCAAAAAGGTAAATTGAAAGAAAATGAATTGTTTTCACCGTTGCAGCCCGGCACAATACTGCCACCTGCTGTTGCAAGCCAAAGCAATTAGATAGCGGAGTATAAGATTTAAGTAAAAAATACTAAAAATAAAATGAAAAATATAGAAAAATGAAATTAAGCGAAGAAAAGCGCAATTAAAAGATATTTTGGTCGTGCCCAGTCGAAGTTGTGGCACGTATGCCTAACTGCACACACCCAAATTTTAGGTGAAATAATAGGTCAATTGTAAAGTCCACGGCCAAAATATAAGCTGATTACATTAGCAATACTAACTTATAATTAGCAACTTAACTTGACTTAGCCTGACTTAACTTAACTTAACTTAGGATACTTTACCTTAACTCAGTTTTACGTGACATGACTTAACTTAACCCATATAACCCATAAATATAAGCCAATAACTTTAACATAAATTGGAACTTAAACTAACTTAACTTAACTTAGTTTAACTCGACTTTACTTAACTTAATATGAAATAATCCACGTTAATGTATTAAGGAATGTATGCTTATTACGCTTGCAGAAATTAGCTACTTCACTTGACTTAACTTAACTTAGCTTAATTTAGCTTTACTTAACTTAAGCTTAGTTTAACGCATATTAGCAGCAATATAGGCTTGTTACGCTAGCAGTTATAGTATCTTAAAATTAGCTACTTCACTTGACTTAACTTAACTTAACGTAACATAACTTGACTTTTAACTTAGCCTTTACTTAACCCCTATTAACATAAATATAGGTTTTTATATTTAAAAGTAGCAAATTAACTTAGTAGGACTTAGTTGAACACACCATAACTTAACTTTATGGTACTAGCAGTAATCAGAATTTCACATCAGCAACTTCGCTTGACTTAGCTTGACTTAACTTAACGTCACTAACCCATTTTAGAGGAATAGTAATTGTAACCTGAAATCGTTAACTAAACTCAACTTGACTTAACTTAACGTAACGTAACTTCATGCAACTTAACTTAACTAAACTTCACCTAGCTTAATTTAATTTAACTTAACGTAACTTAATGTAACTTAACTTAACTTAACTTAACGTAACTCAACTTAATTTAACTTAACTTAACTTAACGTAACTTAACTTAACTAACCTTAACTAAAATTAATTGAACTTAACTTGACTGAACATACTTAACTTAACATAAAATTTCCTTAAACTTGCTGTCACACCTTCGTTAAGTGCGGCATTTCATTCACTTTAACTTTAATGAAAGTGTTATGCCCACTTATTAACGCTTTAGGCCCACTGTTCATTACAGTAAGTGAAAGTTTAGCGCATTTGCTACGCTCATATCTATCAGCTACGTACAATTACATTGCACATATCGAAATGCCAATGGAGCAGCAAATGTGGCAATGAATGTACCAGAATGCGCCCAAAATGCAAACACATACACAGGCACTTGGCTTGGCTTGACTTCGGCTGACTGCTGCTCCCCATTTTACTGCGATTACAAGTGAAATTAGAAATAATATAAAAATAAATAATAAAAGCTTAAAAGCGAAGAAATCTATATGTGCACGTATGAAAGTTCAACGGTTGCAAGTCAGTAGTGGCAATAGCGTAAAATAGGTGCAACAGTAAGCCATTGTTGTTGTACCTAGAAACTGCAACTCACTTGAATGCACTTGTTCCCAATTTCGGCTATTTCGTTTCTATTTGCTGGGACTTGGGTTTCGGAAATTGTAGCCAAGCAATGTTTCAGTGTGTGGAGCCGGGGAAGACGTGCAAATGGTGGCATGAAAATCTAGCAGCAAGTGAAATAAAAGTAGGTAACAATTTCTTTTGCTATACTCTGTTCAGCATGCATGTGTGTGTGCGTGCCGTGCGTGTTTCTGTAAAATGTAAAACTTACGTTCACTTGTTGGCCTCCAAGTACTTTCCCACGACGTGCATGTTGCAACATTCGATACCTATGAGCCGCAACTACACTTCTGTGTACATATATAGCCGCTGCTAACTGCAAGTGAATGTGTATTTTATATGCGCATGTGTTTGTGAATACTTGTGTGTGTGATTGCGCCTGTAACTTTGTTGAAATTCAATTTATGGTTATTGGCTTGCAACTCATTCGCCTTAGTTTCCAGCAAACAATTGCTAACTACTGGGAAATGCTGATTGCTTGCTTGTTGTAGTAGTTGTTGTAGTTTTAGTTGTTGCTGCACTTCCTTTTCGCTGCCACCTTCGATGGGCAATCGCTTTCGTATTTTGTTTATTTGCTATTGTTATTGTGTGTTGCGCTTTAACAAGCCCACTGTGGCAATATAACCCAACGCGCCGCTATCTTCCGCCACCTCATCCTCCATATCTGCGCGTATCGCCACTCGCTGCCTCGTTAGACAGTAGCATGCCATAGATGGACTTATAAATGTACTATCTCAAACATACATACATACATATATCATTGAATGTGTGTGTGTATATATTCTGTGGCACGGCACTTAAGTAGCTTTGTACATGTGTTGCATGTGATTGAATTTATTATGCTACAACAACAATGTGTCCATACTTTCGAATCGCTTTCCAAACCCAGGCGAAAATCACTTCTCTTTCATTGAAATGCGGCGAAAGGAAGGTGTTAAGTATCTTCGTTGCTGGAAAGTGGAAATTTGCTTTCGTTTTATGCATTCTTCTGCCGAATAAAACTCGAAGTATATAGATTAATTTGATCGGCAGTGCAATTTGAGCGGCGCATATGCAAATAAATTTCTCTTTATGCAAATAAAGATATGATATACAACCGAGACGCTTCAAACTTAGTCTCGCGAAAGCTGAATAGTAAATAATAAAGTGTCTAGATGTGTCCGGCTCATCTTCATCATTGTATGTAACTTTGACAAGTTGTGTGCTCCCAAATTTGAAGTAAAGCTACGAGAGTGCCAATGGGACAGTAACCACTTACGACGCCAATCATTGCTGCTTGCTAAGAACTAAAAGGTCAAGGGACCTACAAGTGCTGGGTGCTGACCAGGGCTTGCTGAGCTCGCGTGAAGCCCATGAATACAGTGGTCAAATGCAAGAAGAAAGGGGAACACTTGCTCATTCACATTCTGTTGGAATTTAAATTGGGTACTTCGAACGGTATTAATATTGGCAAAATCTCTCGTTCTTCGAACTGCTTTTAACTTAACTGTTAAAAATACAAGTAAGTACATTGTTTGCACAACTTCTGATACAGGTGTAATTGACAGTACCTCATACGGAGGTTTCTCACGCATTTAATGAAATTTGCAAATCTCGTTTTTCAAATATCTTTTTATGATGCCTGATCCCGTTGCTGTAATCCAAAGCGCTTCACTTAGATTTACATAATCCCGGTACAATGTAGCAAACCACGCAGGCGTTGCCACACAATTGCACAAATCCATTCATGGAAATGCAGCGCGGAATAAATCTTAATAAGATCGCTTCCCAGCCACTGTGTGCATACGCGCCGCACCCCGAGGCCGAGCGCTGAATTGCGGTAAGCAGCAAGCTTCCGATATCAATATTTAACCAAACGGAATGAAGCCAGAAACAACGACACATACATATGCGCATGCCTATACATTCATTGTGTAAATATGCGCTGGCAACTGCTATCGGCAGTGCAAGGCGTTGCAGCAACAGCCACAACTCGCTAAATAACGCACCAACATAACACTGCGTTCGCACACACTCACTCACATATGTCGGCAATACAAGTTTTATAGGCTTTTGGCTGCCTCAGCAGCAGCTGGTGTTGCCGGTAACGCCATCAACGTCATTGTTGCAACAACAGAAACTCGTTACGTGCGCTTAGACATGTGTTGCAGTTGCGTTAATGTTGTTGTAGCTGCTATGTTTGTTGCTCTTGCTTTAGCGCAGCTCGTTACCACAGCGCGTGCGCACAAATGCCATACGCAATGGCAACAACAGCAACCAGCTACAAAGCTGGCGCGTCAGCAACACGCGAAAAGTGCTTGTAAATGTGCAACGTCGGCCCCGTGCAAGCGCAACTTGCAATTATGATGATATTTGCGCGTACTCGCCCGCCCTGCGGCAATGGCGGCCAAGCAGCTAGCGCTCGGCTGCAAGTTTTTATGCAATATTTGATTAAAATCACATAGCTACAACATGTTGCATGCATACCTACCCACATTCACACACATGTTGCCACTCTCGTTGCGCGCTGCTTGTTGCGCCGCTGAGCTGTGCTGCTCCACGTACAATTTCTCCAGCCACCATCGTTGCTGTTGTTGCAGCCTTATCTCTCACATATGCACTCACTCAGCGCAGTTCGTCACTCAGCCAACATAATTTCAACCATTGAGACCTAGAGTAAAGATCTGAAAGCTTTAGTCACCTTTTCAGCGAACTTATACAGCCACAAGCAGCTATTAATGAAATAAGATGAATCAGGCAGGTTACACACTCCTTCGAGTGCTTTACTTTCTAACAACGTTTAAGCAACGATCACTTATGATCACATACGATCGCTAGATCAGCGCGAGTTTCTGCGACTGCTAAAGACCGCTCAACGCCGCCAATAAAACATTCACTTGTGCCACTTGCAATGAAGTTATCTACACGGCGAGCAACTGTGCTCAAACCCATGGCGTAAAATTAAGTGCCCGCTGCGCACGGCCGCGGTGATCTTCCTGCCACACTCGCGTGCTTAGAAGGCACCTCATTCCACCTGTGGCTACAACAAAGCAATATTTCTTTGCAGCACATACGCCGCTACACTCGTAAATCATATTTATGCTCGATCAGCAACTAATCCGCCGCTTCAGTGCCGCTCTGCCGGCCGCAGGCATTGCGCGCGACAGCGGCGAAATAAAGCATAAAACCAGTTGGTATACATTTCACTGTCACTTTTATCTAATTTTAATTAATTTGTAGATTTGTAATTTCAGATGAAGAAAAAGCGCAAAAATACTGCGCGAATGTAATTAAAACTGAAAGCCGCACGACGTGCTTTTAATTGGAAATGTGTGAGAAAACCGAAGTGCGCAGCGGTGGCAACCGGCGCAAGGAACGCGGTATGCGCATGCGTCCGCAATTGGCAGAAGGAAATGAATGCGAAATTGGAGCTGAACGGTTTTGCCACATTTTTTTCTTGCGTTTGTGCCAGAGCGCCCATTGTACGCGTCAGCGCCTACAAATCGATTTCAAATTGGAGCGGTCAGTGAAGAAAAAATGAAAACGCATAAAAAATTGGCGCGATTTTTCGTACGAATTCAACACGATCTGTTGATTTCAACGCCAGCTTGAATTATATATTGGCGCTGTGTGCGCGCCCTCAAGCGAATGCCATTTTGATTGTGTGGATTTATGACATAGCTATGCGCGCCTGAATATCTCCCAGCACTTAGCTATACAAATTTTTATTGCCTTTGTGCATTTTATTGGCATTTTCGATACAATAGAGTTGTTTGAGTCATCGTCGATCGTTAAGCACTGCGATCATTGAGCGTGATCGTCATCATTCGTCAGAAGACATCAAATCTACAGCAAGACGCTTGGTCGCTTAGAATGGCAGCGCGGTCATTTCGATGATGGATCTGAAACGAAATGCGCACGGCACTGTTCAAACGGACGGACAGACGGATGAAGGGTTGGACATACCGGCCAGTGGATGGACGGACGGAGGGCCGTAGCGAACGCTGGATGGACAGCACCAACCGCTTGCTGGCTGGCTTGATTGACGTAAAAGAAATTTTTAAACAATCATAAAAATCGGTGTAGAACACAAGTTGGGAACTAGGGGCACAAAGCAAACAATTGCTTGAAATAAAATATATACATATTTACACACAGCGACACAGACAGACATCTACTCGTAACTCAGGTATTTATTGTATAGCCGACAACTACCTAAGAGCATACATTTTACGAGCAGTAAATCAAAAGTGATCATACCTCAACTTCATCATCGACAACGGCGCGGCCGCCACAGCTTGCCACAACGGCTGGCAGACACTACAGAGGGGCGCGAGTGGCGGCTAAGTAGAGCGCAAGCAGCAGTGACGCGTTGCAAGACGATCACTCACTTTGAGTAGAGCACTTTGGAGAAGCTGTAGCCGCGCTGAAGAACTCGTCGCGCAACAAACAGCGATCAACGATCGTCGCCAATCAATGAAGATCACTGTGCTAGACGGCCAATGTAGATGATGAAGACGATCAAGACGAGTATGAGTCCACTGGCACGACAAAGGCGCTGGCGTCGGTGTTTGCTTTGGTCCGCTTATACCTTATGCATTTAATCAATCAAACGGAATAACAACAACAAAAAATGACATTTGTAAGACAAAAAGCTGTAATAATGGCCTGAAATGGACTGAATTGAAAGCGTTGCACACGTTTATGGAACACACAGGCGCGCGCGCTGCGCAAGTGAGTGACTTGACATGACTGACACGATCAATAAACAATGATCACACGCGATGCGCACACACACAACCGCGCGCGCGCAGAGCGGCAGCAAACACCCGCGAATTCTGCAAACAAACACCATGCAATTGAGCAGAGTTGAGATGTGTTGAGGAGCACAAAAGAAAGTAAGCACACAGCAAAGGCTGAAGAAGTACTGCGTAAAGATGAATTTCTATAAAGATCGGTGCGCGTGTAGAGTGCCGCCTTGTACCATATAACATTTATACACTCGCTATTATTTATTCATATTCAAGTGTTGCGCTGCACAACAACACAAACGTTTGTGCGGCCAGCCGCGCACATTCCGCAGTAAATTGTTGATGATCATGATGATCAGCGATCGCTAGTTGGCGATCGTGTGAATACATCACCAAAGTGTGTTATTATATTGTACAAGTTGTTGTTGAGTTGTTCTTCGTTTGCAGCTTGACTGTTCTATATTTCATATTGTTGCTATTATTGATTACTACTGTTATGTTGATGGGAATGTTGTAGACGCTCTTGTCGTGCCGACATATGAATTTCTTATTTATTTACTACACACATGAATAATTATTATTTAAATAGAAGACGCCGGTGTTTTTCGCAAAGGCAACGAACATGTGGGAACTGTGCTGTCATAGCACAAAACAGGTCAATTAGTAATATCACTGACGGTTTCAAGTAGGAAATCGTTGAACCAAGCACAAACAAGGTTAAAGCTGGGAGTACATACAAGTAAAAGACTGGACAGAAGAGTAGCACTGAGAGCAGCTATATACTTTAAGAGGTGATGTCCACTTTCGCGACAGAAAAAATGCGTTTTTTGTATAAGCAAAGAAAATTTATGTACATTTCATTCGTCCCCTTTACTAATTCTCAACAGGTTTTTGTCCAGTTCCTGTTAAATCTCTAAAGCTTTCAAATGAACCTTTTCCTTTTACCACTCTGAAACAAATATCGTAAGTAATAGCTATGAGAACCAAAATTCAAATTGCAAACATTAGTGTCCGCGTGGCAAAGGTTAATTTCACTATTCACCGATCTAACCGCAAGCTTTCTTTGACCTTTTCATTTAACCTCTGATTTACTTGCTACATAAAAATATGATAACTATCTCTCACTGCCATAATTTAACTAGCAAAAAATATAATTAAATCGCAGCACAAAGATTTGAAAAAAAAAAAAAATGTTTGCGAAAATTAAAAGCATGACTCTGGTTTTTAGCAACATTGTTTATATTTCTTTCATTACATTTTTCATTTCGCATACAACGCTTTCGCTTGTTAATTTATTCTTCTGAATTACTCCCACCAAATATTTGTTTTCCAACAATCATTGTGCTACAATTGCAAATGAAAAGATCAAACGGTTTCGTTTGCGGCAACTATGGACCGCACACATGGCGTGCGAAAGTCGCCACACCACAAAGGTGAAGGTGAATAAGTAGTAACAAACCGCAGAAAGTAATGCAAACAAAGAGGTTGAAGAAATATTTTTCCAGCGTAAGCTTAAACAATAGTTTTGGGTTTGAATTGTGAGCTTGAACAAAAATGTCGATATGAAATTTTTACACATAAAGCGAGTACTAATATAGATACTTCGTAGAGACCACGAAGTCTTCATTTTTTACCGGAACTCGCAATCTGCTTTGATATTTTCTTGGGATACTTTTACTAGAAAGTTAGTCGATATGAACTTCAAGGTCAGTGAAAAGCGTGTAGATCGGAGAGGTGAGAATATAAAACGATTTAGAAAATAGTTTTCCGTTTCACAAGTTCATAACTTCACTTGAGTAGGGAAGATTGTTTAATTTGCGACAGGATTGCATATACTGGATATCTCTTAAAAAGTTTCTCAAATATTATATACCATATTATGATAATACCACGAGCTCTGAGCTGGATAAAGTAAAAATTGGGAGAATAAACTATGAAAATTCTTTCATTCAGAATTATAAGCATAACTTCTGAAAGGGCTCCTATTCCTTGCATAGTATCTAGTAATCACACGTAATTTTGTAAATACAACAAGATTTCATTCGACTGCACAAATCGTTGGGAATTCTCAATGGGTTTGAAAAAATGCATGCATATACCGGTAAAAGTCACCCGGAGTTCCTAACTCTCACCAGCACTTCCCAACTTTTGTTTTTACGTCATCCCAACCGTCAGAAATATCCTCACGGTCCAATACGCAGATTATGTCGCTTTTTTGTACTTCCCCCGTACTCCTACCGCCCTCGACTAGATCTAGTTGTGAAAATTCGATTTAAACTCAATAAATTCAAGGGTAATCTACTTTTCCTGGCGCGAAGGCTGCCAAAATATTTATAAATAAGTCCCACATCAACTGGAGTTCTTCCGCGAACTATTTTCGAGTTGTTTTCGAAGGGCGGCTAACCTAGACGAAGCAAATCACGGCAGCTGGAGGCAAAACCAACGGCGCCTTCAGCTCACTGAAACCCTTTTTCGCCAACCCTAAAATTTCTCCAACCACAAAAAATCGGGCTTTTAATGCCACCATCGGAAATATCTGCGCTTACGCCATTTTCATTTGGAGCTCTGCCTCGCCTTGAGAACTGTCGAAGCTTTAAAGCATATACATGCGTCTGCTAAGATCAGCATTGAACTTCCCTCGGTCAGTTGGGAATTCTGCAGATTCTAGCAGAAACTAATATCCCCTGCATCCAATCACCAGCTCTCTCCTGTGCTAGTAATCCCGGCGCGTCAGTAACGTCCCATGCGAATCCCAGCATCAACTGTCTTGCCAATCTTAGGTGCAGGAAAACCGACCGTTTCAGAAGGCCATGCGTTCAGACAAACTCCCCAATATCAATAAAAACTTTTGTTTCGTTTGTCAGTGTCAGCTCTCCTTGGCGGTTATTACCCTCCAAAAAAAAAATGGGTTCTCTCTAATCACCAATTAATTTTGAACCAAAAATAACACGAAATCATAAAAAACCCCTGTAAATCTTTTTTTATTTTTTTTTTTCAAAAACTCGCTTATCACCCAACTCGCTAATTGATTTGCGGTTTCTCGCTATTAATTGCCAATACTCTATACAATTTATTCAATTAAGTAGTTTTCTATGCACAGCGAAACAATACAGTTAACAAGACCTACTTTAAGCGCTTATCGCAGCCATTAATCGGCAAAAGGGTGTATCAAAAGAAACTTGCGAATGAGCACTCAATAATCGAACGAGTGAGTCAAGTGAAATCGGCAAGTTTTTTTTTTTTGACGGCAACAGCGAAGATTTCAGCCGAAAACACAAGTTATTGCAGACTATAAAAATATGATGATGAAAGGTTAACTAGAAAAAAGTAGAAAAAAAATTTATTAAAATTTTTAGAATTAAATAATTTGCCATAAAAACTAATAAAAATGCATATATGTCAACGTGTCAGTGCTTTATTGCTGTAAGATTAGTATTTATGACGACGCCAGCCATTCATTCATACTTTAGCTCTTGTGCCACTAAGAAAACAGGTCTCAGGCTGCGGTCTCAGCGCGTCTAACCCACTAACTAGCTAACGGCTTATTGTTTTTTACTTAAAATTTGTTTGCTCATTTATTTCTACGATTGTTTTATGCACTCAAAAGTGGGTTGCCAACACGCATGCAGCGCACATACACACACACACACTCGAGTGCTCAGCGCGCTAATCATTCATTATTTGTTGTAAGTCAGTGATTCATTGGCTTCAGCGTTGCGGCACAAGTCGCCGAGTTCATTGTAAGCAATTTTTTACAATTTTGTTTTACAATACAACAATAACAATGCGCACATGTGCGTTAGACTGTTGCTTCAAAAATAAAGTAAAGAAACAAATCTCTGCCTTTCTTGTGGTTTTTGTCTTTAACTGGCACTATAGTTGTTGCTGTGTGATGCGTCTGCTGCGACGGCATGTTAAAAAGTGATTTTTTACAATCAGCAACACAAAAGAGTTGTAGAAAAAATATGACATTTTTTAAAGAATTTATTATAATGAAAACAAAAACCAAATTTACGCATGAAAAAGCTTACAACAACAACACCAGCGCATGTATAGCGTAAAAACCCCGCGCGTTGACACCGAAAGTAATATATGCGTGGCAAGTTCGTGTTGTGTAGCATTCATATTTATATTAGTTGGTGTGGCGATGTGCTCACCTGTGCCTTTGTGTGTTTAAGCGCGTGTGTGTGTGTGAGTGATTTCATCATTGACATGTGAAAACCGCACAACTGGCGGTGACATACGAGCATTTGTCAAAGCATTGTGCGCATCTTCGGCGACCACATATAATATTTGTGTCATCGCCCATAAAAATTGGCATATTTCGTTGTTGTAATGCTTTTTTGTTGGTCCTACATTTTTTTTTGGCTTAGTCATACAAAATTAGGCGCTCAAAGCACTAAGCTGTGAGAGAAAATCGAAAAACTGCAGGCTCGAATTAAGTAATCAGTGTAACAGCGTTAACGGCAGTTGGGTTCCAAAGTCCGGTTTATGGCTGACAGTTCCGATAGGGCAATAGTCTATACTAGTTTTATAAAAGAAGTGACTCGCTGCCTTTGATACCGAGATTAGTCTTTCCTGCCTTGAACTCAAGGCTGGTACCGCCGCTCTGCTGTCAAAGTGGATAGTCACTGTTCTGAAAGACCCGCTACCTTAATGACAGCAAAGTTGGCACGAAAATTACTGCAACAGTCAGGAAGTCTGTAGCGGAAGATGATTGAGAGTTCCAGACAATACACCCCTCCACAAACCTTCTCAGCAAGCTGTGACCCATCTGTAAAGCTGCTCACTGCCTCTCTCCTCTACTGGCTTCTACCCACCCACAGCTTCGTTCCCAAAACTATCCAAAAAATCAGATATAATTTTGGAACATAATCGGTTTGATTATGGTGTCGCAGAGCCAGAGGACTACTTTCGGTGAAATACTCTATCTTTTGCCAATATCTCCTCTGCTGCAGTACAAGGCAGTCAATGCCTTCTTTGCTCTATCCTCGATATTATGCTTCCACGAAAACTTCTTATCCGAATTTGCAGGTTACAGCCTGTTGCTTCCCATCCGTGGAAGTTGTTCTTTCGGGGTCTTGTATCTCCTAGTAAATAAAACGTTCTCAGTTTTAGTGGTATTATGGCGAGGCCACTTCCGTCAACCCAATTATTTACGGCCCTGAGATACCTCTGCGTCAACTCGTACAAGGTACTCAAGAATTTTTCCTCGACCATGAATGAAAAGCGTCTCAGCGTCTGCATAGGTAGTCGGGCAGCCACGATTCGTTCATCAAGTCATTCACGGCCATGATCCATTGGCGAGGATAAAGAACTACATCTTTTGGGGTGTCTCTACTCACATTTCGTCGAGTACGTGTGCTGAATCATTCCGGTCCATTACGTGAGTTTTTTTTTCGAATTTTTTTGGCACCCCTAATTCTGGTTGTGTTGTAAAGGTTATGACCACTGATTATCCGATTTGTAACCATGCGGTAATACTAAACATGATATCGTAAGGTAAGTTGTTTAGAAGATGTCAAAGATAGAAGCATCTTTAATTCCACTTTGACGAAACTAAGATAATCTCATCTTGGCTCTCATACCTTCAGCTGCTCAGCCGAACTGTTAAACCAGCAGTACGGACGAATATCCCAAGACTATGAATTTCGATTCCATATCAGGAAACTTCGTCGATACTTCAGTGCTTAATGCCGATTCCACATCAATCGTCCTAGCAAATTTGTTGTAGACACAAGAGACTTTATTGATTCTCTGAAGTTCCATCATCAATAGCTGAAGGTTTCTTGAAAAAATTTGGAGTACTTCCTTCAAGGTATTTCGAAGAGCGACTTTCGATAACTTTACCTTACATTTGCCTTTTATTTTATATTGAGGACGTTTGTACTGCTAAATTATAAACTCGCTAAAAGAAATCTCTTTTCGCTTAAATCACAACGCCAAATTAAGCGTACGCTATCAACACAATCCTGAGAAATGAATAAATGCTTAAACGGTGCTGATTTATAGCTGAAGTAAGAGTTGTGAATGTCATTTTGATAGCCGCTAATAAAATGTCATTAAAGACACAAGCAAACGCTCGCCCACTTTCCATTCTTAATCACGCGAATTCTGTTTAACTCTTTCAGTCGTGGTGGTTAGTGTCAATAACCACCTCTTTCCGATTTTTTATATTTAAATCCACGCCAACTACCGACAATCGCGTGAATTATCATGAATATTTGTACCTTTTTTGACAAGGTGTGACTGGTTAGCGGCATATTCGATTAGTAACAGTTCATTTGTTTTCATTTGAAAATTGCGTCAACGTACATTTTTTCTTGTGTTTGATAAAAAATATCTGTGAGGCGGGTTAGTAACGTTTTTCTTTAATGTTTTGTATTCAACTTATTCTCCTATATCTATTTCTTATGTATGTGTATGAAACTATCATTAATTTTTTTATTTTCAATGTGTATTAACGACGAAAATATAGTGGTTAGTAAACTAACCACCGTGACTGTTGCAGGTTTATAGGTTTATTCTACATATGAGTTAGGCATGTAAGTATTCATGTATTTTTATATTTATTTCAGTATATCGCGCAAGCTAAATAATAGACAAATCGAGGAATACTTGTTTGAAGATATTCCTTCAGATAGCGAGAGTATTTGTAGCAATGAGGAAACAGAAGATCAGCCAAATCCGCTGGTGTTAGGCGATTCGATTGGAGAAGTTCAAATGACTGATTATGACAACTTTGATTCCGATGATGACATCCCTCTGTCTAACTTAGTACTTCGGAATCCTGAATCTACAGAGTCTAACAATGTAAACTCAAACAGACCGGCTACAATGGCTCCAAAATGGAAGAATAATTATAGAATGGACATACCTGGTGAATTTACTGAAAGTGTGGGAATAACCGATCAAATTCTTAGCATGGAGAATGTGCAACCTCTTCTACTATTTCGCCTTTTTTGGACAGAGCATTTACAAGATATTTTATGCTTTCAAACTAATCTTTACGCTACTCAATCAGGAAAGCTTTATACACCCACCACTACAGAAGAGCTTATTGATAGAAAATCCCACAAGTGGTGGCACAGGATTTTCTTTCATTTTCTTGATTGTAGTATTGTCAATGCTTTTTTTAATTTATAAAGAACTACAGTCCTCTTCCCGCAGGGGTCTATGCCCTTTGACTTTGAAAGCATTCAGACGAAGCGTATACCAGGGCCTACTGGCCCCAGCATATGTCAGAGACAAAAGAAGGCCCGAGTCAGTGAACAACAACCGCAATTCTACTGCTTCTTCTACAGGCCCTGCATTTATAAAACGTCACAAGCCAACAGTTCCTTCAGAAATTCGTCTTGAATCCAGTCGCCATCAACCTGAAAGAAGCACATCAAGAAGGTGCTGTCTAGCAGCACTAAAAAATTTCCAGTCCGTACTGTATGGCAGTGTAGTACATGCAAAGTGCCTCTTTATCTACGCAAGGGAAAAGCTTGTTTTCAGATTTTCATAAAAAAAAAAAATTTACCTTAGTTTTGTTCCGGAGAATTACATTATATCATATAATATTAATATACAATATAAGTAACTCATAATTGTTTTGTTTCTATCAATAGTCACGGTGGTTAGTGCCACTAACCACCTCATACCTCGAAAACCTTGATACGTAAATTTTTTTTTCATACTTTCAGTGATATTTCAGCTGTAGATAATGCCAAAACAATAATCGAAACATTCAATATATTCTTAATCTAAAAGCGTGACTGAAAGAGTTAAGAAATCTACAGACAAACCTACGAAAATACTCGAAATATAATGCAAGCCTTCAATAAATGCAAGTGTGCAAGCCAGAGTTAGGCGCAAGTCAAAGCGGGTTCGCGCAAACCACACGCGCCGCTGACTCAGCCTGCGAATCGGCGACACTCATGGCGGTGAGATATAATATGCAACTGTTTTGCTGAAAAAAAAGCAAAAATTAAATGCGAAAATGAGAAATTGCAGAAATATATCTGCCATCAGCGCGGCTGCTGCTGCAACTGTTGTTGAAATTTCACTAATTAAATGCGCGCAATCGCAGAAATCACAAAAATCGCAGCTGACAAATCACAATAACGGATCAGGCAGCGGAATGTCAAGTGTGCGCTGAGTGGCGGTAGCGCCAGCCAACTGTGTGAGTTGCCAAAACTGGCACTCGTGCATTGTCAACGCCAGCATCTGCGTTGTAGCAGCCACCCGCGTCGCGCACATACACGCACGCTAGCTCACAGCCTTCATAACGCGCCTGCAAGCTCTTATGCATTTACCTGCATGAGTTGCTCTTTGCTGCACGCGCCTCATCGCCGCCGCTTGCCTTGCATTTTTCGTTTGTCTCCAAGCGCTTTATAGCCACCGGCGGCGCCAGCTTTTACGATGCGCTCCTCGCGTCTTCACTGGAATTCAGCAGCGAAATTGACGCATAATTTATGAGTTGCCTTCGATTGGTACTGTGGCACTCTGCGCACTTTATTAGCGCTCCACCCAAACGCTTCACAGCTAACCGGCTTAAGTGTCTTGCACGAAGTTTCCAATGGCATAATGCAAACGCCCTACACCGCGCGCGCCGCGCCATCAAGTGCAGCAATGCCACAGCCGAAATTTCAATGAGACGCAGCGCTTTTATTGCTTCATGAACATTTCGTAACCCGCAACTTTTGGATGCGCTTCGTTGCAATTCAACAACGACTGCAACAACAATAACAAACGGCAAATAATGTTAACAACTGTAATCGCCCATATCGAATGGCAGTTGTTGTTTTTATTGTTTTTAGTGCAGATAATCATGTGATTGTTGAGATTCACGTCTTGCATTCGTAATTGGCTTGATTGTCCTATGCACTTGGCGTAAGTTTGCTTGCTTGCTGAGTGTCGCACTTGGTGTTGTTGTTGTTATTGTGGTTTTTGTTGGTTACGCGCTTAAATGCATTTTAATTTTAAACTCGTAAATAAATGAAATATTATGTTTGAATTGCAGTTATGGTTGGCGAAGTGTCAGTGATGCGGTTGCTGTGTCGCAAGAAATCTGAGGCTTCATGGTAGCTTATGTTCGGTATTTGCTTTTAAGAGTGTATGGAACAGATTAATTTTGTTCCCGCTAAGGGTTTCTCCAGATATCTGTACAGCTCGGGGTTTCTACCCGATATTTTTTCATAGTTCCGGCTTCTAAACGATACTTCTTCGACTCCATGTAGGGTTTTTGGGAGATCCCTCTGCTTTAGAAGAAAATTTAGTTTCGGATTTGAAGAAATTTTGATCTCCACAAAATTTGTTCTTTTTGGCGAGAAACGAATCTGCCTTTACGAGCTCAGAAAGAGGTTTCTCCTGCTTTAGAAGAAGAGGCAAATGCGGATTTAGACAAATTTTATTTGCGATGTCTAAAGATTTTGCATCCATCGAGTTTGCCTTTTCGAATTCAGAGACTTTTCCTCCTCGTACATGATATCTGAAAAGATCGTGGCTTCTATATAATCTTTTCTCCTAGCTCTGGTTCCTAAACAAACCTACTTTCCATGTAGCGTTTTTGTGAGATCGCTCTTTCTTTAGAAAAAGAAACAGCTTGCGAATTTCTACGAATCGAACACAATTACTTCTTTAAGTCCTTAAAGGTTTTTCATAAGATTCAAACCCCGTTTTGTTGGAATCAAGTCCCTTAATGACTCTCCTCCGACAATAACTCAGCTCCTTACTCGAGCGTAGATGCGATTTTCTTAGCCGAGCGAGACTAGTGCGCTGTTAGGTTAGTTAAAGAGTGCCGAATCGAACGTACAACTCGCATAAGTAAAAGACATATTGATAGGTAGAGATAGAGTGAAAGAGAGAGAGAGAAATAGCGCAAAAAGAGAGAGAGTGAAGAGTGTATACCTGCCCAGTTCAAATTTTTGAGAAGCAAGCTATGGTCCACCTTAGCGAGCAATGAAATGACGAATCGAAAACGATCATAATTCGAGAGGGAATAAACAAACTCTCAGCAATTTTTCTGCAAACTAGTATTTATTATGTATATAAATCACCTAAAGACATCTACCATGCAGCCAGAAGAAGAAACTCTTCATGTTTTTATGTACATATAAATCACCCAAAGAGGGCTTCCCAGTTAAGAAAAAGTTACTCTTTATAAAACCCTTGAAACTAACTGAGCTGCCTCCAACTGTTCCTTGTAGCGCTCAAATATA
This sequence comes from Bactrocera dorsalis, assembly GCF_023373825.1. Classification (NCBI taxonomy): domain Eukaryota; kingdom Metazoa; phylum Arthropoda; class Insecta; order Diptera; family Tephritidae; genus Bactrocera; species Bactrocera dorsalis. The sequence continues at coordinate 73,085,178 of NC_064307.1, read as the reverse complement.
TTTAACCAAACAAAAAGCTACGCCTTCCTGAGTCACTTCAACTCTGTGTGTAATCACCAATGCGTCTGCCGATTAGCCTCCTCTCCACAGTATATTAAGCGCTTATTTGGTTGTGGACTAATCAACGCATTGTAAACAACGCAATTTTTGTTATTGTAATAGCTGCAATAAATGAACTCGGTTTGTTGCAACAGTGCGGCGTCTTGTTACGCCCCTCCTGAGATGCGCTACAGCAGCGGTGTTCGTGCTTTCTCGAAAAAAGTGAACATTTGAAAGAATTACAACAAAAATAAAAGGAAATAAATCAGCAACAACAAAAGTCTTCCAAAAAGCTGAAAATGTGAGCAATGCTGCTGTCGAATAATGGTGTCATTGTTCCTATTGTAGTTGTAATTCACAAAAGCCGTTATGTGGCTGCTATTACCTACTTAGATATATACATTTCATATGTTGTTGTTGTTACCCAACTCCTATAACTTGTAATATGCCTACTGCCGCCATCACCAAGCACTTACTCATCCAAACCGCTTGTCTGTCCATTCGTCGTACCATTTGTCTGCTCGTCCCGCCGTCCGTCCATCCCCGGCATGTAATCCCGTCTCTGTTGTGCGTGCGCTGAAGTGATGTCTTAATTGGAAGTTTTCATTGTTTCAAATTATTTATTGATTTATGCATAAATTTCGGTTATTTATTTCGCCTCCGACAAGACTCGAACAAGCAGCAACAACAATAATGACAATAGCCACGTTAGTGACACATAAAACTTCAGCGGCTTGTAAGCTGCAGCTTGTGGTGGCTCTCTAAGCCGCTTCGTGCGGTCCGTGCGTCTATTATTAGCCGGCTCGGCGCTGCTCGCCATCATCTTCATAGCTTTCAGCTAGCTGTGTCTGTTTTTATGGCTTCATCTGTGGCCGTCACCACTCGAAGACTTTATTTGCCACTCAATGGTTGTTATATGCTTTTAATGTTGGTTGTTGTTGTTTTTATTTGTACAACTCTCAGTCACTATAATTTGTCTAACGGTTACGCAGACGCCATCAAACCCATATAAATTCCCAGGCAACTAGTAAGTTTTCTCTCTTAGCCAATCTCTTTCGAGAAGCTCCCTAGCCTCCATGGCGGTCAGTCCGTGAAAACTCCCGTGCTCTTGTTCTTCAATGTGCCTTCACATTCACTACTTAACGGTAAAGTGCGCAGCACATGGCGTCTTCACCTCCTTCAATCGCCATCATTGCCGTAACTACATGCATATGTCTGTAAGTATGCCACAATTCACCGCTACTTTTGATTTCTTCCAACACTTACCTACACACTCAACGTACCATGAATTTTCACTACTCGACTCACTTCTCGATTCGCTCCTCATTCAACTTGAGCTGCAAATAAATCAACAATTTCAACGTCCCAATAACGCGCGTTCTCTCCGAGTTGAAGTTGCGGTGAATGGGTTGTAAATGTTTTCAAGATTTATACCCAATTTTGTTGGACTTTATTGCTGTTGCGGTTTTTGTTGTTGATTTTTGTGGTTTCTACGTACTTTTAGGCATTTTTCTTTCTAATTTAGCAAACCGTTTTTCTTTTTATTGTTGCACTCTTTTCTGCTTTTCAATTACCTATTTTATTTTCTTCAAGTTTTGTGTAGATGATTCCTGTTTAGGTGGGAAGCGATTTAAACTATACTATATATCGGTTACACATTCTATAGCTGAAAAGTTCAGCCTAATTGCAGTAACCGCTCTATATCCCAATAAGATGGAGGAGAGTTCTGTTCTGTCCATGCCACGCTCGTTTGAAATCCAGCTTCATCTACATAAAAATACCACTAATACAAAAGCGGGAAGCTTTTATAGTTTCAAGAATAATGCTTTGGGAGCGATAATATTTCAGAACACTCTCACTAAACGGTTCGCCATATAAAGTTTTGCAAGGTTTTATCTGTCCAAATTCTAGAAACATTTCGAGCTCTGAATTGTAGAGAGAGGAACCATATGTTAGGTTAGAGAAAAATCCAGAAGCCACGAATAATCCTTCATGGACTGCTTATCGGTTGTGAAGTTATCGGTTTGGACTGAAAAGATCTTCGCAATAACATCAATTCCAGCCAATTTTTCGATTCGTAAAAAGTATGGCCTTGACGTGACCGGCAAAACTGATCAAACCTTCTGCATTACAGACCCCAAACAGTGCTTTTAAAATACTTATAAGGTATACTCACTGGACATACTCCGTCCTAACTGAAGCTAATGCACATTTGAACAGAGAAAGATCCATTCCGATATCAAGAGTGTCAGTTCTTTTGAGGCAGGTATGAGGTCAAGGACTTCTTCCCTGCCCGCAGTTACAAAAGTGGGATAGTTTCCCCTATTACAAATAATAAGATCCTTGCTATAATAAAATCGAAAAGTGACTGACCTCTAGTATTTATGTTCGAGCTCCCCTAGACCGGATGCTTCGATATTGCATGAAAGCAAATTTTTACATTAGCCCTCTTTTGCCTGGCCTCTGTCAAAGCTCTCCTTAATAATTTTGGAGGTGGTTCCACTTCATCCTCATAATGCATGAAGGCCGATATTAATCTCAGTTTTCTCATATCTAGCCTAGCGATGGAGACATCCTCGTTGCTGAAATGTGGTAAAAGAAAAACATCAAGTTTATTTTTGACCAACAGATAAGCTTTGGTTCTGCCTATATAGTTGATCGTCAGCAGTCTCTGACGCTTTGTGCTTAACCTAGAGATAGCGTTGCTATTCAGCCACGGTTCTTGGATAAAGACAGCAACGGCTCCGTCTCTTCCCAGACGAAAAGTGATTGGCTTGCCTGTATGACATTCCTCCAGACTCGCATTTGATGCCAGTAGGCTGTGACCACTCATTAGAGCGTTATCCTTATCTGTCTGCATTTGTAGACCACCCTAATGTATGTAAATAATATTTTCTATCACCGGAAATATCATTTATTTGATATCCAAAACTTCTTGCTTTAAAATTCGAAAATGTTGAGAAGAAAAAAATATATTGTCTAAGAAATTTATGAGTACTCATGTATATCACATTCCATGCCATAAATATTCCGACAAAAAGGTGTGCTATGTCAATAAAACAGACAGCCAAATTGGCTGCAGCAGCAGGAGCTGAAACGAGTTGAGTTGTTTGACGCGGTGACAGCGCGCTATTATGCTATTATGGTGCATTTATACACTTTGTATGCAGTTATAGATAACTGTATATATGTATAAATATATATACATTTAAATGTGTGTGTCCGTGCATTTAGAGCGCCACCAACTCGTTGCTAAAGTGTTGAATGTTTTAATTGTTTTTATAAGCAGGCAATAAGCTGCGAGCCTCGGTGAGTGCTGGTGGCGCTGAAGTATTGATTTTTAGTGCCAGAGCACATCTACTATTAGTGATGAGTTTTATAGACAAACACTTACATACATGTGTGCTCATGAAAGCGAGTTTGCTATTAAAATATGCCGAGTTCATTTGAATTCTAAAATTAGCAAGCAGCAAATGCGCTGCACGACCTTTGTGGGGCACCCTTTTATATGAGTTTTTAATATATTTTCTTTCGATGGCTTGACACTGAATAAGTGGTGGAATGAATGTCAGGCGTTTTGTTGTTGTAAACGAAAATGAAATCAGTGTACAACAATGTCTATGACACCTCCGCTACTTTCTTAAATGGCACTCAGACAAAACATATTTACACAAATGCAACAACGATGTACAAATATATGGGTGCAAGGGTGTATTTGTGGCTAACACAAACGCCTCCACTCTCCAGTCATATATGCATTCATGCACCCATAGTGTGCAACAAATTTTATTTTTGTACTGCACTTAACACTTTCACGAAAAACAAATGCAACCAACAACCTTTAGACAACATTCCAGCAATGCAGCAGCGATGGAGGCGACAACAATAACAACAAGCGCGATTACAGCAATTTTCTAAAAATACATACTGACGAGCTAGACAAAGTCATCGGCCGTTGGTGGTGTTGTTGTTGTGATTCATATTATTATTGTTGTTTATACTGGCCATGTTCTTGTAATTCATACTCTTGTTGTTGTTATTCCTCATACTGTTGCTGTTGCTTTTGTTGCTGCCGCTGTTGCCTGTGGTGGCTGCGCGGCTCTGCGGCAATGTGGCGTTGGCGGCGCATCCAATATTGATAGCTGTCATAAATCTTTGGCTGCACTGCCGAGAATTATGCGTTGACATATTGAAGAAGGGATTAACTTACCCGATTGTTTATGTAAAAAATATGACGGTAACGACAGCTAACAGATTGAAATATACAGATACAAATAGAGTTGCTTATGCGCTGCCGGTGTAGGCACACTGAGGAAAAAGTTGGAGAATGCTGCGCTTGCATGTGTGATTGTGTTTGGGTTTTATGAAAAGTAGCATACTAGCAGGGGCTTACTGAGAGACCACAGCTCTTGGATAACAAAAAAGACTAAAAGTTGATGAAAAAAAGTACCCGAGTTTATCTTGCGTTTGAGACTTTGCAGTCAAATTCTGTTCTGCACTCAGTTGGACAACGACATTGTAAACATCATCTGGACTCTGACGAGCTGAGGCATTTCAGCCATGTCCGTCTTTCTGTCTGTCCGTCCGTCCGTGCGTCTTACTGTGCGTCGGTCTCTCCGCACATATGTCCGTTCGTCCATATATCCGTCCGTCTTTCTGTCCATCACCACATCTCCCTGTCCGTCCGTCTGTCAATCAGTTTGTATATACGGGAAAACATCACGAGCTGAGTCGATTCAGCCATGTCCGTCTTTGTATCTGACCGTCCGTCTGTCTGTCCGTCCCTCCGTACATATGTCCGTCCGTCCGTCCATCTCTACGTTCGTCTGTGTGCCTGCCCCTACGTCCGTCTGTCAGTCGGTCTGTATATGCAGGCGATCGTAATGAGCTGAGTCCGTATAGCCATGACCGTCAGTATGTCTGCCCGTCCGTCTGTATATACAGTAGATAGTGACGAGCTGAGTCGATTTAGCCAAGTTCGTCAGTCCGTCCATTTGTTCTTCCGACCGTCTATCCTTCCGCCTCTCAGTCAGTCCGTATATACGCGAAAGCTTGACGGGCTGAGTCGATTCGGTCACGTCCATCTGCCTGACATTCCGTCAGTTCGTCTGACCGTCCGTCCGTGCCTCTGCCAGTCAGTCGGTATATACAGGTTTTGAGGTATCGAACTGAAATTTCAGCGACGTCTCTTTCTCTACAAGAAGTTGTTCATATTTCGAAACCGCTGATAACGGATCACTATGACGTACAGCTGCCATACAAAATGAACGATCGGAAGCAAGAGCTTGTATGGAAAGCTTTGATAATTCCACAAACATCATCATTTTGGTTTATTGGGTTACCCACATCATATATTCATACAAAAACACACTTATACAATTTCAAATTCAATTATGGCGTTATATGCAACACCCGTTGTTGATCCCCACGCTGCGCCGACAATGAGACGCGACAGTCTACAGCACTTGCAGCCGATATTGTAGCACTTTAAGTGAAGATGTTCTTGATTATTGTTGCTTTCATTTATTGTTGTAGTGATTGTGGCACACACAGATGATCAGCTTTGATAGTGGTGCTGCTGCTTTGAGTGCACTGTCAACGCCGCTAAAATTGATAAAGAAAGTAAGCGTATTTTGACTCGACTCAACAGCTACTCAGGCCAACGCCAGCGTACACAATCACCTACAAATATATACATGGTTTTATATATAATAATACATACTTATATGATTTTGAAAAACTTTAACGTAAAAGTTCTCTCAACTTCACTTTTGCTGAATTTCCTTTCAATTTTAATTTAAAAGCGCTCTTTGTGTATCTGCGCTCGCATCGCTTAAATAATATCTTATCAGCGTTAAGCGATCGTTGCGCATGCAATAATTTCAGTGGCGAATATTTTGTGAAATTTGCATGCAACTGTGGCATGAGTAAAAAGGGCGGCGGCCAACAGTGCACAGGCTGCAGCAAGGCGCGCGGCGTATCTTCAAAGGGCCGCGCGATAATGGATAATTGTGATTATTTTGTTTGCTCATTGCGTTCAGCGCACACAAGCTGTGCCACAGCGTCGCTTATGACAACAGCTCTCACGCGCGCGCACACCAACACTCCTGCCAACCGGACAGCGCGAAGCCTTTATAAATAAAATTCAAAGCTAATAGCACATGAATACCGCGTATGAAAATATATTCCCGTCGCTGTATTAATGCGCGCGCACCAGCAGTGGACCACGCCGTCAGGCGTCCTAATTAATGTTCATGCAACAAAACATCGCCAAGCGTGCGCTTATCGCTGCGGACATATCTGCGACAGCTGATCAAGTCGCACGATCATCCTGCCATACTCTCGTCGCATGCCCGCTGAGCCTTTCGCATTGTTGTTGCCTTTTATCAGTGATTCAAGTGCTGCGGCTGTTGTTGGCTGACGACGCTGATGAGTGTTGGATGTATGATGTATGCGCTGATGGGTGCTTAGACTGCAGTGTTCTGTTGTTGCCGTTGCTGCTTTTGGGTAACGGTAAATTCTGTGTTGAAGTTGTGGAGGCATTTCTCTAGAACACGGGCTTTCCGGTTAAGTGGTTCAAGGTCCAATTCAATCAGTGAATGTAAACTAAACTGGAAGCTGCACTCCGAAATAATTGTAGTAAAGCCAGCGCCTCAGATTTACCAACTTACTTTTTACTAGAAATTAAGTTAGAAGGGTTTCAATGTTTGAACTTTTTGATTTCTCTTAAGGGTGCCCGCAGAGAACCTGAGAGAATTAAGAACCAGGGAGAATCCAGAAAAAATCCGGGAACCAGGTATAAATACCAAGAACCAATTGAGAAACAGAGTGAGCCACTGAGACCCACTCAAGATCAGGGACAGAAACACTGAGAACCAGAAGAGTCACTCTGAAGCAGTGAGACCGAGTATACACATTTTAAGAAGCAGCTTTTGTTGGCCTAAGACGAAATCTTAGTTTCACGCGCTTTTGTTTGACATACCGACGTCTTCATTACCTAATTCATGCCAGCATACCGTTATTAGAAAACTTCATCCAATAAAATCGTAGGCTTGTATAATTTTGTAAATATTTCGATAATTAGATGAATAGTTTGTTGAGCTTGAGCCGACAGCTGCTATTAGTTAAGCGCGTTATTCCACGAAGGTCTGCCAGCACACAGAAATGTTCGGTCTAATCAGCGGGCAATTGTTTCATAAATAACTGTTTCGAAAGCAACAGCAAACGCTTAGACTAAGAAAAAATGTTTTTAATACAAAAGTGTATTTCTTTGAATTGCCCAAAAGATTTCACGATTTGAAAAGAATTTGTCATGCGCGTCTCTTAAAAAGCGTTTAATGGCGATAACAACAAGCGAACATACAAACAACACATAATTCGAAATCAAATTCGGTGTAAGCTTTTTAACTTAACGATGCGCCATTTGCATAATTTAGTGATTATAAAATCAAACACATATTAATTTTAGTATCTCACTGCGTGCTAGCAGCACTTAAAACAAGTTGTTGCGGCTTGTTGTTGTGCGTGGAGAGCGGGGTGGTAAAAAGCTCAAAAATTGTTAAAAACTAAAATCAAGCGAGACTCGTGCGACAAGCAAAAGGCAAAACGCTGCAGCGCGTCGTAAATTGGAAGTCATGTATAATAAATCTTCATTGTCCACACCTAAAGTTTGAGTGGGTCGCCAGAGCGTTTTTACTTCAGCTCCAGCTACTTTGGTAGTCGTTGGGTGGCATGCGTAGTTTTGGAGTTTTTGAAGAATAATTTTTCACAAAATGATAGTTTATTATGAGTACTAGAAAGCGCTAGTTCAAATTATTAGTACCGTTACTCAAAAGCAGTGAGACCAAGGATAGCGACTGAAAACCAGTAAAAAACATAAGAAATACTGATAACCTGAGAGAATTCAGGAGAGCCATTAAGGACTAAGGAGAATCCAGGAAAGCCCAGTAAACCAAGCAGAATCACCGAAAACCAATGGAGAAACAGGTGGAGTCACTGAAAACCAAGGAAAATAGAAAGAGAACTATGCTGAATCACTGAGAAATATTTAAAAAAGAGAGTGTCATTAAAAAGCGAGGAGTTCTACTGAAAACCAGAGAGAACCATCTCAGGATGGGGACCACTGAGGATCAGCGAAAAACATTGATAAACAGCCAGCCAGAATCAAGGACAGCCACTAAAGCCCAGGGAGGGCCTCTTCAGAAAAGAGTAGCACTATGAACCAGGGAGTACTATTGAAAAACAGGGAGATCCATTGAAAACTCAAGAGAGCAATTAACAAGCAAAGAAAACCGTGGAAACCAGACAGAATCACTGAGACTAAGGGAGAAATATTGAGAAACAGCCACGGAAAACCGGGAAGGCCTCAGAAAGGCAACCAGACAGAATCACTAAAAACCAAGAAGAACCATTTACAAACAGGGCGAGCGAATCAGAATCAAGGAGAGCCACTGAGAACCAGAAAGAATGAGCTCACAAAGTTGGGACCTTACAGAAAAATCTCTTCACTCACGTCTTTTTTTCTTTTTCCCTGACTTCCTGTAAAAGATTTTAGTTAGAAGTACTCTCTTTGAAGAAAAAAACATAAGTAAGTCGAAATACCCATTTTTTCATTCGCTTGCACTTGAAATTCGCACCCGGTTTATGAAATAGTTGGCAGTCATTAAATGTTTTTCTATATGAAAGAGAGAAATAAAACCAGAAGTTACTCTCAATACTAATTAAATTTACGAAACGCACTCTCCGTCTGAGTTCGTCTTGTGACTTTCCAAATAAATGATAAATACGATCTTTCTTTCGAATTTTGATTTGCATTTCGGTTGCTATGTTAACTACCACCGATTTCAGCTTATTCATTGCCATAGCCGGGTCATCACTCTGCCACGAACAAAAACAAACTTGAGCCGGAATCCAAAGCTTTGATACTCCAGTACTTAAATATACAGAGCTACGGCAAATTACACAATGGCCTCAAGCCTATTCTACATATGCGAATCAAAAGGCCAACAAAAACTAATTCCATTAGCGAAAATAAATAGCAATAGATTTGATCAGCACTCAGCCGAAATTATACACGAAGCTTGTTGAATGCCTGTGGAAGCACTAAAACAATTAGAGCGACCTTTCAACGACGATGATTTTGAGTTTCCTTTGAAATAAGTTTGAAATAAACAAATTTCGTCTTACAATGAATAGTCAAAATTTGCATAAAAACAATTTAAATTAATTTACAAATTCTTTTCTTTGCAAGCGCTTGCGCAAATCAATCAAAACTAAAATAGATAGGCTTACAAAGATTGTAAAAATATAAAAAATAAAATAAAAATTGGCTGCTATTTGGGCGTCGTAAAATACTAATGGATTAGCAAGGCCTATCAAAGGTGAATATATTGAATGAAAGCGCAAAACAAAACTAAAATCCGAAAATAAATTTTAATTTGGCACTTACATTCTAGTTAAGAGTTTTACAGTATATATTTTAGCTTAACCTGTGCATTCGCTATTTTTTACGAGCTGTCCACTAAAAAACTCATCATTAATTTCGAAATTTTTATTTTGCGTGTAAAATGTCATAAAAGCCACACTTTGTTTAAATTTTAGTAGACTTGTCTTCAGATATATGCATATTCCACGCCGTGAAAGTTCTTTCTCTAACCTACACGCTTTTCAATTCGCCTTCGCCTGCTCTTTCGCCTATAAATTTTACAGTTTTTTTGGCAGTCAGTCAGTCAGCAGTCTAACGGTAGTTCATTATTGAAGATTTTTTATGGCGACGAAAAAGTGTAAAATGTCGATCTAACGGTTGCTGGCTGACACACTATGACAGTTCAGAAATGACTCTTATGGTGGTACTGGAAGATGTTCGAAAGGAGCTTAAGGCTTGATTCAAGAATATTGTCTAATTGAGTTAAAAATCGGGATTAGTAAAACAAAGCTACTTAGAAAACACTCTAAGCAATACCAGAAACAATTCCAGTCCCGAAATTTCTGGATCACGGAAAAATAATCACGAATTTATTTAATAATTACTGTTTCTTTAGCATAGACATTTTATTTTTTTGAGGTTTTTAAGAAATTTTCGTTTGCAACTATTAAATTTTTTCCCAAAAATATTTCCAGTCCCGAAATTTCGGGATTTGAACTTATTAGTTGAATATTTGCTAATTGGATCATAAAATACCGAAGATAAGTCTAGTCCCGAAATTTCAGGATCATAGAAAATCAATCCCGAATTTTTTTCGGTACTTAATTATTGTTTAGGACTTTGATTTTTTGTATATTTTTAAGAAATTTCGAAATTAGATTTAAGCAAACTACATTTTTTATTTTTAATTTTGTTTACAATTATTGTACAATATAATGAGCATTCATTAGATATGTAAAAAGAATTGAGCCATAGAACTTTCTTTTCAAATTTAACTAACTACAAATATAAATTCTTATTAAGAAGAACTATTTGTTAAAATTTTAGCTAATTGGATCATAAAATCGCGAAAATCGTTAGCCCCGAAATTTCAGGATCTTTGAAAAATAGTTCCGATTTATTTCCTAGTTATTTTTAGTTTATAATAAGTATTTATTTACCGTTTCATAAAATCCCGAAAATTTTCAGCCCCGAAATTTCGGGATTTATAAAAATTTAACACTATTTTTCTGCTACATCATTTTAATTAAGCACATATTTATGTACAAAGTCCATTTTTTTTACACCTTGCCAAGAAACTATTTGTGTTTTGAAGCTTTTTCCTTCACCAAATCTTTTTGAGCGACTAACTATATGCGACCTTACTTGTATTATTAGAAAAAAGTAACAATAACGTTAATTTTTTCCTGCCTTCGCAAGCTTTCACATCACTTGCAGCTGGCACTTTGCTTTCTAAAAAATTGCTGTTCAGCAAATTTGCGCTTTGAACTTCATTGAACGCCTTAGATTAACTGCTTATTAAAAATTCACAGTTGATTGCACAAAGTGAACAATATTTCTTTTAATGTTCAAAGGCTGTGATGGAAAATTAAAAAGCTTAAATTGGATAAACCGACAAATAAGCTTGTACAATTTTCGAAATTAAATACGCACAAAAAATTCCAAAAAATCATAGAAGCGTAAACACCCACCCAGCAGACAATGGTGGCAGGCAACACCCACAAAGGAGAAAGGAAAGCAGGCATATAAAGAGAAAAAGACAAGAAAAACACAAACTCATTAAAAAATATTAAAAAAACGCAGCGAACAGCACAAGTGAGTGCGTAAAATATATATTTATTAGAAAAAAATTTAATGCCATGTTGTTGATTTTGTGTACAACACGCTGCTGCTCCACATGCATAAGTAGTGCCCCAAAATTTTATTGTTATTGTTGTTTGCAAATCTACTCTATTTTAAAATCACACAAAAATGTATGTGTTTGTGTGTGTTGCTTGTATTTTTTGGTCTTTTTGGCAGCTTCTTCACTTTAGCCACCTCCTTTGGCTCACCAGCATGCCACTGCCTTGCAGCCCGTTTGCCTTTCTGCTGAATTTTGATTTATGAATTCGTAAGCCGCCCTCCAATAAATCAGTTCATAAATCGATTTCGCTCGAATGAATTCATTTCTCGGTTGCTGCGTGTACTTTTCTGACTGATTTTTATTGCGTTTGTTTGTTTGGTTTATCGTCGTCTTCTCTTCCCCACGCTGCTTACTTACGCCACTTACGGACTGGACATGCTACTCTGCGGTCTTCAACTTTCCTCAGCTACCAAAAATCGTATTGTTGTTGTTACCTCATGCCTTGGTGGCACAACGTAGTATGCCACATTCAGCTGGCAACATCAACAACAATCCAAACCAATCAGCACACCACTTGATTTTATGTGCTTTTGAGAACCCTTGCTCTGGGTCTTGGTCTCAGTCATTTCTTGGCATATTGCAGGCGCTTATTGTTATTGTTGTCCAGTTGGTCGGGTGACTGCAGGGCTGGCGATCTGCCGCGTTTACAACGAGTTGTCGGGTGGTTGGTCTGTTGGCCTGTTGTGCTGTCGGCCTACCGGTCAACTTGAATCTTCTTGATTTCGTTCCTTATGCCTCGCTTGATAGTTTGCCAGCTTGCCGTGTGTACTAAAAACTTTTGGTTTATCAATAATAATTCATTTTCGAACGCTACGCACATTCCGCAGCGCCCAGTTAGTCTCCTCGGTCAGCTGGTCTGCCACGCACCGCCTCGGCCAAGCTGCTTCTTGGCCAATCGCCACAGCATGCGGCGCACTCGACAGCAAACAAACTTCTCAGCAGCAGTAATGTAGATACTTCTGTGCTCTGTTTTAGCCGCCAACCAACCCACGTTGCCTCATCCCATCCTCTCTCCATATTACTTGGCGCGCCAGTTTATTGGATCTTGCGGTTGCTGGCATATTTTGTCGGTTGTGGTTGTGAACCCTCTTCCAATCGAATTAAAATTAAATTTATTTACTTTTTCTACATTTCAAATTTTGTTGTAGCGCCTGTTGTTGTATTCAATATGCGCGAAGACTCTTCGGCGGCATAATACCTAAACTTCTATTTGCTTAAGCCTGGCTTAGAAGGATGAGCAGACTGCGCCGCTTGCTTGTACAAATACGAGTGCAACAATGCGAATTGCAGCCGAAAGAAAAAGTTTGGGAAAGGTGCAGCCAATTGGTTTCCACACGGCAGGAGTCAAAAGATTTCGCCAGTTAAAACGGTCAAAGTGCATTGAGTTCCATGGCTTGAAGGTCACAGGTAGGGCAGCCGTGAAGTGCATGCAGCGGGGTCTGTGTTTGTATTGAGGAAATAAAATACTAAGTGTTAAAACATATTTTTATGACGGCTGCACTCCGCGATGAACTGAGTCATTGTGAATTCGTCACATTTTGTTACTTATTTGCATTTTGAAGAACAGTCTAGTTAAGCTTTTAATGACGACAGCGAGTTAAGTTTGTAACTTATTGACTGCAATTCATGCGCTTTCAAATCTTCATATTGTCTTAACGAGGTTTTGGAAATAAAGTAGAAAACAGAGAGAACTTGTGAGGTTGTTAGAAAGGCTTTAATGTTGTGGCTTAGTGTCTTAAGACTCGTTCAGAGAACATTAATAACTAATTACGACTTTCATAAGACCTTTTTAACCAAAATGTGAAAGGAGGTCAGTGTAAACAGAAGATCTATGGGCTACAAGAATACAGGAAGCCGGCCTTCTCAGGAAATTTATCAGAAAGAAATCAGGGATACTGTCTTCTAAAAGTATTGATATCGATTCCAGAAAAGTCAGAAAGTAGTTGGAAATAAGCAGGACTGGGTGTAACCAGAAGCCGGAGAGACTATCTTCTCGACGAACTGATATCTAAACAGAATATCTAGGCACAAAAAAAGGGTCGGAGGAACTGTCGAATAAACAAACTGATTTCCCTCCCGGAAAAATGAGAAAGAAGGTGTGTCTAAATAGCATATCTGAAGGCATTGAAAAGTCTGAGAGACTATCAAGTGAAGGAACTGATATAAATTCCAGAAAATCCAGAAGGAAGCTGCATCTAAGAAGAAAATCTAACATCAAAAAAGTCGGAGAGACTATCTACTTAAGGAACTGACCTCGATTCCGGAAAAATCAGAAGGGAACTGCGCTTAAGCAGAAGATCTAGGAACAAAAAGAAGTCGGAAGGGAATGACTAATTTAGGAGCTTATTTCGATGCTGACAAATTAAGAAAATTGGTTCGTCTAAACAAAAGATCAAGGGACAAAATGAAGATTGACAGTCCTTGAGTGAACAGGAAATGATTTCGAATCCGAAAAGCGCAAGAAGAAGGTGTAACCAATCAGAAAATGTACAAGTATTATCAAAAAGAAGTCGGGGACTCTGTTCACTCCAGGAACTGCAATAGAATCCGGCAAAATCAGAAAGGTGGTCCGTCCAAAAAGCAGACCTTGAGGGGAAGTCGGGGTGACTCTGATAGGAGGAAAAAATTCGGTATATCGATTTCGGAAAAATCTGAAAGTAACGAATGTCTACTCAAGATACTAATATCGATTCCGGAAAAATCGGATAAAAGTTATGAATTCAATTTTAAGCTTGGTTCAAGCCTCAGATGTATTATTTTCAAAACGGTGCGATCAGAGATCTTTTCTCAGGCAAATAGTGCCAGGCAATCTCAAAGGTGTGAACTGAAGATACTTCAAATATTTGTTATTAAAGGCTGTGGGTCTAAAAAGCTTAAAAATTATGGCAGTCTTCAGTATTTCAGTAAAAACTGACTGAAGGCAGGCTATGTCTTTTTGAGTCTTGAGTTATGAGTAGGTTGTTTTAGCGGATTAAAGTCCCGCATTCCGGCTTTCGATGCTTTCTTCTACCATAAAAAAGGCTTTGTCGGCTTAACAATTGAAGTCTTGTAATCTTTTTGATTGAAATAGATTGAAGTTGGGATGGTAATGGAAAGAATATAAATTTTCAATGTCCACTATAAAGTAGTTGGGACAATCAACCGACCAAAGTGCTTACTATAAATTGTAGACAGTAAGATTTATTTCTTTTATAATGGCGTAAGAGGCAGAAGTTTTCAATAATTATTTTATTAATGGAATTGTAAATCTTAAATTTAGTAGCATAAGACATTTCCAATTTCCAAATTTTATTTTTATTTTTATTACCCTGAAATCATCGAAAATCAACATGACTAAACCATTAGCACAAAAATACACTCGAGTTTATAGCCGATTAAAAAAATTGATTATTCCCGAAAATCAAGGTAAACAGTTATGCTCGTGTGCTAATGTTATGTCTGCACAGCATAAAACCGTAGCGCCTTGTTAACTCCAATTACCGATTCGTTAACAAATTTTTCGGTGAAAGCCATATATCAAATGGAAGACACACCAACACACAGCGAAATACTATAATAAAATCAGTAAAAATAGGGAAAAACGCAAACGGTGACATTCACTTTGACAACGTCAAACTAACAGGTTCAACTAACGGCCATAAAAACTGTTCGATATCAGGACGAGCAGCCGGACCAGCAGCTGAATGGGCAACTCAAGCACAATCAAATCTATCATATTTCTTTGTAGTTTTTTATTTGATGGAAATACCAGCGAAGACATAATTTTTTCATAATAACAGTAATAAAATACAAACCTTAAAAAATATTAACATTTTTAATGGTTTTATGGCTTTATATTACGACCAAGCCAACGACGCTTCGCCAGCAGCCTTGACTGCCTTGTTACTGGAGCTTCGGTTTCACTCATATTTGGCGCATCATCACTGTCCCGCCGCTCGCCTGTCCGCCAGACGTGGTGATTCTATTACCAAAATCAAGGCTGTTAAAAATCCATCTATCGCCGTGACAAGTCCGCCAAAGCCAAAGCCAATCGTTGCGCAGCGGCCATGCAAAGGCAACTCAATTATAAATTGTCAGCAATTTTTGTCGATATCGAAAAGTACGTGAAATGAAAACAATAAAAATCACTAAAAGCATTCATAAATGATGCGCAGCGAGTGAGCTGGAAAAGACTGCTGGCGCGCCGAGCCATGTGGCAGCTGTTGACGGCGCGGAAGATGCGCAGCCGCCACACAGGCAATAATATTAATGTTTCCATTATCAGCGCACGCTAGACAGCCCCGGTGCTGACGGCGCGCATACCGACAAAGTTGTTGGGTAATACGAGTGCTGTTGTGAATGCGAAAGCTAGACAAACAAGCTTTTTATCAATAAATGTGAGCTAATGAGTGATTTTGTTGCATAGTTGACGGTGGTTAGGGTTGCCAGCTGTTTTTAGATGAAAGAAAGGTTTTATACCCAATCGAATGTTGGAAAGCAGATTTTGTACTCAATCGGATATAAGGATTTAGGTGATTTCAGCTACGAGCTCTTCGACAAAGAGGATTTCCAGTTTTTTGTGTGTTTCCATTAATCCTCAGCCCGAATTAATCCTTTCTATATTTATTAAAAGTGAGAGTTTTGCATAATCCGACTTCCCTTTTATTGCTGGTTTTCTTTTTTTTCTTTACCGAGTTAACAACAGGCTGTTAGTAGTTTCTTCTTTTCTCCATTTATAGCCAATTCAAAATACCAAGTGCAGCCAGGTTCTCATCCCAGTGATCTCTCCAACGGAGTGTTCTTCCTTTATTTTTCAATTGGCTGCTTAGTCCGAAGTAGCACCTATTGCCCAGAGTGATTCTGCGTTGGATTTCAAGGCTGATATTGTTGGTAATGTTAATATTGGGTCCGAGATAGACGAAATTCTATGCATTTCGACTAGTAACTGCGAATAAGACGTGTGGTGTATTGCTCCAAGGTCTGAATCGAAGCAGGATTGTCCACGTATACTTTAGACCTTACATATCCGTACAGAAAAAAGTCCTTTGAGGCCAATAGACTGGCCCAGCTCGTGAAATGATTTTCTCACCAACCGAAGTGTTCTCTCAATAAATTCATTGATTGAAGCGATGTATGGCAAGTGGCGTCTAATCATACCCATTTTATTATAATATTAGTCTGCGCTGGCAACTCTGCCCGCTTGACGACATTGTCTATTGTCACAGCACTGACATTGACTCAGATTAAGAATATCGATTTCAGACTACGCAGCTTGTCATACAACAAAATCCATACTCGTCTGCCAAATAGCCACGCACTTCTTGTCTGCCCGAAGTTTCGCTGGAAATCCATTCAATACAATTTTTATTATTAATTTTTTCTAATTTAAAATAAATGATGCTGCATGGCATTAACTCGTTGGATAAAGCAAAATAAATGAGCCACCAATTTCGTTTGACATTTTGCCCATGAAAAATCATAAAAATCATAAGCCAAATATTTCATAACTTGTGGCGCGTATTGATTTCTCAAATATTTGTTAGCTAATTTATTATTTAATGGCGCGCAAAGCACACACTACTAACTTATAAACAAATAAATATTATTATTAATAATTTTTTTTTTAGCTGAGCACAAAAGCGCAACCTTTAACACAGGTAATCCGTTACAATCTATTGCCACCGCATGTGGCTTGCTAGCATTAGGCGCATATATTTACGTAATAGCAACAACAAGTTGTCATAGTTTTCGATTAAAGCGTTCAGCAGCGATTTAGTAGCAGGCTAATGCTTGTAAAATAAATTAGCATAAATTTTCAACACATAAAAGTCGTATACGTCGCAGCCGCACAGCACCAGCTCAATGACATTTGACTGTTTCAAATTTGCGGCATGAAAAATTAATCCAATAAAAACAATAAATTTACAAAGAAAATAGTATTTCTTATGGCAGCTTGTAAATTTGTTGAAGTTTTCATAAAAACCGCAAGCAAAAATGTGTGAGGAAAATTAATGGCACATAAAAAGTGACCTGAAAGAGATTTAGGTGTTTACATACATATGTATATAGATTAGGGTGGGTCAAAAAAAGCTAATGAGTTTTTCGCTTGGTATCCTGTGATTTACCCTGGCACACAAACACTTTGCGTCTGTGGAGCTGCTGGAAGGCAACCAGCGCTTATTGATTTGATCTGAGGTCTGATAAGTGATTAGACAGCCACAGGAACCCATAGGAGCTCCTACCCGTTCATTTGTGCTTCCGGCTATTTATACTTCCTAGTGATTAACAACAAATCCCGTCATGCTGGGTTTTATGGCGAGGCCATTTTCAGCCCAATTGCTTCCGATACTAAGGCACCCTTGAGTTCACGATATTCCACTGACCACAACCATAAGAGCTACATCGTGCGCATAGGCAATCACCCGGCAGACGATTCTCCGTCTTTTCCAGAAGTTGACAACCACGATCCTGGATGTGAGTGGTGAGAGAACTCCCTTTTGTGGGGTGCCCCTACGCACTGTGTATTTCCTCCAAGATCGTTCTATCGCAGTGAAGTTTGATGATGAGTTGCTTAATGTGCTGTTCAACCTCAAACCTATTCAAAGCTGTAATAACCGCTTTCGACAGAACGTTTTTGAATGCTCATTTGATAACGCGGAAGGTCGCCATAGCAAACTCTTTCATTGTGGTCCTCTCGAGCCAGGGCACAAGAGTATGATACTCTGTGTCCACTAACCCACCTCCGCAATAGTTAGAAAGTTCGTTTTTGGGGTTACTACAACTTATATGCAGATCAATTCATCACTCTAAGTTTTTTAAGAAAGAGGAGAGACTTTTGGGTTTAAAATTCTTGGACGATACATGCGATTTCTTACCAGCCTCTCACATTTAAGTCTCACCCTAGTGTATATAGCCACAACACATGATTTTTTACAGTTCGCCACCTCTTGCCTGCCTACTCCAGTGACTTTGCCCTTTTGTCACGCCAGCCCATCACAAAAACACTTGACGTTTGGAGCATCTGTGTAGCAGTCTTGCGTCATTTCTTGTTCTTGCTAAACCGTTAGTTGCCCTAGCAGACAAAATGTTTCTAATAATACTTCAGAAAAACGAATATATGTATATTCATACGTTTATTTACAAATGTCCAATAAAAATAAACATAATCATCTGTGTGTTTATGATGGCCGCGCTAAGTGTTGAAAGAGTTGAGAACGCTCTTCATTAGCATTCGTCCAGATTGCAACTTCATTGCTCGGCTGAGATTTTCATTCAACGGCAACGGTTCTGTGTAGATCTGTATATCTGTATCTGCATTGTTTTCGGTGGTGTGTCAATGGAAACAATATTTTCAAGACTTTTCTTTATGCATTTGAATAGCTATTGTGTTGCAATAAAGAAGGCAGCGGAGATGCCTCAACAATTCAGCGCTGATGTGTGAATGAAGCGTGTGATATGACTTTTTGCTGGGTGCGCAGTGAGTTGACCTAATTTTTGGAATTTAGAGTGTGACTCAGTTTATTAAGCGAGGGATATTTCAATGGTTGGGAAGTGGTTTATGGAAATCTGAACCAATTGTGGTTGCAGCTACGTTACTTCCAGATTGTCATTACAAAAATATGGCAAATTCATAATGACGAAAAGCGATTTATATAAGAGGGAAAAGGCCTTATGTCCTGTACTCAAAACAACTTGAACTGTATCCACTTGTTTTAAAAAGAATCACGATCCTGGTGTTTTGGAGCGTCTTCCTGAGCAAGATTCAAGCTTCTTTGCAATGTCCATGCCATCTTCTTGGCTGTCGTTATCGAACAGACCCAAATTCGCGGTTACTTTTAAATTGCTTGAAATTTAAGAAAGCTTCAAGAACTTAAAAACTTTACCTCTGCAACTAAAGTCAAAAGCTCTGTAAGCTCAGTTGTCCACCCAAACCACGATGCGTTGCAAGTCTGTAAAATTATGCGCGAATAATATTTTATACCGTTACGCAGCTGTCTGCCTTATTATGCCGTTATGTTTGCATTTCACGGCAAAGTGGTGCCGACAAAGTGCTTTTGTCATTGCATTAAACTTCATTTCCGATACACAATTTTCCAATAAAAATTTACACATTTCTCAATAGCGAAATGCAACCCTGCGCTTTGTTTTTTAAATGAGATTTTCACTTATTTCATATTTTCGTCTTTCGCTGGCAACATTTGGTGTCTGCTTTTGGCGCAACGCCCCGCCGCCACCAATACATTGGAATATGCACATATACGCGCACACATCATTTGTCTCACGCCTCCGCCACACGGGCAACAAAACCGCGCTGCAACAATGTTTCATCAGCCAAAGGAAGCGTATAAGCCGGCGCTTGGGCTGGCGCGGGCGGCGCAGATTACGGAAATAGCAGATCAAATTTAATAAATTACATTTGCATTGCAGACGTTAACAATCGAATCGAGGCGCATTGCTGGCTGACTGGCTGGGCGAGTGTTGGCCGCGGCTCTAGTGGCGGCACAGTCGACGATGGCGGTGGCGCAACTGTCATCATCATCAACGGCGTCGGCGGCGCGGTGTTTGCCATTGCGAAAGTGTCTTTGGCGCGCTACGGTTCGCTGGTTGCACTTCCTTCGCCTGCGCTTACGGTTGGCACCCACCCCGCGCCGTTGGTCGCGCTGCTGCCGTTGTGGCAAGTTATGTGAAATTGTCAACGGAACATGAATTTGCACTTTTCGCCGGTGCATAACTTGTTGACAATAAATTGCAATGTATTTTACTTCAGTAATTTCTTCACTTTTATTTTAATGCCGTTGTTGTTGTTGTTGTGCGCCTTGCCGTTTTGCATTTGACTTCTTTGTCTTTCGTGCCGCGCAGCGCGTTCATTCGATTTTATTTGAAAAGTACGTATTGTTCGCCTGTCGCAATTGTTTATGTTGTTGTTGCTGCCGCTTTTTCGTTGTATAAAATCCGTTTTCATTCGTTTTTCTGTTTTTTTTGGCAAATAAAAGAATCGCTTTGTCGCTGTAATGCAATAAATGCATTTCGGTGAAAGCCGGTGAGAAAGTAGGGAAATCGTAGAAATCACTGACATCAGGGTGTGAAGGAGTGGCGCGAAGACAGCGAATTTCGTGCCAAATAGTTATTGACTATTGCCGAAAGCACTTAACGGTTTGATGTTTTGCAGAAAAAAGGGGTTAAAACCGAAAAAAACGATACTTGATGGAATACTTACAGTTAGCTGGTATTACAGTTACAAAGAGCACCTAGATCGTCGTATCAAATCGACACAATATCGAAGTCGGCAATAAGCCTGTGATTTCTTTGTCTCCAAAGTCCACCTCATTTCGCGCATTCATTGCAAAAGAAGACTATCCCAATGGGCTTCTAATATTCCGCAACTCAACGATGATCTGGAATGAAGTTCCCTTGAACTTAATAGAAATCTGGGTTTGTGGAGTTGTTTATTTTTCAGGAACTATCAATATCAGACTTCCTGACTGTTGCAGTGTTTTTCAAGCCAAGAAAGATTTATTGCTTCGGACGCAGCCTCCTTCAAGAGGTGACTATCCTCTTTGATAGCAAGCCGGCGACACCATCCTTGAGTTCACTAACCAAACTGACTAATCGTACGTTAAAAGCTATTTAAGGAATACTTAACCTAGTTAGCAACGGCAGCGAGTCACTTTTTAATAGAACTAGTTTGGATGCCGGGCCACAGCGGAGTCGCAGACAACTATAAAGTTATGAGCTGGTAAAGAAACGGTACACCAGACACGCTATCAGGGAACAGGATAGCTGAGCTTCGCGGAAACTTAGTCTGCACTGAGCTAAAATTGGTTAATGAGCTGTCGCAAGATACTTTTGGTCCAAGATCCAAGTCGTTTGCGATCCAGTGAGCTCATTTATTTAAGTCAGGCTAGCCTATCCCTGCTTCCAATCGAACCACGGGTTCCATTATATGTAGTAGCTGGATTTTAATTAAAAATAAAATCAATACCGTTCGTACAAAACCATCCATAGATATGATATGAAACGATATGTCCATGATCTTACAGCAAAACCTGATGGAAATGTCAGTTGCTCTTTATTCAATCGTTTTTAAGCCGTTCAAGTATGGTCGCTGTAACCTCTCTGCTCAGGTAAAAGACGAAGAAGCCGTTGGAATGAAAAATCTAATGTTTGAACCTTATCAAATAAAGAGTGAACCAAACTAACTTTTCGATAAAGTGAAATGAGTCTCCTCACTCTTTCGACCAAAAGATCATTAAGAATCTTCAATCCGAAGTGAAGAATTATTCAGAGCTTTGCGAACTCATGAAACATGCATTGCTGCACGCAGCATAAAATTACAACAACAGCGACAGCGACAACACACCTATAAAAGCCACAAACAACCAAAAGCCATCAAGAGCATTTAAAATTGCGTTAGTATTCGAAAACCAAAGCACTACAAAATATTTAAACGCAATAAAAAATTTCAACAATTCATATCAACTGGTGCAAGCATCGAACGCAACACCACAGAAAAATGCACTAAAATGAGCAGCAAATTTTACGAGCGACCAACCGCAATCACATTAAAAAAAAAATTGGAGAAAACTACAATAAAATAACAAAAAACAAACAAGCAATGTAAGAGGCGTGTACCGGCGCGGTGATGTTAACGCAAATGTTTATTTGTTATTGACTTTGTACAAACAACTTTTTCCACTTTAGACGATGTAAGTGATGTGCAGACGTTTGGAGTTTCCTTCACTTCGTCTGCGACAGGGAAGCAATGTAAAATTATAAAGTCTTAAAGACGCTAGTGGTCATAAAATGGGTACGTTATCAACCTGTGAGACTTTTTCCAGTTTACTGAGAGACTATGAGATATCCAGAGTCTTGCTTTACTCTGTTTAAACAGTAGTCTCTTGTAAGGAATACATTTATAGATTCTTAGAGGAGACAAGCTCTCTGAAGAGTCCTACTTGTTTTTAGATCTGTAGAACAATCGATAGGGTCAATATCAAAACATCATCTCAAAATTTAATTTATGATATGACATTAAAGAGCGCTGAAGTCTTGACGACTTTAGATAGCAACTAGTCTGAAAAATTCGCGCTAAGGTCGAGTAATTGGAAGATTATAATAGCAAAAGTAGTCCAACCTTCCTATAAGGAAAAAAGCTGATAAGGTGTCATATGCGTTTAAGGACAGAAGGAGAGAACATCCTCGTTAGTTCAGAGCTTATGAGAAGAAGGGGAGAATACATTTATATCTCAATGTTTGGTTGAGAAAATTGGCAACATTGCATTTATAGTTTTGAACGAGATAACTGCTTTCCATTTGTCAAAATTGAAGAGTAGCGAATCGAACAATCAAACTGGTATAAATCAACAGCAATCTACCTTGTGTTGAGCTTAGAACTCAAATAAAAAAGAAAGATAAGTGTTAAATCTTGCCTGATATTGGAAAGTTTTTGCCCTAGAGTAGAACTTGGGAGCTCTACTGAACTACTGGACTTGAGTAAAGTTCATCTTGCCATAATCGTAGGAGTTCCCACTGGGCACTGTCTGATAGGTTTCCATCGGAAAGGAATCTTAACAGACGCAAGTTGTCCAAGTTCTATGGAGAAGAATGAAACCAGGCAATTCCTGCTCCATTGTCCATCCTTAGCACGACTGAGGCTGAAACAACTCGGTAGTCTTGCTTCCAGCGCATCAAAAGACAAAGCTGAAACTGGTATTAGCCGTCTCAACAAATTTGTGAGAGACTCAAAGCGCTTTCTCGATTTGTAAAGGTTTTACAATACAGTACGTATATAGTAGTTGTTAGATACCTCAACGAACCGGGGTTCTAAGCTGTCCAAGTGTGATCTGTGTTGGGATCGGACTAGTAACTTCGTAAGTCTGAAATAATTTCTTCACTTAGGTAATCTCAAAATTGAAAGCTCATTAATATTCTAAAGTAAATCTCTCGCAATAATAATGCGCACAACTGTCGGTTAGAAGGAAAACGTAAAAAACACCATAAGAAATTTATTGGCAGCAATTAAAATATTAAAAGGAATATGATATTTATGCGTGGGCCAGTATAGGTCAACATATGAACTCCGTTGTTGCTTATAAAAATGGAGGGTGTAGATGCTGTTGTTGAGCAAAACTTCTTTACTAATTTTCACAGATACCGAAATAAAGTCAATCAAAGAAAAATATTTCTTCTAATGATTTTTCCAACATTTGAACTTCAAAAAAGCAGTCTTCTGTAGCAAGAAAGGTCTACTGTATAGGCATAAATATAGCATATGTTTGTCTGTCGGTGTGTATATTTCATTTTCACCATTCGACGCTAATATCAAACCATTTATTTTTCGTGCGGCCCACATTTTCATAGCAGCCCCTGGCGCTGTTAACTTTTTCGCTGTCGAACACACGCCTTTGCGGGTTAGCACGCGGCCAACCTGGGGCAGCGAGTTGCTAAGGTGCTTGGGGCTAATATTTTAATTACTCACATTAAGCGGCAGTCAACGATGGACAACAATGTGTTAGAATTTATTTACAGTATAAATAATAATAACAACAAAAAAACAGGGAAGCAACAACAATGGAGTAAAATCAAAAATTGAAATTCAAGCCAAGCAAAGAATAAATGCATGAAATAACGCTTAATAAAAGCATAAAGAACGTCATAAAAATGGAAAATTACACACACACATGCATGCAGACACATATGCAGCAGTGACTGCGGGCGCCACGCCAGTGCATGCAACAGCTGCAGCAACAATAAACAATTGCAAATAACAACAACTAGAAATATAGTTATGCATAAGCTATTTATACATGCGTGTATGAATATTTATACATGTATGTGTATGTGTGTTAGTATAACGCCGCATTTAGGCAAAGCTTGCGCGCTCATCGCCACACACACACACATGCGCTTTCGGGTGCTCCAGCGCCGCCACATTTTTTTGATTTATCGCAGCAAGTGGCGGTCGCGGTGTGGCTGTCGGCGGCTACATGCCGCGTGCGTGGACGAAATAAAAAATGCATGAAAATTTATATATTTTTTATGGGGAAATTTGTTGGTCTCGTTTTTCAAAATTTCTGCTTCACACACACTCTCCTACAGTTTTGGTGTTTTGATAGTCATACGTTTTAAATTAAAAAAAATTTTTTTTTAATTTTTTTTTTTTTATTTATTTTTATGATTTCGAACTTTATTAATTTTACTTTTAAAGGTTTTCGTTGTCATTTTTGTGTTGGGTGGGCGCGACAACTGCAATGAAAGCGTCAACAGCTAGCAAACTGAAAAAATACCAATAAAAATAAGTAACAGCGCATTGTGGCGTGGCATAAGCTGGCAATAGCCGCCCAATTTAGTAATATTCGTGTATAAATAAATATAGATAGACAATTTAGTGATATTGACATGCTTTCAGATATAAAGCATTTGCTTTTCGAAGAGCTAAAAATGCGCTTGAGCGCGTTTAGACAAATTTGCTTGCTGTTCTCCGGGGGGAAATAACTCAAAATGCTATTTTCGTTGAACTAAAAATTATTGAAAATGCTAAAATACACTCTTCAGCTAGCAAAGCTTTTACACTAGAAGCCATTGAGTATTTAAAAATAGTGTTGTGGGTATTGGTATTGGGGGCCTGAACTATAAAAATCTATAAAAATGGTGTACGAGTTATGCTTGTAGCTCTAAGTTAGATTCGGATATTATTGATCATCTATCAAGAATAACAAGACAGTTATTGTTGCTTCACTAACATAGATATGATGGGAAACATAGAGCAATAATATTTCCGCAATAGCTCAAAACTTGTCTGCACACAGATCGGCTAGAAGAAAAATCAATAAAAAATCACATATTATATACTCGTACATATGTATATGTTATAAGTGTGTATAAACTATAACAATTTAGTCTCTACTTCGCCACAAGTGAAAATATTTCAATGACTACATTCCTTTACAAAGTCATTTCCGACATTTTTTCACTTTGAAATTTGTTGCAAGCGCTGAGAGCACTTATCATACATACATATTAACGGCACATTTAGTGTGGACTCCTGTGACACATGCTGTTTCGCCTACAAAGTCACTTTATGTCAAATATTATTTTATGAGGTGTCAGAAGACAGCAATTGTACGAGAGTGTTTTAAGCATTTGCGAAAAATGGCGGAAATTTATGTTTTAATTATGTAACAGTGTTGCAAGTAAGTAAATTTGTGTCCGTTTGTGCTAGAGTTCTAACTTCTACCGAAATATTTACGACAATATTTCTGCTTTGAAAAATCCGAGGCATATGTTTTAAACCTCTTTCAAGTCACTAATACATATTCTGATTTGATATTGTTTTGTGAGAGAGAATTATATGACCAGCTCAGACGACAGCAGTTGAATATTGAACCTAGGAAGTCGGCAGAACTTGAGAAGTCGATAGAACTTGGGAAGTCGACAGAACTTGGGAAGTCGACAGAACTTGGGAAGTCGACGGAACTTGGGAAGTCGACAGAACTTGGGAAGTCGATAGAACTTGGGAAGTCAATAGAACTTGACAAGGCGACCGAAATTGGCAAGTCGACAGAATTAGAAGTCAATAGAACTTGCGATGACGGCAGAACTTGGGAACGAAGATTAACCTTCAGCTCGAAGAGATAAACACCGATTAGCAGAAGAAGATGATGAAGGAATTATAAAATTTATCAGCAAAAGACATAAAGACTATACATTAAAACAAATGCGTGGAAGTCGATATTCAAGTGTATGAGACTTCTTTTAGGATATCTTGTTTTGTACCTGCGGATTAGATTAGTGTATAGCAATATGACCAACTTTGAGTTTCTTGGTACTACTACTACTACTAAAAATACGCGTTGTTATGGTTGACGAAAGTGCCCTGCGGAACGTTCCCCTACTGGGAATGAATACCTGATTAACCCGTCGAAGCCTGGAACGGAAGGGTAAGAGTTAAGTTGGAAGGAATTATCTAGCCAAGGTATGGCTGCTAAGCAGGAAAGAGATGGAGATGCCAGGAAATGCAGAAGTTTTAAAATCGATGACACTGCTAAAATTTTTGGCTGATCGAAACTTACCAAACTCTCTAACTAGGTAAACTGGGAAAGAATTAGCAGATGCATATGTATAAAGCAATGCGAAAAAGGAAAAATACTCAATCCCACATTTGATGAGAAGAAAAATAAAATGAGTTTTGCGTAAGCCACGGCGTATGATTAACACATGGTCGAATTTGTACCGAAAATTCTAGAAAAAATTAAAAAATTATTTGCTTTTACTTTGAAAATGGAACGAAGATTCAGCAATTTCTTCCAACTAAAAAAAAAATCGGAGAAATATAAAGAAAATAAATAAGGGTAAAAAGAGGCAGAGAAAGGCACTAGAGACGACTGAAATGCGTTCCAACCAGTACACATGACATTTTACAGCTACATACCGTTATTACTAGGCGTGCATTCAGATGTGAGCATCAAACCTTTTTTTTTTAAATCATCCGTATACTATTTGCTTAAAAAATAAATTGTTGTCTCCTGACCATTATTCTTGTAGAACAGCTGTAAGCTCTTCAAATAAAGAAAAAGGCAGAAAAAATAATTTTAGAACAAAAACCGATAAAAAAAGCTAACAAGCAGAAGTGTTAAACAGCCTGCAGCAAGCTTATGTAGCAAAAAAAAAGCCACATACACACACAAATAAGACCGAAAACTTAAGTTTTTCACTTATCTGTCGAAACTTTCAAGGCTATAGTCGTCTTTTAGGCGCTATACCAATAACTGCTGCTCAAAGTTTGACATTAAACTGACTTATAAACCCGCATTTACGCCGACGAGTGCAATTTAACTCAACACCAGCAAACCCACACATGTGTAGCAACAACAGTTATGAGTCTGTGTGTGCGTGCTTGGTTTGTCTCTGTATCGCTTCGCTGCATTTCAGCTGCCGTTTTGGGGCTTATGCAAACCTTTCAAAATTCAATTGAAACTTCTGCTCTCCAACCACACTTTTTCAACGAGTTTTTGAGCGAAATTCACTTTTCTTTGCCTCATTGGTGGCAGCGACGCCGCGTCAGTCACTGATTTGTTCACTCTGCCATTTCAATTTCAAAGAACTTTACATGTGTTTTTGGCGAGTTTTTGCTGTTGTTGTTGTTAACGTTTTTGTATAGTTGCGGGAGCCTTATTTTACTTTGTCGAAAATCCCTTGGGCGCTGCTGAACAAAAGTTTGGCGTCTGCCTGCAAACGCTTTGTAGCAAAGAAATGGATGGAGGCTGGCGAAGCAGCAAAAGCAGCAGCGGGTTTGAGAGCTCACACACACATACTTCTTTACTGTTATTAACAACTGTTGGGGTTTACACCAGTTTAATGCCTTTGACTGACTGCTCTATTGCCCGAGGGCCGGCCATTTCTTGATGGCTTTGCGCGCATACCAGCAGCACAAGCCGTGTTTGACTATTTCCGAAGTTTGTGTTTCATTTGTGTGTGTATTACACATGTGTGTGTGCAATTGTGAAAATTGAAATCTAAAAAGTTTAAAAAGGGTTAAACTTGCGCTTCATTGATTCGCTGAACCGAAAAACTTTTACACATCTCTAAGTGGGATTATTACTGTGAGCGCATTTCTTCTTTTTTTTTCTGGGTGTGTGCACGCATTGAGCCTACAAATCAGTTCAAAGCACGCGCATGTATGCTTTATTACAAAAAACGGTACATCACTAACATTTGAGGGGGTAAGAGTTTAAAAAAAAATTAAGAAAACAGCTACACATAAGTAAATCTGACTATAATTCCTAAAGGCTTGATTTCAATAGTCGCTTTCGATTAAGGGTTCCCTCTAGACGTAAATAAAGAAGAGGGAGGTAAGAGGCAGGAGTTTACTAACTCTCTCTATACAAACGGGATCAAAATGAACTGCTTAGTAAGGGCAGAGGTATACTCCAATGATCTTGACATCTCTATTTCAATCCGTTTACCAAACTCGGCCAGCATCTTCCAACCGGAATTACTAGATATAGAGAAGCCCTGTGAAGTTCTATTGAATAACTGCGAAAAGATACAGAAACCAACCACATTGACGAACAGCCAGGCAACATTTCTGGAGTATATATATATAGTTTATACAAATTATGAAATTATAAACTTGACGTGACCAACTGAATAGATTTAGTTCTTAGCATCTCTCTGTCTGCCTTTTCTCAATCTTTTGAGATGCCGATCTGAAACTTTGCAAACGTTCTCTCTCTTCGTTCTTCTCTTCAAAAAATTTCAAAGTTATCGAAATGGCCAATATCGGACCTTAATACATATAGCATCCAGCTGTCATACAAACATAATGATCAAAATCCAACTGTTGTGTACAAAGTTTTTCATTTTACAAGGCATCTTCAAAAAATGATATAAAAGAATGGGAAAGATGTCTTATAATAAGCAAATAATGCTATATACATATGTACATCCAATAATTATTTTTTTCTAAATGTTTCATGTTTATTTACAGTGCAGTGCTTTGAAAGATAAAGTGACACAACTTTGCTTCGGACATGGCATAATTGGAATTTCTGGGCACGAATCAATTTTACTAAGTGGTAAGTTGAAGGAAATATACCTTTTATGACTGAATTTTATCGATTATTTTTTGAGCTTTGTTATATCAATCTTATATTCGCAACTCCTAACCGAATAAATATTTAAAGTGGGATCTA
Source organism: Bactrocera dorsalis (assembly GCF_023373825.1). Lineage (NCBI taxonomy): Eukaryota > Metazoa > Arthropoda > Insecta > Diptera > Tephritidae > Bactrocera > Bactrocera dorsalis. Next base: position 73,056,140 of record NC_064307.1, on the reverse strand, counting down.
CATAAAGAAAATAGATCTAAATTAATACCAAAACAAAAACAATAACTCGGATAGACCGAACTTAGCTCGAAACACGGATCAGTGCTATATACTTATATTTATATGATCTCTGGCGTTTCCTTTTGGGTGTTACAAGCATTGTGTCAAACTTAATATACCTTGTTCAGAGTATAAAAACTGTACAGCTGGACCTTGCTAGCTAGTGTTGTTTCACAAGTTCACATTGAATCTTGTTTAAATATTCCACAAATCGGCAAACGCCCGCCAACACACTCGTATTGCTTACAAATATGCCAAACATTCAATGGAATATCATTTTATTTCCTCACATTTCATCGCGGCCGAGCGCACTTTTTGCTGCCTCGAAGCCCTCAAAGTGCATAGCAGAGTTGCGCAGCAAAAATTTCTCAATCAGAAGCGCTAAATAACAAAAACGTCGCGAAATATTTGCAAAAAAAATTAAATTTATACAAATAAAGGCTTTTGCGCGAAACAAAAATCGAAAGCAACAACAATTTTGAAAACGAAATTTCATTTACTTATAAAAACGGCACATTGAAAATTTGTGTTTTTGGACGCTGAGCCGCTGAGTCGCTGAGTTCGCAGCGCGCATAACAAACGTCAATTAAAATTCCGCAAACAATTCATTTGAGCTGCCACAAAATACAGCCAATGGGCGCTAAGTGCAAAAACAACAAATACGTATGTAAGTGCACACAAGTGGCATACATCATAACATGCCACAACGAACAGGCCACAAGCCACAAGCGAGCAGCAAAGCAAAGCGCTCAAGCACAGACACAAAAAGCAAAACAGGCGATGGTGTGTTTACCAAATAAGTTGGCAACTTTTCTCCCGCGTTTGGTGATTTCTGTTTTGTTCTTACTGTTGTTGTTGGCGCGCGTTTTCTTTCTTTTGCATTGCATTATTTCGTACCTGAATCACACCTATCAATATAAGACTCTCGTATATTTTCACTTGGTAAGAAATACCTTTTAGCGTTGGCAACCCACAAGCCCCGCACCAACCTCTCTTTCTCACTCTCTCTCCGAGCGCTCACGTTGTCTTTGCGTTCCTGCGTTGCATGATTTTTCGCGTCCATTAAGGCGACATTGCGTACGCATATTTTAACTTGTGGAATTTCATTTTGTTGCCCCACTTTTCCTCCCACTCCCCTAACACCGCAGCAGGCTGCCAGCGTTGTGCTCACCTTCGCGGCTCTCTGCTTGGTGGCCACTTACGGTTTGCCGGCTCCTGTTCGCTCATTCGCTTGTCGTCTTGTTAATGGCATGTAACTGCGTTTGTTGTTGTTGCTTTTGCTGTTGTTGGCGACTACGCATCGTCCACCGGCGTCCATTTGTGCAAATGGTATTGGTTTGTTGCTGCTGTCGCAGTTTGTGCCTCCTGTTGGGTTATCATTACCACCATTCGCTGCCACTTATGTTCAATTCGCACCTTTTTTGGTGCGTACCACTGGCGGTGGTAGGACGGCCACATGATGATTTGTATTGTGAACGCAACGCGAACAGTGCGGAACATACCCTACGATCGGCAGGTTTATGATGGCAGGATATTGTTACGAATTACTTGCTTCACATTCTCTGAACAATTCCAGGAGTTTGCTGTGCGCGACTGAGGTGAAGTAATCCCTGTCCACGTCGGTGGAGTTTCTTTGAAAACCAAAAACTCTGAAGTATAAATTGACCCATATTTCATTACCATAAAAATCTCATGGAAATCGCAAGTCTCTATTGCTCAAAAAACTGGCCCATTCGATTTCTTCATGCTTACCTTGAGATGAACTTTTCAACAGCGAAATCATCCGTCATGGACAGAAACAAGTAATGATCATTTGGTGCCATATCCGGACTACGAGTATAAGATAGATGACCACAATCCCAACCAAGCTCTTGCAGCTTTCGGAAAGTCACTGTCGATGTTAAATCCTAAACACATAACAAGAACCACTAAATTATATCAAAACTTCCTTGACCATCAATCCTGCATTGCCAAACGTTTGCGCCTTAATTCGACCTCGGCCATTTTCGCTTCACCTTGTCATAAGTGATCCACTTTTCGTCACCAGGAAAAAAAATTAATAGCAGAGTTCTCCTTCCATTGATATTTTGTAATTTCCTTCATGCCTCAGCTTTGTAGTTTTAGACAAACTCGTCATATTCGGATTCAATATTCACGATGATATGAAATATCATTTGGTCCACAACAAGAAATATCTATTAGCGATTTACAAAGAGACTATTAAAGAAACTACATACTTCGAAATAAGGCATCCTACGCAGTACGAGTATACTGAAAATATCCGAGTTGGGGCTACAGCTAGCGCAGAGAACTTTGGAGTCATGACCTAATAATTTAAGAACAACTTCGGTCTGCAAGTTCAGATGAAAGATTTTGTAATGATCGGAATAAAACTTCAGAATACTTATTGTTACAGTTAAATAATGGATTTTTAAGCATTGGAGAGCGAAGAGAACCTTGGAGTGTAGACTAAAAGATTTAAGAAGAACCTCGGTCTGAGAGTTGTGACGAAGTTTTGGGTAAAGATCCTAATCAGACTTTAGAGGACTTATTGCTACAGTTGCTTATTTGCTTCTGAAGCATCTGAGAGCGAAGAGAACCGTGGAGTGTCGACCAAATAATTTCGGAAGCACTTCGACCTGAGGGTTCTGTTGATAGTTTCGGTACTAATCAAACTTCAGAGGACTTATCGTTAAATTTTCATACTGGCTTCGGAAGAAACTGAGAGCGAAGAGAACCTTGGAGTGTCGACCAAATAATTTAAGAAGATCTTCGGCGTGGGAGTTCTGATGAAGTTTTGGGTAAAAATCCCAATCAGACCTTAGAGAATTTATCATTATAGTTGCATTGTGACGAAAATTGGGATAGACTTGGCTCGTATGACCTTAAATTTGAACAGCGATCACCTAGTAAAACCCAAATATAGTCGAAGAACCAAGCTTACATCTGTCCAGTAGATACTCTTATAGCTACACATTGCAAGAAAGTTCTAGAATTTTCAATTTTCTGCAGAAATTTCAACAGCTTATTAGCCAAAAATATGCCATACCAACAACAACAAATCACAGTTGAAAAGAAAATGAGTGGAATAATATGGCGAACAATATGTAAGGAAGACCATTTCAAACAAATTATTATCCTGCGAATTGGCTTACAAGTGTGAGTATGTATGTATAAATATGTATCTGTTATGTATGGGATTCTCTGCGTAAGGGTCGATATGCTCCCGCTGTGGCAAGTGGGTTAAACTTTTAATAATATGCGTAAGCAGCGCATATTTCAAGTGACACTGTCAACAACAACAACAATAATAACGGTAATACATCCAATAACGACAGCAACAACAATAACAACACACCAAAAACAGCAACAATAACAACAATAACACCAATACATACATCCAATAACAACAGCAAAAACCACAACCACACCAACAATTCCATTAACAACAGCAACAACAACCATCACCAACAAATAACTGTACACTGTACACTGTACGCTTACACCATCAAAGCGCTAAAACAGTTGGTGGCTGCATTTAAAATGAATTCGGATAATTTGTTGCATGCAACTTGGACATTTCCACTTATGATTTCGTATCATCATAAGTTGAAATGCCAGCGGCTTGCTTGCGACTTCCTTGGTGCGCCCAACGGCAGGCGCTTATCAGCTCAAGTTTCTCGGTGACCAGCGAGCGGTCAAAATATGAAATACAAAAACAAAGTAAAAAAATGAAATCTTGTTTTCACTTTGCCCACTTTTTAGTTGTTGTTCTTCACTTTATTTTATTTTTTTTAGTATTTTCTTGTCAGTTGTTCTTCTGCCGTGTGCTACGCGAACAGCGGGACAGCGTTTACAGTTGGTGCGGTTAGTAGCGCGTTCGCTTTTATTTTCTCTCGTTTGCCATTTGTTGCGCTGGCCGGTCGGCCGCTCGGTTCCGTCTTTGTTGTGCGGCCCCCTACAGTGTCATTTTATTTGAAAGTGTCACTGTCGTTTATCGTAAAAACAAGTGACATTTATTTTTGTGTTTAAGCCTTTGTGTTATTATTATTTTTGTGCTTTTTTTCACATTTTTCCACTTCCATATTTTTTATCGATTTTGACCATAAGCAGTGTGACAAGGGACAGCGCTTAAAATTCTTGCGTTTTTTCGCTTTTTTTTGTTGAAAGTGTGTGTTGTTGGTTTCCCCTCGGTTTTCGTTTCTAGGTCAGCGGTGTGGTTATGAATTTTTAATTCGGGTCCGTTAAGTGTAGTAGCAGCATATTTGGCGCATCGAGGAAGATTTGTGCATGTGAAATGCAAGCAAAACGTACGGTAACTGAGGTGTGTCAATTCCACTTTGATTCCGCGTACAAGCTGTGTTCCTTTGCGGATAATGATTTCGTTGGACATTTGTATTTTTTGCAAGTATCCCTTCTTATACGCACCGCTGCTCCTGAAAGCGGATCTTTGTTTTTTTTTTGTATTTCGCTGAAGAGTGTTCTGACAAGCGAGTTTCCTTAAAAAAACGTTGAATTCGTGGACAGAGGCAAAGCAGAGCTCAAGTTCTACTCGTTCCCTTGCTTTTAGTTTTGCTTTTTGCTCATGCCCGTATAACTTTCGTTTATGTTTCGTTGGTAAACAGTTAAACTCAATATTCGGAAATTCGGTTTAAAAAGTAGTAGCAAGTTTCTTCTTACGAGCAAATGATATGATATCAACTTCTGGAATTTTTTTTAAATATTTACTAAATAAATCTTGATACCTGGCGATTTATTCGAAGTACAACAAAAAATTTGTTTACACCGTAAAAAATTGCACATTAAAATGGAATAAATATTTAGAACTTCAGCTTGCCACTTCAGTTATTTGAGCTATCAATCCACAATAGTAGAGCGCATGTCAGTTATAAATAAAGCAATTCAAGACGGAATTTGTTTATGAGCACTCATTCAACGGTAAAACTATTTATATGCGCAGTTTATATGAAAAGTGGACTACTTCCTCGACATTTCAAGCAACAAATTAAGCCATTAGATATATCTTAAGCCATATAAAGTGGCGGTCATTTGATTCAGCATTGATGAACTTACAAATATTTATAGGTAATTAAATGCAACAACTGTTATCGCTGAGCACTTCCTTTCTCACAGCGAATGACGCATATGACGAGTGATCAGCAGGTAGGCAGTTCGCGGAGCAAAGAAGTACACGAAGCTGAAGTTCAATAAAAATGCATTAAACTTTGAGAAGTCTTTTGAGATTACGAGCATATGTTTGTCAATATGTATTGGAGTAAGAAGAAGCAGAACAACAACAACAGCAGGTATGACGGCTGTTCGTGCAACAACATAGAGTAATCTCTATTTAAACGCTTCATTGGCTCGCATTCAACGCAACGACAAAAACTACATAACAAAAAACACAACAAGAAAAAATACAACAAAAATACAACAACAAGAAAAAATACAACAAAAATATAACAACAACGAGTATTACAACAACTTTCGTTAATCGTCAAGGGATTTCAACGCAGTTGTCATTGACGAGATGCCCAACAACTGCATTTCATCAGCGACCATTTGGTCAAGAGCGCACAAAGCGACGGCCCAGACGCAGCGCTGACTAAGCGGCTGACCGACTGACTGCACACACATACACAAGCTTATATAGGGGTACTTACATAACCTCTACCCACATTTGTATGTGTTTGAATGAATGACTGTGCGACTATTTGCGCTGATTGACTCTATTGTTGTTGTTGGCAAAATATGCAGCAACTTTGCTGCAAGTCTCCAAGTTGATGATGATGACATTATCCACACGTTTGTATGAATTTTTATCCGCTGGTAGCTCTTCCGCTGCTACAGACTGCTACAGATTTGTTGGCGCTGCCGTGTACTTGCCACATGCAACTTGTGTCTGTATGTTTATATTGCTGAGCATTGAAATGAAGTTGTCAGATATTTTTATGATATGCCTATGTCAAGATAAAAATGCTAATAAGTATGCGGCCGTGGACCTTGGCCTGCGCGCTGGCTGCTGCGCGGTAAGCTTTACACGCTGATGGCGGTTCAAGCGCGTAGCTGCTGAGATTATTGTAAGCACATTTGATGTACATACATATGTATTTATGTACCTCTGTACATATAAAATTGTTTGCTGCCGCTTGTCATCGCCTGCTTGAGGGCCGCCGGTACGCGCGCATGCGCAATCAAACGCATTCATTTACGTGCCCCTTTAAGCGCCTTAAGTGCTGCCGCTGCTGCTGTGTCTGTTTTTCCAAACGTGGTCTATATGGTCGTTATAATTAAGCGCACAATAGGTTCTACAAAATTATTATGCATTTCAGCATTTCAGCGTTTAGCGATTTCAAGCATTTTTATTGGCGTATAAAGTTTTGTGGCAGCGCGCAAGTTTAATTGAAATTGTATTGAATTTTAGTGCAGATGACTTTGGCGTTTGTCTATGTGGATGAGGAAATATAAACATATACATACTCGTATACCTTCCTATATGTGTTAGGAATGGTAAGGTAGCGTTAACTTTTGTTGTTTAGTGGCAATAATAAGTCGCCAACAACTCTAAGTCAGACCGTAAATTTCTAAGAAGTGAAAGACTTCTAAGTAACTTCTAATGTGTCTCAGTATATCGATTCAGCTAATTTGAGAGCGAAGGTCGAAAGTTCTCTCCAAGTCAAGGGGTTCCAGAACACGCTTTCCTGTCAAATTGGGTTCATATTGAACCTGGAGTGAATGATTCTAAAAAAGGATTCAATTTCTAACGGTAAAATAATCTTTACTCTTTAATGGCGCTATCCCATAGGTTCTAAGATTCCTTTTTGGGCAATACTCTCTATAAATTATTCTCGAATGAACTTCGCGAAGCCCTAGGTATGAGCGATGTTGAGGCCAAAAACTTTGAAAATTCAATTTAGAACTCTAAGGACGCAAAGCTATATATCACCTACTTCAAGTTTCTCTGTAACACGCTGACTATTTTAGCTCATCTTATACTATCTGTTATTCGGTTTTGGTTCTCAAATAATGATATACGAACCTTTAACATACATTTTTTTTTACAACTGAAAAAGAAAGGTTCCCAGAAAGGCTCGAAACATTCATGTCAAAAATGTGGGTTTCCTCAAACACATTCATACATACATACAAGTACAAATATACATACATACATATCAATCTAGTGTATTGCAACCAATTTTCACCAAGTTTTTCCCAGTTCACTTTCATTTAAGCCGACACATATCTCGGTTGCACCACCTTCTGACCTATATTTCCCACATGTTTAACAAGCTTACATACTACACTACATACCTGCAAACAAAACTCAAAACATTACAGCAAATTAGCCATATTCAAAGTTCAAACTGTTTTGTCTGTATATATATATATATCTGTACGTTTGTGTTCTACTATCATTTCTCAAACGCTATCGAACACAATATCTCGTTATGCACATATAAATACACGCACATTCTTCAACACTCTCTTTGAAGCTCTCCGCCGCTGCGGCAAACATTAGAAATCTATGCTGTGCTCGTCAGTCTATGAAAGCTTTAACGCAATCTTGTTGCCTGCGCTTCAAGTTAGCATTTTCCCAGTATTCGGCTTGCCTCTGCCTCTCTGCTGCTTGCCACAGTTACAACTTCGTACAGACATTGCTTACAAATGGATCTCTGATTTAATTAAAACTTCATAAATGTTTATCATTAATTTTCATGTGCTTTGATTGCCACTTTCATACATTTACAACAACAATAGCAATAGTGAAGAATTTCCAACATTTACAGCAACAACAGTGCTGTGAGGTGAAGTATTTGGCCCGAAATTGTTGCCAACAATTGAAAGTATTTAACGCATCGTCGAAGTTTAACTACACCATTCTGATAATTAGGTATTATATTACTTTTACTGTTATGTTCTTCGTTTGGAGTATACCACTAGAGAGACTTCACAGAAAAGCGTGTGAAGGAAATAGTTTTTTTTATATCATTACGAGATGTGGGTTGATTGTGGCAGTGGACTATTGGCTTACTTCGTATAGAGCTCAAGTATTCTCTCGAATTTAGATGATAATATCATTATTGTCCAGAATAACTACTTGACTGTTTTCAGACCTAAGCTCCATGCCGAGGTAGAAAAGTACCCTGTTAAAGTATCTTATATTCCGAGATAAGGATTGCTGACTATCCACTTCGAAAGCAGGACCGAGATATTAGCCTTGAGTTCGCTGACTGTGCGCTCAAGACTAGCGGAGGGAAGTCTAGAGCCTTTATTTCCAGCATCGAGCTTTTTTTAATGGCTGGCCACAACGGTATTGCAGCAAACTGTAAGGCTGATGAACTTGCTAGGACAGGTACTTAAGTCTCAATAATTGTGGAAAGGAAGGAAAGTAGAAACTATTTTGGTTTCCTGTGGTTTACTTCTGGACTGTTGGGCCTTAGACGCAAGGTCTTTCTGGTTCGAAGTAAATCGGGGTATAGGGAACCTTACTGATAAGGTTCACCTTTCAATGGTTGTAGGAGGTTTAACTGGTAACTATCTGACCGGAATTCACGTAGAGGTTAGGATATCTTGAGAGGCTCAGCACTCACAAAAACTCAAAGGATGTAAAAGTTTAAGTCACCCAACAGTAAAAATTAGGAAGGCATTTATACCATAAAAATGTTATCTTTTACTGCAAGTCTTTCGTTCACCTACTTAATTGCACTTTGAGCTAATTAAAAGCCCTTCGATGAAGCACCCAAAACGCTACATGCATAACTAACAGTACCTTTCAATATCTGAAACAACAACAGTGCGTATAAAATGCAAAGCACTTGCATGAGATACTTTCATAAGATAACCATCGAACTATGGATGTAGTGTACTGGTACCACACATTATCTGCATGAGCTCCAACTCACACATTCCCAAGTCGATTTACGCAGTCATCATCACTGAGACCGTCTGACCGCCCTACGCCCCAAAACATTTTGTACACATGTTACAGTTGCGGCAGTTTCGCAATACTTTGTATGGAACATGGAATCCCACACGGATACACACAGCCAACCGAAGGTGGCTGCCGAGCGCTTAACTTCAGTGCGAGTACGAAAGTACTGCAAGTGTAGTTACACTGTTTGAATGTCTGCAAGCGCTGGATGTGTTCCGTACCAGGTTGAGCAGATATTGACCCACATTGGTAATTATGCATAACTGATTAGCGATTTTGTAAGGTGCAGAGATATGCGCATACCTTATCGGTCGCCGTCATCAGATATCTGCCGTGTACCGTAAATGTATTTATGTTTTAAGTATTACTATGCAACAGCAGTGCAGAATGCAAAATCAGCAATATTGTGTAGCCATGACAAAAGCTTCTGCTGCAATGTTAACATGACCAAGCCCTGTTGGCTGCTTTTATGGAGGTCGCTTGGCTAGAGGTCGGTTAGAGCGATTGAGGAAATGCGGTACAGTGAATAGAAATACAAATTTTGTATTTGGATTAGAGAGAATTATAGAAAATAAGAATTGATGTAGATGTCTTGAGCTATTCAAAATATATCTAGGCTCTCAATATCAAGCTTATAGTGGTCTTTTGACTTAAACTAGGTGAAAGATACTTTCGTTATTCCAACCGTTTAAAAAAATGGAAAATTTCACAGGTCTGATAGTATGTCTGTATAAACGGGTCTGCTGTAACCTCAAACATTATTCTAGAAATAAGAACGGAAGGTCTGTACCGGACACTGTGAGCTTATCAAAAACTTATCACGGTCAACCATCAAGTCTTTATATGAAACAACGTCCCATTTGATTCCTTCTAAGTTCGTTGGTATTGAAATTTTCGGAAAACATTGGCGTCATGAATAACCGGAGGATATTTCAAGTGAGAGCACACTGTGTTCGACATGTGGAAGAAAGAATCATCGGAAAAGTTAATTTACGTCCCACTAGCTGATTTTTGTACGGAAAGGTCCGCGAAACAGCCGGATCGGATATATAAGAGCGATCGAAACCTGCGGTCCAAGCCAACATTGCCCAGTAAGTGATTTCAGATCTCAAGCAGAGGTGCCAAAATGCATGCTTTGCGAACCTTACTGGTGTAATTATATGGAGGACGATGATTTAGAGCATTTAACCTAAGGGAACTCAACAAATAATAATTTGAGGAACACTGCCGCGTTGACAGCCTTTGGCCGTATAAAAATCTAACTCTCCGGCTATCTTCCGGTTATCTAGACCCGACTATCCTGAGAACAAAGCTCTTTCTGTCAACTGTTTTGTCTACCGGATTTCACAGTATATTTAGTTAACCTAAATGATGGTCTGGAAAGATCTGATAGTCCACCGGAACAGAGTCGTGTTTTTATCCGGCAAAAGACTGTAAACGCGGCAACATTCCTAGCATGGCAGATCGTCAGGTTAACTGAATGTAAATCATATTTTAATATACCTGGTTGGAAACAACTGTGGACTCCTCATACACTTCCTTGTTACAAACAATTTTTCTCACGCACCAAAATGTCTCATAAACTGCTTCGTACCGCCACATTACGCAGACCATCATATACACTTGTCAGCAAATCCTATCAACAGTAAATCTCTGCCAGATACAAAACAAAGTGTATGCGTAAACACAACAAAAACAACGACAGCAACAACTAAGGGCAGATAATATTACGCGCTGAAAGCGGCGACGACAACACACGGCAAGATCACTAAACGATAATGGACAACACAGTGGACAGCTACAGCAAAGGGCAAAGCACACACAAACACATGCACATGTCGACGGTATAGCGCCGTTATACGGCAACGGTAAAGGGTAGTACGTCACGGAAGGAAAAAATTAACAAAGGTAGCGATCACTTACCACATATGCCTAGGCTTACTCATCGCTTACGAGACTTCAGCGTATATATAGATATTTATAATACATACATATGTATATATATATTGTATTAGTTTGTAGGACTCTACTTAATGCATGCTTGCGCTTATGCTTGCATACTTGCTAAACTTACTCACGTGTAACCTGATATGTCGGTAATATGCGTGCAATGTGTGCGCCGCCTTCTTCCTGCATTTCGAGGGCGCTGCAAGGGGAAAACGAAGGAAAGACACACAAACTTACATACTTGTAGCAATAACTTAAGCGAAAAAACGTCGTAGATATATTGGCGTAACTTTAAGCGATCACATCGGCACTTGATCTGATCGATACCCAAACGCAATGGGGACTCTTTGGTATTCAGGGATCTTCCTGCACCTTTTTTTCGTTGCGCTTCAGCGTCCAGTGAACTGCTATCAACGGCATTATACTGCTATTGTTATTGTAATCACTGCAATTGTTGTTGTTGTCTTGCTACCTTTTTATGCGTGTTTATATTGCTGATTGCTTAAAATTTAGTAGCAGCAGCTGGTCAACGAAATTTTATACACTCCAATCGTTCCTGCCTGCCTCCCCGTTGTTGTTCACTGCAAGCTACTCATGGGATCTTTGGCAGTGATTAAAAATATTCAAAGGTGGATTCCGCTTGCCTAAAAGAGCGGAAAATTACCAAATTATAAAGTGTAGTGCTCAGCTATGCCCAAAAAAAATAAGTAGAATTATGTGTAAGATTGGCAAGATTACAGTGATCACTTGTCGGCTAGTAGTTTTTATGCACGCCTTGCAAATGCGCTGGGAAGCTGAATAATTTCTGATCTCAAGCGCGATATATATTTTTTTGCAGAATTGGCAGTTTTTCATAATAGTTTTTGCATAACTGAGTTGAGAAGTACAGGATTGGAGCAGCTGTTTGAACGAAATAACACCGTTGTTGCTATAATCACGCATATTCAAACGCGAATTGTTGTAGGGTTATGAATACAAAGCTATACAAATGACAGAGCTGCATTATCCTCTAATAATCTTTTGGATTTTTCGATAAACCTCCGCCGTTATTTAGTCAACCTTGACATATTTTCATACGGAAAGCGATCTGATATTGAAGGCTTTCATTTTCAGTACAGTTTAAGTCCTGGTGTTGGCTGGCTAGCTTAAACTAATGCACTGTGCGATTTATTATAACCATAAAATACTATCATTCTTTCAAATTGTTCTGGAAAAATGCTATCGAAGGAGGTTCTCAAGCTTTATAAATGTTGCACACACACACATCGTTCTCAGACACCGAAGGAGGTTCTTTGGTTTTACAACTTGTCCTCATAGTACCAAGTGCACGACCCCCCTGCCTTCAATAAGCAGTCCGTATAGCGCACATAAATATTTTTCCAATTAATGTACTTAAGTTTAGTAAAATATATTTTAATTTATTTCTGCTTTTTAATTTACCTGTACTTAGTATGTATGTATGTAAGTAGGCATGAATGCCTCGGAATTTTTGTGGGCAGGCAGATTTGCGGCATAATTTTGTGCCTCTCCATTTCGCGCTCGATTTAATCGAACGCGCAATCTGTCGATCGTCTGATCGCCGTTCAATCGTTCCACCCCAATCGCCCTAAATTTACAGCGATCACATCGCACAACAACAATGCTAACAACAACAGCAATAAAAGCAACAAACAAGAGTCAATAAGAGCAGCTTTGGGCTGTTGTTGTGTTTAAATGTGTTTTCTGAGCGCTTAAAAATGTACAATGAGTAGATGGGCTGTTGCGCATGCGCAATTAACAGCGCCCACTTTCATGTGACTGTATGTGTGTGTGTGCCACAAGTAGCTTACGCTGCCATGCTGCTGTGTGTTATCGAGTTTGTCGTTATCTTTACGAGCCCAGTTAGCGAAGGTGCAACATAGTTAAAATCTTAGTATGTACGACTTTTTCCCGCTACTTTGTTGTTGTTGTTTTTTTTATATTTTTTTTGCTTTTGTTGTGCTCTTTAGCGTAGCGCAGCTACTTTCTTTTCAGCAAATTGCGCAAAAGCATGAAAAGGGTTTAACTTTTAATGATTTTTTACCGATATTTGCGCCAGCCCCCTTTTGTAACCGTTATGCGCGCACAGCGCTTGTGGATAGTGTGGCGGGCGCGCAGCTGAGCGGCACTAAGAACAAACTGTTGCAAGAGTGTTTATCCAACGTTAAATGAGGCAAAAATTAAAAACTCAACTCACTCTCACTCAGCCAAAGACGCCGTAGAAAGCGGCGCGAATTACGTGCAACAACAGTGGCCGCCAGCCAAAGCACTTGTTGCTGCTATGCCACTAGCAGTTGCATGCCACAAACATGCTGTGCGACTGCCAACTCCAATGTAGAACGTTTGGCCTTTTCGCTAATTGAATATGCAACGCCATGCAAGCCAGAAATGGCAACAAAACTGTGTTGCGCCGTTCAGCGTAATCAAATACTTTGCATTAGCTTACATGTAATTGTATGACACGCAATAAATAGCTAACAGCGCTGAGCTAGTACGTTGCGCTATTTATTTCTGTAAGCACATACTTGAGTTCGTTCCTCGAAGAGTCGTAAAAAACATTAGGTTTGGCATGTGCACTTGTCGCTCCACATCGGTGGCATGCCACACACGCTGCTGGCGTCGTCGATAGTTATTGCCACACGTTGTGGTTGCCGCAACATATAGTAGTCTTAAGTCTTAATTGGCAGACTACTTTTTATTGGCGTAAATCAACACGTAGCAGACAATTCTGAGAACTAAGCACAATGAATAACACGAGCATGTGAGAAATTCTTTTTGTTTTGAATCGTAAGCTTGTAGCCGAGGTCAAAAGCGAACAAGGTAGTAAAAAAATTATGTCTATATTCAAAGCTTAACATATTTACATATGTCTGTTTGCAAGTTTATTGTAGATTTATAACAAAATTTTTTAAATAATTATTTCAAACAGATGGCAACTCTACATTGTCATATTTTTGAAAAAATAATTATTAAATAAACCGCATTATACATAATTATATTTTTATAAATTTTCTGTTTTTAATTGCAAAAGTCTGGCAACCTTGTTTCTAATTAAATCTAAACTTAAGCCTTGGGGAAAACTTATTAAATCAATATAGACATTTTTATTAATTTTTCCAACAATTTACAAAAAAAAAAACACTATAAAAAGGTGGCAACTCTATAACATATATTTATGCAAGTGAAAAAATAATGAATACGTAAACCGTTTTTTTTTTAATTATATCTTTTTAAATTTACTCTTTATTTTTCATTTGAGCAGTGTGGCAACCTTGTTTCAAATTATATCTAAACCCAAGACTGGGAACACCTATTAAGTCGAATATAATATCAACATTTTATTAATTTTTTTTACTTTTTCTTAATACAATATGTAATTATGTATAGGTGGCAACTCTTTAAAATATAACTTTTTACCAATCTTATTATAAAATTAATTTTTTAATAAAACGCATTATCCATAATTACATTTTTTTTAATCTTTCGTTTTTCTATTTTAATAAGATGGCAACCCTTTTTCAAATTATATTTAGTCCTAAGATTTAGAAAACTTAATATGTAGAATAAGGACCTCTTATTGATTTGTTTTTCAACGTTTTTTCAATAAAACTTTAAATTGTGTAGAGGTGGCAACTCTATAATGTACAACTTCTTACCTTTTTTATAATACTGATGTAAACTGCCAGGCAAGTTATTTCATGGCACGGATACACTGGTGTAGAAAAGCCAAAGGAACGGTTGAAACACTGGACTTTACTGGAAACATGCTCCAAAGACGCCGTAGACTGTCCTAGCTGCCAGAATGGAATGTTAACTGTTCTGTTTCAGGACGTGGTCTACATCGACTACCTGGAGAAAGGGTAAACAGCCACAGGTATCTACTATGTCTATAATTGGTGTCATTCCAAGGCTTAGGTTATAATGGCTTGCTGTCATAACATATTTATCGTTTGTGATGATAGATGGAGGCTAAGCTTCATACGAATCGAAGTTTTCATCATACAGGGCTTCAAAGGTTTTAGCGAGATTTAATAGAGACTCGATTTTCCTATACCTCAACTAGTTCCTTGAACTTCAGAACTTCTAGATAGCTAAAACGAGTTCTAGAAAGGCCGAACAGAGGCAGAGCAGGTGCTCCAGCGTTTGTCTTATGTCTACTTCCTTGCGCTTTCTGAATTTTCTTCGCTAATACTTGTGATGTCCATACGGATCGCATTGGATTCTAATAGGGTTTGAAATTTGACTGGACCTACAGCTATCCTGCAGCCTTGTGGAGGCCGCATGAGTAAAAAGCATACGCGTTTACCTACGGCCCTCTTGAACATGATCTTGGCGCTCCTACATGTCCTTAAGGCATCCCATTTCACACTGGTCCGTCTGCCTTCCGGAAATGTCATTGTGTATCTTATTTAAACGACTTTCGAAGTTCCTATAATGGTTCGGTAGCCAGGCCAGAGGGTGCCTTTGGCAATCTTATCAGCTATGAGTGTTTCCTTTTCCATAATGTCATTGTGCGCTGGTACTCACTATATACGAGTATATTGAACTGCGAAAAAAACGCTCAAAAATACACACATATCACCAAAAGTCATTTCTTAAAAATCATGTAATTTCTCTCTATTGTAAAAAATCGAAATTTCCCAAAAAAACAACCCCTTAATAAATAAAGACCAACTTACATAAGACCAGCAATATTGCGCATGCGCGCAATACATTTTGTGTTATCTTAATAGCTGCAAGCTTGCACAAACATTTGCCCAGACGGCCGGCGCGCATACGAAATGACCATTCGTTTATATCAGAGCCCAATTATCTTGTTAGACGCACAAAAATGCCTAAAAGGCGCGAGCGCGCACACACACCTGCGCACAGCTAAACGCGACGCTTAAGCAGCCACACCACAGCCAACAATTGACCGTAGCATTAGCGTTTTGGGATGAAAATGCGCATGGCGAATTGCGCGATCTAAACAAAAATTGCTTCCTACAAGCGCGCGCACAAAACGTCGCGCGTCCCGCATCATAGTCAGCGCCCTCGTTGTTGGCAGCTGACGGGTTTGCGCTGTAAAAGCTGTCAGCTGATGCTGTGACTGTGCGACTGCCACTGACGACTACACCGTTCGCGTCGTCCACCACGATGATGATGTCGCTGATCTACTAGCTTGATTAGGCAACGCGCAATTGCGCGCATGCGCACCGGCTGCACTCTCTAAGTTACTTACTTGCGCGCGGCGCATGCGCATAACTGTGTCAGGTAGGCAGGCGCGCCGAATGTGGGGAGGCAACCAGGTGTCTATCAAGTGATTGCTGTTATTGTTTCAAATTTGACTGCATGCAAATTTGCGCGCTTGCGTCACAGGCCACTCAGCGCAGCTTGGCGGCGAACGCGCTACACACAAATACATGCAAACATTTTAAGCATCGTTTTTTGCTTTTCTTCTCCATTTTATTGTTGCTTTTTGCACTTTCATCGCAAAACCTCTGCGTTAAGTGGGCAATTTGGCGCGGCAAGTGGCCACACGCGGCGTGTGGCACTATTCCGCGTGCTTTATATGCGTTCGTGTGTGGCGCTTTGTTATGAAAGTTTCGTAATTCGCATTTCGCGCAAAAAAGGCTAAAAAAAACATACACACTCAAAAATTATTGCTAGCGTTTTGTAGACATTTCAGCTGAAAAGTGAAATTTTATTTTTGCATAAAGCAACAACAAGCGCAAAGCAGCAACGCACCCGTATAAGTCTAGCGTTTTGCGGAAAAAGTGCGCGTTTTTGTATAAAACAACAAAAAATTGTTGTAAGTGTTTGCATTGTTTAGTCAAAGTTGAGTTGAGGTTAACTTTGTTGTTATACTTGTAAGCGATATTGTTCGTTAGATATGAAATATGCACAGTTCGGGTAATCATTTGTGCATTATAAGTACACGGTGAGAATAAAATAAGGCTTCTTTTTCTTTACTGGCGTAGAGGCAAAAATTTTTTATGTTTTCAGGTCTACAATTTATTTTTAACCTCAAAAAGGGTTACCACTAACTGATGAAGTGGTTGTTATTTGTAACTCAATGTCTCCTTAAAGCGATTATTGAAAATGCATGAAAGTAAGTCAACATTTTGAGACCCTGTGTTACACTTAGGTACTTTGTGACGGCGAGCTCATACTCTGATTTACTATTTTTCAACTGTAACGTTCCAAGACCTCAAAAATGTAAATTTTCTAAGTGTACTTAATATGAATTATGAGCGCGAGTTTCCCCCATGTACGAATGACTACAGACGCATACAAAAAGCATTATATATCTAACTAGACTAGGCACTTGTACTTAAGTTACAGATTTTGCTTATTTACATTTGACTCGCGGACTAAACTACCATAAATCCATAATTCGCGTGAATGAACTTTATGGGAACTGGATACTTGTGGGGGCGTTAACACATACAATAATACCGCAGATCAGCGCAAAGCCAGCATATGCCAACGGGCACATGCCGCGGCCGGTACGCATGCGTAATTTCATACGCGAAAGCTGCAACAAACTAGCAAAAGGTAAGCATGGCATATGCAAAGCTTGGTTGTGATAAGAGTGACTATATGCGGCGGGTATGAGATGGGCACGATAGGGGCTTGCTTTGTTGCATGAATGAAATGTGGGTATTTGTTTGCAGTTTTCCATTCCGTTTGCATAAACATAGTTTTCCCTCTAGAGATCAAAAAATAAAGAAAAGTTTCTTTCTTACTGTACTGAACTTACTGTTATGGTGTAATTTTTTTCCTACAGGCTCAGTGTTTGAAGTTATGAATGTGAGTAATAAAAAAGTAAACTAAAATTGAAAGTGCAGAGGATATTGACATTTTATGGAAAGACATTCAACCACATACTTACATTCATACTTTTTAAGCTTAGTTGTTTACAACACATACCAGCATACATAGTCATCACTCTGTAGTATATGCAACGCAGGCACTCATTCATGAATTCCGCGAAACCTCGAAGCCGCAAGTACTCGTAATAGGATATGCTTTCGCAAAATGTGCACATTGAATAAATAAATAGTCGATAAATAAATTAAACACGCTGGCTTTTTGAGTGAAGGTAGTTGCTCATAAAAATTTGTTTACACATACCAATCCATATTTACTAAAGCGATGGTAGAAGGTATACTTACTACTCAATCAACGCTTGCGTTTTGCAGTTGTTGTTGTTGGCTTGCGTAGGCGTCTTTATCGTTTGAACAAAGTTGAGTTGTTGACTTTCGCTGACAAGCCAAACAATATTAGCCCCTTTATGCCGGCTGCGGTTGCCTTCATTGTAATCTTGTTTAAAATGAAGTCCTCAAATTGCTCGAACGAAAAGTATTTTCTGCTAATAAATAATAGATTTATGGGTTATGCAAAAATATCCCTCCAATTATGGAAAAGTAAATCGATCTGGTGATTTTGAAAAATTACATTTATAACTTAGCTCTCCATTACTCCTATATGTCCATGTATGAGTTACAGTTTGAGTAAGCTTCAGTGAAGTAGAGGCTGTCTTGGTTTGAGCGCCGAAAAGTAACTATTATGGCACTATGAGCTATTGTAATTATCTTCACAGAGCTCTGATTGTTAAATTTTGCATGACTGTCGTGTATAACTTGACTCCACAACCTCTATGTTTCCAGTTTACCAAAGCCCACCATGTAGTATTTAGAGAAACTCGAAAAAAGCAACTTCCAAGAACAATTCGTTTCGGGTAACTGATAGATAACTAATAGATGTTTTGCCTAGTCATTGCTTGTTGTCGCTGTGGTTGCCTATACCACATTTTTGTGGGACTCACATTAAAGTTCCTTGGTCCTCACTCTCTTAGCTGAACAGTTGAAATAACTGGTATCGAAATGGAAGGCCTTAGCGGCTGTATGATATACTTGTACTTAGGCCAACGCCAGGAGTATTTAGATAATCAATGGTTATAAATGTAGTATCCTCAATTAGATCTGGCCTTCGGATATATGTACGTCACAAAATCTAACTAAGCCGAGTCAGACATATGTATATGAGTCTCTAAGCGTGCTATATGTATGTGTGCTGGTATAAAGTGTCATAAATCAATTCTATTTTCGCTTTCATTAAGCAACTGCTTCATTTTGCCTATTGGACCCCCAAGTTTCTTATGTAATTCTTCAATTAAGCACCAGTCTGCGCTTCTATTTGCTTGAAATTCTTAAATAATTTGTTTTCAACATTCATTACTTGCTATTGTTTCGAAGCCACTCAGACGCTTTAGCAGAAAATGCTAGAAAAAAGCCACGCTCATTATAAAGAAGTAGACAAGGCCACACGCATTTGGTGGAAGGGTAACTGCTGGGCAGGCAAATTTCAATTAGACGCGCAATTTTAATGGATTTTTCCGCTGTGACCGATCACTGTACGGGCATAAATATATACATACGTGTTTATAGATATATTTGAAATATTTTTGAGACATTAGCTTGCACATTCTTCCAACGTCCGATCATCTTCGCAGTTCTAATTAAAAGCGCTGCCAATTAATTTGTACATTTTTTCGGCGCTTAAGCTTAAACTTGCCTACAAAAAATCATAAATGAATGTAGAGTTGTGAAAATTTGTTAAAATTTATTAATATTTGTTGTTTTTCAGAACTAATATTTTTTGTTTAAAAATCAGTTAAATTGAAAATATTTGACATTTTTCAATTTTGTATTTGCATACCACCGGCATGCCGTCATCATTCCCAGCATTACTGGCGCATTTTCAATTAACAGCACGCAAATTAAAAACATTTACATAATCGATTTATTGCCTTTCACATTTTTGTCCATAATTGCAACGCTGCCACTGCCAGTGCTGCCAGCGCTCAGTTCAAAGTTTGACTCGGCGGCAGCGCAAAAGCGAAAAAAGCAAAGCCGCGACTTACAATTTTGTACACATTCTCTTTTCTCTGACGCTTTGCCTCCAATTTCTGGCTGTTTAGAATCTTGCCAAATTAGAATTTACCAATGTTGTTGCAACAACAATGAAAATAGAATTTCGTTTTTGTAATTTTATGGAACTGCCAAATTTTCAATGCATCTTAAACTAGTTTCCGAAAATTCGCTTACCATTTCGACTTTCCAAAGCGCAATTAGCGTCACTGTAGGGTTTTCATTTTGGCGTTAAGTGGCTTTTGTGGAAGCCCACATGTGCCGGTATAACTTTGCCTTTAAACCCAGTAGGAAATATTTTGGAGTAATGCAATGAAAGTTCAAAATGACTACTTACTTTGAAAGATGGCAGAACCGGGAATAATTATTAGTACATCATAAATGAAAAATTCTATAACATTTTCCTAAATTTTCAAGTTCATCCGAGTTTTTGTAGCTTTTAACAGTACCGTTATATGAAGAATGGGCGGTATTATCATTCCATTTCAACTTCTTTCACACTATCAGAGGATATGCACCGAATTCGGTGGAAATCGGTTGAAGAAGTCCCGAAATTAGTTGTCGTAGCTTCGGTGGCATAGGAACAACTTGTACCATATTTCTGGACTCCAAAAAATCTGCTACTGAAAACACTGTGCCCTCTTTTTATGATCTGCGCTTAGTGAAAGCTTCGAAGTAGTTCGAAAACATTCGTTCAATAAAGAAGAGTTCGGCTGTCAAATTTCCTGCAGGGTCGCTTACGAAGTAGTAATAACTGCCTACATCTACACACTCATACACATATTAGCATATTTTCAATGCAGTCTTTGATTTTTCTGCTGCAATTGTTGCTCGTTCTTACCCACCCATACATACATACTTATATACATATGTGTTTTGCCAGAGAACACGGAACACGGAAATTCAGCGCTGCTGCATTGTTGCACTTCGCTGTGATGCACCGTTCAAGCACAACCTGCACCTTTTCACGCTCAAATGCATTCATTTTGGTCTAATCTCACGTAATTTTCAGTTCAAAGAAAATTTTGTAAAAGGGAATGTTAATTGAAAAGAGAAAAGGCAACAGTAAACCGAAATACAAATTTACAAAAATATTTCCCTCGCCCGGCAGTGTTCCGCTGTGCAGCGAATTTTTTCGAAATTGATTTTGAAAGTGCAGTTAATTTTCAGCTTGATTTTCGAACTTTGCACCAGTGCATAATTGAGGAGCGATGCTTTTGAAATTTTGTAACTAGTGTAAATACTTAAATTCTAATTTTTTGTGTTATCGGAGGTAATTTAGTTTGATATTTTGGGACGAGGCACTTCGTTTAGGGTGTTTGGGAAATAAGGCATTGCTGTTAAATTGTGAATAAATGAATTTGCAAAATGTGGGTCAGCGCGGCGTGGAATTTTGGGTATAAGACTATGAATCTAGGTTAGGCTTTAAGAGTGCCCTCCTAGAAAAAAATTTAGAACTATATTATTTAAATTTTTTATGAAAGTTTTGAGTCTCTCATCACGTAATAAAGTCTCCGAGTGTACTGCATAGTATCCCCTAAAAATATGTACTTTAGGTTAGAGACCGGTTAAAAATAGTTATAAATATAAATAGAACTGCTACCGCAAATTGGAGAAGACTTTCAGGCAACCATTTCTCACTGCTATAAGTACTAACAAGATACAGTATACAAGCAGCAAGGAGAGGAATCAGAAAATAGACACTTTAGACCCGTTCGCAAGCACCTTGTTAACTTAGCTGCCCTTCACCACTTATGTCAAACATGTTTATTTACT
Organism: Bactrocera dorsalis; assembly: GCF_023373825.1. Taxonomy (NCBI): domain Eukaryota; kingdom Metazoa; phylum Arthropoda; class Insecta; order Diptera; family Tephritidae; genus Bactrocera; species Bactrocera dorsalis. Next base: position 73,034,513 of record NC_064307.1, on the reverse strand, counting down.
GTGCCTGCATATATTCACAAGTTTATATTTCTAAGCTCTGTTTGCTCTGTATATGTGTATGTATGTATGAATATAAGCCTGTTTATTTGTTTATATGTCAACACTGTACAGCAAGTGCAAATAATTTCATTAATTTTATTAATTCGCTTGACATTTCCCAAGACTTTACGAGTGCGCTCCCCTAATATGCTGTCATTACGCACACATCCACTCACATAAGCCTCTGTATGAACATATCGAGTGCATATCGACAGCGAGCGCTTCACCAACACCTTCGGACCATCTTGATATGTTATCAAATAAATTTGCAATCTTATGTTTGCGCTCGTGCTCATATGTTGAAATTGCGACAAAGCCTGCAGAAGTTGCTGACAGCTGGAAATGAGCTCCGCTGCGCGTTTGTGTGTGTGTATGTGTTGGTGAGTCCCATTACTTTAAGCAATACTTAATTACTGCATAGTGTTGCGAAGCGCTGCTACAAAGTGGCTTTAAGAAATTGAAATGAGGCAATATTTGGAGTAAATTTATTTGCATATATACTCAACACATATATACACACACTTACACATATTGGTGTTCGTATGTTTGTTTTTAATCGCGCCTGTTTGAGCTGAGTAAACTTACTCGGACGCGCGCCCACTTCATGTCACGCATAACAACAACGCTATAAATACAACAATATTATGGGGAATCATTGAGGAAAAAATAACAACAACACTAAGAAAAGGGGCAGCAAATTTGTACAGATGATTAAACAAATAAATAAATGATTTTGCATGAATGAACTAACAAAGGAATGTAAGGAATGTATTTCGATTCGGTTTCATTTATTTCTTTCGTAATGTCTGAGTTGCAAAAATACGCACGTAGGGGCTTTGAAGCCCTCAAAATTAGGTCTTTGGGGCAGTGTTCGTCATCAAAAGCGGGGTTTTTCATCCGAGGCTGTTGTCTCTGTTTCATTGGGAGTGGTTTCTAGGAGGCGAGTCCAAAACCCAGCGCCCAACCTCACTAGGAGAGTGGCCTTTGCCAATGTCGAGTATAGTTAAATGACCCTACAGCTTTTCCCAAGATCTGCTAATCCATTTCAGGAACGTGTAGCCAATTTGTGTTTCTCAGAAGTGAGAACACTGTTTCTTTCTGTCTCCTAAGTCTGCAGGTAGTAATACCTGCTGCTATTGTCAGACTACGGGTTCCGAGAATACTTACTTTATCAATTTATCTATAATCATTGACGTAGCCAGTTTGTCGGAAAGCGAGTCTGGGACCTCCCTCAACTATTTCACCTGACTAGGCAGTTTACTGGTTCTGATGCCATTTAGTCGTGTTGGCTGGTATGACTCTAAGTTCCAATTTTAGTGTTCTCCTCTGATCAGTCGAATGAGGATCTATCTTCCTTGACCTATACAACTACTGTCTTAGCTGCTTCTTTTACTTTCTTTAACACAGTCGCCCAATCTCATACCCAAAATATGACATTTAAAAATCGAGTTCACAAAACTCCTTATTTATTGCCACTCGCTCTAACTCTCCGCTACAATTGCAGCTCAACAAAAGTGTACTGCATAAAAGTCATCATCAACGTCATTAAATGTTCAGTGAAATTAATAATAATTTCAAAATACTTAAGCACTTGAGATGACACTTGGAAAATGACAGGAAAAGGCCACTTTACTTCCTTCGCGCCGGCACTCAGCGCCAGATTTGAGTTTGCTCGCTTATATCTTCTCGTTAGCGGTCAATACTCGTGCAGCGTGTTGTGGCAACTAATATTGGTGCTGACAGCGGCAACAACAACACACATTTTTGGATACCGCAGTATTGAAGTTGTTGTTTTTAATGAGACATCGGAATATACCCTTCAAGTTGCTATACATTTTCTTAGTATTCTGAAGTGTGAGCTAAAGACGTTGCTGACATTTAGTATAATTTTGTTTTTGTTTCTCATAAGTACATGTGGTTAGTAGCAGCAATAATTTTCCGATAATTATGTTTCGTCTCAAACCTCATTCTCTTATAGATTTTGGTTGCTTCTAACATTATTGTTGTGAGTAGAACTGAAATATTAAAAAGAAATTACATGCACTACTGAGAACTGTGGGATCTACCATAGCGCCACTTACTGTTGGAGAGCTGGTGATAACAGTGGCTTATTTTTAGAAGCATAAGATGAAATGAAAGTTTTGATGCCTGACAGCAAAAAAGTTGTTCTTTAGTAAAATTGTAGTTGAATAGGGCTTGAGGAGAGCGAACGGGTAGATTAGGAAAGCCAATAATTTTCAATAGATTTTCTGTTCTATGTGTCTAAATGTCGAAAACTATATGTAAATACAAACGAGTAGCCTACATAGAGTTCTTAGTTCATTTAGTATGGTTTTTGACAACTCTGTTCTTCACAATTCCCAAAAGAAACTGCAGTAACGTATACGAATGTCACTGTAGTGGTCACCACTCAATACATTTAAATTTTTTGTACTGAAAATACACTTTGGACCACCACCAAGAACAGCAACAACAACAAGTGGCGTTGAAACAATAAATGAGTTGGAGACGTCGCGTCATTTGAAGTGTTACTCGAATCGAGTTTTTTTACTTCAAAATGTTTTTTGTTATTTTTTTTAATTTTTTATGTGTTTATTTTTTAAATTTATTTTAATTTTAATAATTTTCAATTTTTAATTTTTTTCGTTTTTTTTTTAGTTTTTATATGTATTCCTTTTTAATTTTTCTTTAATTTTTGTTAGTTTTTTAATGAAATTTTTTTCTTTAATTTTTTTTTCAATTTTTTTAAATTTTTTTCATTTCATTAATATTTTTTTATTATTGTTAATTTTTAATATTTTTTGAAATCTTCTTTATTTTTTTCATATATTTTCAAAGCACCTGCTGCAGTAGCCACTTCTTGTGCCTCAAATAGCTGCCGTTCACAGTGTGTGGGTAAATAAAAGTATATGATTTTCTTTTTCCTCGAACTTCTTCTATTTATTTTATGCTTGTCTCTACAAATTTTCAGCAAACTAACAAAATCATCGCTTCCTGCAGTGTGCACCGCAAACATCCTTCTGCCGCCACTTAACTCATTTTTCCAATAAATTTCATATTTTTTACTGTTGTTGTAGTCACAAGCCTACGTCACTTGCTTTTTAACCTAAAAACGTAGAAAAATTTATTTTTTTTTGTATTTATTTGAATTTTTGAATTTTTCATGTGCACTGCTTTGAGTGGTTTCCCTGGTTATCTATATATGTTTGTTGTTATATTTTTTACAAAAAATTGTTGTTGTGCGCTTATTTGTTTGCTCACTTGAGTGTTTGAGTTTTTCTTTGCCGCACAAATAGTGTTGAGAGCAGTACATACCTAAATGTAGGCCTTGAAACAAAGGGCAAGTAGACTAAAAAAGTTCAAAAAAAAATAAATAAATAAAAAACAGTAGTTGTTGTTGTAATATGCACTCGGATATCAAACGCTACATGCTACAAATGCAGCGCAGCAACAACAAGAGCGCATATTGTGGTAGTCAAACATATTTTGTGTTTGTTGTTGTTGCTATCTAACTGTATAAAATGCGCGCGCCTCCAGTATCTCACAGATACTCATCACATCTAACTGCTAGCACTCGCAATCGAACTACGCAGCTGTGTGCCTCATTCATAACTTCGCTTTTACATATTTGTGACTGTGTGTGTTTGCAGCTTTATTTGCTTTCGTTTGCTTACAAATGTGCGCGTTAATGTATTTGCTGTGTACTCATGTGTAGCCATAAGTACTTCACCTCCATACACGCACACACACACGTTAAAATGATGATCCTCATGATTGACTCGACAATTTGACTTTCCTTTAGTGTTGTTGCATGCAACACACACAGCCTAGCTAGCGCTCTTGCTTGTGATAGTTAGTGTGCGTCCAAGTGTCAAGTGGGCTTGTTCAGTTGGCATTTTTTGACATGCCGTTGACGTTCGGCGTCGCTTCTGCTGAAAAATGCCTCGCAGCCTGTCGCTGCGCCGGCTCAAGTGGTTGCCCACTATTTATCGAACAATTGGTCGAACGCACCTCCACAAGGCACATACATACATACATAAAGAGTATATGTGCGCCTACTATTTATTGAGTATCGCATAATTTGTTGTTTATTTTGTTGGCCATGCAAATTTTGGCGACTTAGCGGAGGCGAGGGCGAAGGCAAAGGTGGTTCGGCGCTGTGTACTCTGTTGAGGCCGCAAAATTATATTCGTGTTCTCATATTTGCATTTATGCAGATGTCTTCTTTTTCTTATCTGCCCTCATATAAATATACCTGTATGAATTTTTCATGCCATTTTTTTACTCTAGTCCGCTTTCTTGTCTCATTGCGGCTCAGGTTCGACGTGTAATCTTCATTGAAATTTGAGCCTTAAATATGCGCATATATCTGTGAGATACTTTTAGTTTCACAACACACATTATTTATGCGCATGCATACATATTGGCGTTTGTAGGTGTTTTTTATTAAAGTTGACTTGCTTTTGAATGCAAAATTCGCAGCTTAAATTTGCTCATAAACCTGTCCATGAATTTTCTCAGCAGAATTTATATCATTTTTATGTTTCGAATAAAATATTTTTTTTAGTTTTTATAAATTTAGAAATTAATTTAGCATATTACAGCTATATATTGTGCTGATCATATCGAGAGTAGTGTTATCTATCATATTTCTCCCTTCTTTACCCATCTGTAACTTCTACCATGTCCTTTCCTATCCCTTATTAGTCTATCATTTTCCACCCAAACCTATCTTTTCGTGACTACTTCTCTTCGATCCTATCCTATCATATCACTTACTATTCTTTCATAGTCCAACTCATCTTTCCCCATTATTACTAATTCTATCCTAACCTATCCTGTCGTGTCCTCTCCTTTACCACCATATTTCTTACCTTCCTAAGCTATTCTGACTAGTTTTTGCATCTCCACTATCCTATCTCCACCATCCATATATTTAATCCCTTCCTATCATATATTCTTTTATCCTGTCCAACCCAACCCTTATTAACCCATCATTTTCTACCCTAGCCTATCCTATCATGACTGCTTTAATCCTATCCTATCATACACTACTCTATCCTGTCTTAACCTAACCTATCATACACTATCCCAGCCTGTAACGGTCCTAACCTATCGGAATCCTTACTACGATTATTTAATCATATTATAAAATCCTTCAGCAGGTTCTAATATAGCTTTTGGAATCTAGGAGTGTTTTTACTGAGATGACAACCTCACTTTTCTACACAAAAAAAACTTTCTGTTTCGAACTCTTATTTGGAACAACATTTGGTGAATGTGAGCTAATGCTGTATTCTTTGCAAAAATACATTTTGTTTAAATTCACAACTCTTATGGTTCTCAGAAACAGTTCAGTCCAGTTTTTCGTGTTTGTGACTTTTTGCTTTATTTCCAACTATGTCTTGTATAGTATTTCCTTGTGGAACATTTCGAGAGAAACTTTGCAAAAGAAAAAGACTTGGTTAAGCCAGAACTTACTTACTAGAACAAATAATCTTCTAAAAGAACCAAGTCCAGTTTTTACCAGTTAAGATCCTTTACAGGACCCTAGTCTTACTTGACTCCCTCAGTGAAAGCGTCTCATATATAAAACATTTCGAGTTATTCATTGGACACCAATACTTCAATTGAACGATTGCAATTTCAATTTCAGGCGTCTCAAAGCTAGATCTGTCTTCATCGCAAGCTGATCTCAAAACTATGGGATATTAAGGGTCATCTACTTTCTTTCTCTCAAAATTCCAAAAGCATTTCGATACAAAATCCCAAACATTGAAAACGAAAGTATTAACCATTTTTAATCGCTAATGCATTTAGTTTATGGCGCACTGCGGCCCGCTTATAAAGAAAATTTCAACGATTAATCGCGAAGAGCGAGCACCTTGTGCCCCTGCCTCTTCATACTTACAAATTAACCCACTTTGAGCAGGTTCTTCGCGTGAACACCTTTGTAGAGCAAGTAGATCAGTGATGACCTTTACCCAAAATAAAAACAAAAAGCCGGGAAAAGAATAAAATTTAATAAAGCGTATAGTTACAACAACAGCAACAACAAGTTTTTTATGAGCGTTTTCGATTTCAAAATATGTACATAAGTTTATTTTTCATTTAGTTTGTGAGTTTTAGTAAAGTACAATATAAACATATGCATGTGTCTGTGTTTGCACATCTGAAAACGACCGCATGCACTACACACACACACACATAAACCTGGTTGGTGTAGTAATAAAAGCATGAGTTCGCGCACAATAAACACATTCATATGCTTAGTAGCATTTTATGACTTTTTTATTGCGGGCAAAATATATAGACTCACACACACACATACATACATATGTAAATAAATAAAAATGTACAGAAAATTATGAAATACGAGCATCGCTTGCGTTAAATAACAAACAAAAGGTAACAAATTACTAATTTACGGTGTAGCCGTAGCTGATCTGATATTAATGGGATTTTATTTTCGCCTTCCATAAAAAATAATCAAAAGAAAAAAGCTTTTAACTATGCAAATTTGCATGTATTTGTGTGAGTGTGTGTGTTACTGATCGGCTGGTCGCAAAGTTAGTAGCTCAGCATGCTTGATATTGTTGTAGTTGGCTTAGTCATTCACTAGCTCCTTCATTATGCGCTATTTTACGGTTTCAACTGTTTTCCGGCCACTTTTGCATTTTTTTTTGCTTCAATATGCATTCCGTTTTAGTAAACAAAATTAAAAAAAAAAATTAATTAAAAAAAAATTAAAAAAAAAATTAAAAAAAAAATTAAAAAAAAATTAAAAAAAAATTAAAAAATAAAATAAAAAAAAATTAAAAAAAAAAATTTTAAATAAAATTAAAAAAATATTTAAATTAAAAATGAAAAAAAGATATTAAGAAAAATTTATAAATTAAAAAAAATAACATAATATTTAAAATAAAATTAAAAAAAAAATTAAAAAAATATTTAAAATAAAAATCAAAAAAAAAAAAAATATTAAAAAAAAATTAATAAATTAAAAAAAATAACAAAAAAAAATTTAAAAAAAAAATTTAAATACTTTCTTAATTTATAGTATTTAAAGTAATAAATTTTTTATTCATATTTTGGTCGCTACTTTGCACTAACTAGCTCAATAAGCTCTAGATTATTCATACATTTTCATTTGAATAATTTATTTGTTAATAAATACATATTTATGTATGTTAATAGCTAAAAAATTGCTTGAAGCAGTAAAAAATATAATAACAACAGCAGCCAGAAGGCCTAAAACTGTTATTATGCTTATTTTTATTTAGCTAATGTATATGTGCAGAGCATTTTAGTACTTCGACTTATTCAGCATACGATGTGACATATTATCACATGATGCCACATCACATGATTTTTGTAAATAGTACTATTGAGCGAAATTGACAACAGTAAAGCTGATTTTTTTCCCAAAAAATATCAACTTTGTAAATTTTTTTTAGACAGCATAGTAATTCTAAAAATTGCTACAAGTTTATATCATATGATATTTTTATCACCTCACATAAAAACACAATAATATATTTTTTGATGAAACAAACATCACATATCACGCGATCACAGAATCATTTCATATACATTTATAAATTTATAACAGAAAGTCGCATATTTTTCGTATTTTCCATAACAAGACTTAACATCACGTGATATTTTTATGACATCACATCTTCAAATCAATAATTAACAGCCTAATTTTCCAAAATGTTACTGAAATATAAGAAATAATACCCATATTTTTCCAACCCATGACATCACATCAATCATACGTCATTTCTTCACAACATATTATTACCAGTATGATTTTCTAAGACTATTGACATCTCTATATATGCACATAAAACGTTTCGGCAATTTGTTACTTTTTTCGCAGAACGTGACATTTGATCACATGACTTTTAATCACATGATTATCGAAAAACTACAAAATTTGTATTTTATTTTTTATAATATTATTGCTATTCTATTAAACTATTTACGCTCATAATTTATGTGATTGCATACGTACAGCATATTTTAGCCAATAATAAAATTTTTATGGACTCTCACTTAGCCAACATATTTCACAGACCCCATTTTTTATCAATGCAACATTGGTTATTACGTCATTTTACTGCATCGTGATTAACGAGCTTTTTAATTTAGTTTCAAATAACTCGTAAAAATATTTGAAATCTCCATGCCGCGCTACAAAGCCAAGCAACACATGCAACCGAAGCCATGATTGCTGCGCTTTCTGCTACAATAAGCTTACGTAAATGCCACGCATTACACCTTCGTACACATTTGCTGGCACTTCGAGCGCTTGATTGAGCTATTTTTATGAGTTTTTAATACAAACTAGCAACCCACCGCTGTGCCAGTTGTTTGCGTTGTTGCTGCTGCAGACGCTGCTGCATCTTCACGCCAATTGCTGGACAAGCAGCGCTTCACCGCCGATATGCTAAATACGAACGCCGCTAAAATCGGTGATTTAAGGTCGTAAAAAAGTATAGCTCATTACATTATGAGCAAGACAAAGCTGCTCAAAACGAAAGCAAAGATTGCAAGGCAACAACACGAAGGTGTTGTTGGCAGTAAATTGCTCTCTGCTGTGCACGCAGTAATACAATGGCTTTGTGAAGCGCAAAAGGCGCGATATATTCGTAATAAAAATGATTTTGCTAAAAAGTATTAACTAAAGTCTCGGAATTGAAAGCAAAAAATGTGAAAAGAAATTTTGAGCGAAAAAAAGTAAAAAGTGTTTGATAGTAAGGCAGCAGCGCAGCAAAAGCGTGAACGCATAAAATAACGAAATTTATTTCTCCCACGATCGCGCCACAAAGCAGCTGACCAAGCGCGCTTGCTGGCTGGGACGGGCGGTGTGTAAGGGAGTGCGTTATTCACATATAAATTGAGTGTTTTGATGCTCACTAGGGTGGTACTTAAAAATATCTAGGTAGAAATCTTACAGCTGAGTCCAACTCTTGGTAATATCACATCCAAGGATGTGTCATATACTTTCAGTTTTATTACAGAAGAATTAGAAGCGATCGCCTAGATTTCGATGGGTTTAAAGCGCTCCACAACCAGCTTCAGACTTACTGACTTGCAGTGCCTTCCAAGCCGAGATTGCAGCCATTAAGGTAGCAACAGTCTACTGCTCTGGAGTGCAGCCTCCTTCAGAGAAGGAACCATTGAAGAGTGCTTTTCCTCACTTTGTGATAAGACTAGTATGGATGCCAGGCCATAGCGGAATCGCAAGAAATTGCAAAGCTGTTGAACTAGCAAGGAAAGGTAGTCTAGAACCTTGGCCAGCCTTGTGGCCCCAACCGATCGCAAGAGATCTAGTAATCTTTTTACCCTCAATAAGGCTAGCCTCGTCCTAGTTGTGGGTCTCTTAACAGGTCATTGACCTATTGGCGATAACTTTCCAGATCTTCCAGTTCTATGCTGTTAGGTTTGGAATCTTACCAGACGCCATCTGTAGTCTACAGAAGCTGTATCGCATACCACAGAACTGGCAGGTTAAGCGTTTTGCTAATTTATAGGTTCGAACACAGAAGTTCCTCTTTTTTTTTGGCTTCACAAAGCATAGCCATAGCATATAGCATCCTTGATCAGCCATCTAACCTAACCTAACCTAATCAAAAGAAACTTTTCTCATCACTTTTACGAACCACCCTAATATTCATAGTTAAAAATCGCACAAGTGGGCACTCAATACCAATAGCCGTTGTATTCGCATCCGTCGGCACACCGCACATACACTTTAAGTTCCTTGTGCTCGAGCTTTTGTATGCGCTTTTATGTTTACCTACAGGCTTATGTGGAATGCGCCGAACTACATCCGATGCTTTTAATTTAAACGCCGATTTTTTACAACTTTTACGACTCCGCATCACACACTTTTATTGCCGCTTTATGCGGTTTAGTAGTGTTGCTCTCCCACTTTTCGTTGCAGTCACACGCCCTCCTGTCCGATCTTTAGTTTGTTTTCACATTTTTCTCGTAAATTGTTGTTGCTCTTCGCTTTGCTTAATTTTTACTTCATCATTGCGGCGGCGCTGTGCTTTTGTTAGCCACTTGATTGCCTATTTTGTGTTTACGCCAACGAGAGTGGATAAAATTTGGTAATAATGTTATAGGAAATTTCATTTGGTGATTTCGAATTTGCTCGTAAAAAGTGTTTTTCGTTTTTTGTTTTCATTTCCATTTTCACTTACAAGCGCCTATTAACATATGAAAAAGATAATAATAATCATAAAATAAGTTAAAAATTCAATTTTCATTTGGCATTTCATTATTTCATTTTGGCCGAAACCATAAATTCGAATAAAGAAAGTTTGTGAAAAATGCTGGGTTGAAATTGAATTTCTGAAGGAAAGTGAGGAAATCGCTTACAATTATTTATTGTGCATGAAAAAAGAATTGAACATGACTAAGTCGTCATAAATAAAGCTTTGATCGTGATTTCGTCATTTGGTTTACCAGCTCGCCGAGCTTAGCGCGGTTTATGGTTTGTGTGGATCTCAGTCCTTATTGAAGTAATTTCGCCACTCTCGTCAATTTATTATAAATTATTACACTTGTGTTCACATTTTGGCTTAAAAGCTTTAGTACAAACTCCAAATTTATACCTTCTAATATAACTAATTTAATTTTGTTCTTAAAGCGCAGGCTAATTCACAAAACAGCGAGTAAAAATTAAAACTTCTTTCACTGTTAGTTATAAAATTATTTTTTTTTTTAGTTTTCAGTATTTTTTTATAATTTCTATAATTTTTTCGACACGCATTGTTGTTCAAATATTGGCTTAGATCACCGTTAGCGTTTAAGCAGCAAAGGCCAAGCGCCTCATTAACGCATGGCAGCGCGCTGAAACAGTAGCCGCAGACTCCGTTGTGAGCTTAGCTTACTAAGTATAGTGTTTAGAGTGTTTATGTGTATGTATGTGTGTATGTATATATGAATGTGTTTGTGTTCCTTCTTTCACTATATTTTTACACTTGTTTTGCGGTCTTTGCTTGTAGCCAATTTTCTGCTCAACGAGTGGGTATTAACTGCGATTAATCTTTTTCTAATTCGTTATTAAATAAGTATATGGTAACATATATACACATATGTCTGTATGTATGCATGCGTGTTTGAACTTTGTTGCTGCTGTTTTGGCCAATGAACCGCTGTGACCCAAGTGGCTGCGGAAAGGCTGCAGGCAAAACACTTTGCATATGAAAACAAACTAACAAAAACATGTGTGTATGTGTATGTGTGTATGCCAACTAGTATGCCCGTTATTAAGGCCAACTAAAATAACGTAGAACAAAATTTTTACAAGAAATTCCTAACAGCAAAAAACACGTGCTTGCCAGCAGTAGCTGCTTACAACTAACACACATTTGTATAAATGTATGCATGTATGTATATATTTATATATGTATGTGTTTGTGTTTTTTCAACTTCATTTAGGGAAATGCGCACATCCGCTTTTTGTGGCTGCCAATCTCAAATAAATATTCGATATTTGCCTATATATGCACAAACATATGTCTGCCACTACTCACAACACGCCAACCACTCAGCACACACACACTTACACGCACATACATGCACACAAACATGCATATTTATTTGTTTATGCTGCTCATCGAATGACTACCGGCTTTTGATTGACTTCCAGGCTGACTCTTTTTGACTTTTTTTCGCTTGGCAGCTGCCAGCAAGCACCTGTATACACACATTCACACACATACCAACAAATTATTGTACATACAATGTATGTGGGTTTGTAATAATATTTAAATTCTTGTAAACAAACAAATAATCTGTATTTTGTGGAGTGTTGGAGTTTTTTCGGTAGCCGTTTTGTAAATAATTTAAGAACCTTCTTTCCCCGCTCACCGCACACTACGCACCCCTTAGTACTTATACACTTCTCTGTTTTTGTCGACTTCGGTGGCGACCGCACCTACGTTTATTTGTATAATAAATAACAAATTAAAAGTCAATAAATCGTTCGGCATGCATTGGTAAATATTTGTAGTAATTGCATTTTATGACTAGCTGGCTTCAGCGCATGCGCTGCTTGATTGCTTGCATTGGATTCGCTTTGAGTGCGAATACTGCGAAGTTCGAACTCCTCTGCTTTGATTTTGTAACATGGTTCAGCTCTAATTACAATGCTAATTGTTGTTGTTAACACTTTTTTATTGTTTTGTGCTGAAAGCAGTAAGTAAGATTTTTGTAAAAAATAAGTAGATTTTGTTCGTTGAGTTTGTATGGCAGCTATAGGCTATTGTCATCCGATATCGAAAATTTTTTCAAGGAATTTACCGTTGTCTTGAATAATAATCCATGCCGAATTTCATGCAGATACCTCGTCAAATAAAAAAGTTTTTCCTATAAGGACTTGATTTTGAGCGTTCGGCATGTATGGCAGCTATATGCTATAGTAGACCGACCTGAACAATTTCTCCGGAGATTATACTATTACCTTGGAAAATAATGTGCGCTAAATTTCATAAAGATATCTTGTCAAATAAAAAAGTTTTCTGTATAAAAACTTGATTTTTTAAATTCAGTTTGTATGAGAGCTATATGCTATAGTGGGCCGATCTAGGCGGTTTCGACAAGTGAGCAGCTCTTTAGAGAGAAAGTAACGTGTGCCAAATTTCAGATCTGTATCTCAAAAAGTAAGTGACTATTTGGCTATATATGGTACAGACAAATAAAGGGGCATAATATACCCTGTTTGGGGTATAATAGTAAAATAAAAAAAAATTTACTGAACTAAAGAAATCAAAGCAAAGTCTGTGCATGCAAAGCACAGATAAACAAAAAAGCACACAACAACACCAAAAAATAAATAAACAAACGAATTGTGCTGCCAGCTGGCTTAATGAGCTGAGCTGTGAACTGAGCCAAGCTGAGCTGCGCTGAGTTGAGCTTTCTTCAATTTATTTATTTGCCTTTTAAATTAGCGTCTTTTATCTCACTTTATTGCCACTTTAATGAGTAATTTAAATGTTAATTATTATTTTGAAGCGCTTCATAACGAAAGCATACGCTTTTATCGAAATCGCCGTTGATAAGGCGCAATCGAGCTGAACGAACCCTGCAGACTCAGCACAAATGAAGGTCCATACAAATATACCTTATGTTTGTTGTATGTGTATTTATGTCATTATTGCTGTGAGATTTATCTCGCGCTGCATATAATTTAAATAATACAATAATTATGTTATGTGGAATTCAACTTGAGATTTGAATAGTCTCTTATTTAGTTGAAGTGTGCGCCAGCCGATCGCCGCTTGACTGTGACATCAAGCAACACTTGACACAGCATTCCGCATAGATATCAAAATACTGATATATGTAAGTGTGTGTGTGTGAAGATTGTGTTTTGATTTGTGTTACATTTTGGGTGGCCAACCAGATTCATGGAACTGTTGCTAGTCAGTGCTGATTAAGGCAATCAAATGTCCAATTTAAGCGATGGAAAGTGAGAGTGCGTGTCAGAGGGTAATACAATGGATGATGCATAGAATACTCTATTCTAGGGTTATCGAAGTAAAACTTTTTTCCAAACACATCCGTAGAGCTGCAGCATAAATTAGATAGAAAATATTTATCCTAAAAACTATAATATTATTAACTGTGTAAAACTTTTGCCAAAAGCTTTAAGGTCAAAAGCTTATTAAGCTTTTAAATATTGTATGAATTATAGCCCAAGCATTGCAATTCATATATTTAAAAATAACTGCAAGAAAAGCTTTAAAGCCCGATATTATTATTATTATTGTTTTCTATTACAAGAGGTATTTTGCTTAAAACTAAAGCTTCCGAAAAGCTTGTGAAAGCAATTTTCATAAAAAAAGTTATCAAAAAGTCTTTAACTACAGAAAAAATTATTAAATCTCTATGGTACATAAAAATTAAGGATCTTAAAGCTTTTGAAGCTACTTTTAAATAAAGTTCTACAAAAGGTGTGAAAGCTTTAAGCTCATATTACCTACATATGTATATAAAGTTACGAATTTGGAATAAAGCCGAGGTTGCATTGTTTCCACATGAGCTTTTGGTATACTAACATAAACGCTTTCGGAAACTTTTTATTTGCTCATACGAGTACACATAAATGTATTTTAGGCTAAAATTTTTAGCTTAAACATTTTAAGAATTTTTGATGGAAGCTTTTGAAATTTATGATTTAAGTGAAAGCTTCCGAAATTTTTCAGTTACATACAGGTCAAAGCTTTTCATTCTTATTGAACTTTCCGTGTAAAAATATATAAAGGTATGAATTACTGCGCTAACTCGTGAAAGCTTCACAAATTGAAAAGTCCTGTTAAAAGCTTTATGAGTTAAAAACTTTACATATTAAACATTTGAATGCAGATACATACATAAATACATGTTATATAGACTCGAAAAGGTTTTTAATTAAAAATTTGGTGAAAGCTTTCGAAAGCTTTTGATTTACCTGAGAATTTTTACGGGAAGGAACATTTATGTATTTTAGGCACAAAAAAAAAATTTCTAACTAAAAAATTTTAAAATTTTTTGTGAAAGCTTTCGAAAGCTTTTGAGTTACCTCGAAATTTTAATGGAGAGGTACCAAATTGTTGTTCTATGTATATTTCTGTGGAATACGGAATGCTTTTTCCAGCAGAATTTTTTAAATTAAAACCAATTTACTGCAAAGTGTTGTCTGAAGTAAGTGAAAGCTTTTGAAATTTCTTATTTATTTTTTACGAAATGGTATTAGATATTAATTTCAACTTTTTTATTGTTGATTTTTTTTAAATTAAGTAACACTTACTAAACGTATTAAAGCTTTCGAGGGATCTATCAAAATTGACCCGCAGCATACGCACATCTTCAGATTTGGAACTTGGCATCCCTACTCAGTTGTCAAAGAAACGCGTAATCAGAGAACTGTCACTTCTAATTTGACATATTTAATATGTAGATAGCATACATACATATGTAAAGGGTGATTTTTTAAGAGCTTGATAACTTTTTTTAAAAAAAAACGCATAAAATTTGCAAAATCTCATCGGTTCTTTATTTGAAACGTTAGATTGGTTCATGACATTTACTTTTTGAAGATAATTTCATTTAAATGTTGACCGCGGCTGCGTCTTAGGTGGTCCATTCGGAAAGTCCAATTTTGGGCAACTTTTTCGAGCATTTCGGCCGGAATAGCCCGAATTTCTTCGGAAATGTTGTCTTCCAAAGCTGGAATAGTTGCTGGCTTATTTCTGTAGACTTTAGACTTGACGTAGCCCCACAAAAAATAGTCTAAAGGCGTTAAATCGCATGATCTTGGTGGCCAACTTACGGGTCCATTTCTTGAGATGAATTGTTGTCCGAAGTTTTCCCTCAAATGGCCATAGAATCGCGAGCTGTGTGGCATGTAGCGCCATCTTGTTGAAACCACATGTCAACCAAGTTCAGTTCTTCCATTTTTGGCAACAAAAAGTTTGTTAGCATCGAACGATAGCGATCGCCATTCACCGTAACGTTGCGTCCAACAGCATCTTTGAAAAAATACGGTCCAATGATTCCACCAGCGTACAAACCACACCAAACAGTGCATTTTTCGGGATGCATGGGCAGTTCTTGAACGGCTTCTGGTTGCTCTTCACCCCAAATGCGGCAATTTTGCTTATTTACGTAGCCATTCAACCAGAAATGAGCCTCATCGCTGAACAAAATTTGTCGATAAAAAAGCGGATTTTCACATTTCGAACCGAACACTGATTTTGGTAATAAAATTCAATGATTTGCAAGCGTTGCTCGTTAGTAAGTCTATTCATGATGAAATGTCAAAGCATACTGAGCATCTTTCTCTTTGACACCATGTCTGAAATCCCACGTGATCTGTCAAATACTAATGCATGAAAATCCTAACCTCAAAAAAATCACCCGTTATAAAATCGTCGATACATACGTACATACATATACACTCGTCGAGCTTTAGTTCCAAAAATGCAAGTAGCTACTCTCACGTCAACACAATGTCAAGTTGACAATCTAAATTGTGTCAAACAGAGTACGATTAGAGGCGTATGCGCGGTGGCTGCATCGCTCGAGCTTACTGATTAGGCGAAACAAGCATATACACTCTAACAACAACGCACACACTCACTTAACTGAAGAGTATGCATGTGAAATTTGTTTGGCAGCAAGTGAATGGGCGAGCGGATGTGCCTGTCAAAAGCACACTCAAGCATGTACGCATGCCTCTAAGAGTATCTGCGGCGAAGCTTGGGAGGGTCCCCCCATACACACACACGCACTAAAGCAGCTACCAGATGTGCACTCGTGACCTAAGTGACAGTGATTAGCTATAAATCACTGCCAAATGAAGTGTTTCAAAGATATTTTTTTGTTTTTTTTCGGCTTTTGTTGTTGTTGCTTTTTAACTTTTGACATGCTGTTATTCAAAAATTGGCTTTTAATTTATTGGCATATCGTTTAGTCTTTATTTTATTTGACATTTTCGGCTTGCTGCCATCTCAAATCTTGCTAATAGCCAATGTGGCACTTACTTAGAAGCTGCGGTCATTTTAGGGCTTGCGACCTTCAACCCACGTCACTGCAAAAAGGCAGTTTTAGCTGTCAACTAGACCATAATTATCGCCTTGGTATTGTCAAAAAATGAGTAGTCAAACTCTGAGAGAGTAACACAGAGAGATTTGAACCGCAAAATTTTTAGTTAAAACCGCCACAAAACTAACCACGGTCAATGCGTCCTTGGTGGCAAGATTAATTTTCGTATCTTCTTCTTCTTCATTTTTGACATAGACACTGAAGCATACATATAAGGGTCTGCAATCAGCTGACACAGGCTGAATGCGCCACAGGCTCAATAGAAATGTCAATGTTGCAAGGTAATAAATGTCATAGCTAACGTAGAGCCTAACTGTCACGCTGTCACTAAAGTTAATGCGCATTTAACGGCATATTGGTGTGTGTGTCCTCGCACACCGCAGGCATTTAGTTTCAAATTCCTTACGCACTCATATCTACCAAAAGACATTTTTTCGGATAAGCACAGTTAGTCAGCCCGCCGCGCCACAGTTAGTGGTATGCCGCATGGCGCGTTAATAACGCAACACCCTGCTGACACTAACAAGCACGACGCATAAAACAACACAATCCTTGCCATTGCAGCGCTAAGCGTTTACCTGGATCTTCGCAGCTCCGTTATCAGTCCACGTGAAAGTAGCTGCAACAGCAGCGGCAGCGCCCGTAAAAAGCCCGCAGCGCCGACGCACTGGACACTGTCGGGCATGAAGGTCAATTTGCGTTTTGTTGTGGCAGGTTAACTAGTTTGGTTTGACTTTGGCATTACCTGCGCGCTCCTGAGTCGGGTCGCTAGCAATTATCGGTTATTTGGTGTTGCCAGCCATGTCGAATTGTGTGGCGAATATTGGTTGGTAGGAAAGGAAATTCGCGGAAAATTGTTGTCTATTTGGCATGAGAAAATTTCGCCTCATCCAATTCGTCTAAACCAGAAAGTAAGCAGACTTTATGGTTAGGAATTTGGAAATGCTTGCGGCTATTCGAGAGAAATAAGTAATTTGAAGGATTTTCGTTGGAAAATTTTTAAAGATATGGGAGTAGTAGCGGTTTAAGCGCACTACTGTAGCTGATTGTGTTGAAGGCGTGACTGGCACTCGAGCAGATAGTTGGAAATTAGTCACGAATGACAACCATATTTATTGGTAGATAGTACTGGAACAGTTCTGATAAAGCGTCTTGTAATAAGGAGTTGGTACAGATATTTTTCTGCTCCAGAGCAAGCGAAGACAGTTGAGGCGAAGATAGTTGAGGACGAGTTTGTATGAGAACGAAGCCAGTTGAGGAAGAATCCAGTTGAGGATAAAGCCAGTTGATTATAAAACCGGTTGAGGACGAATCCATTTAAGGACAAATCCAGTTGATAATGAAGACAGTTGAGGACGAAGCCAAGTGAGGAGGAAGCCAGTTGAGGATGAAGTCAGTTGAGGACTAAATCAGCTCAGGACGAAGCTAATAGAGGACGAAGCCAATTGAGGATGAAGCCAGTTGAGGATGAACCTGTAGATGACGAAGAAAGTTGACAAAGCCAGTTGAGGACGAAACCAGTAGAGACTTCATTCTGAACATGCTGAACTATGGATGTCTTTCGTAGAAATAACTGAATAACGAATCAATATCATGCAATTTCCTCGATAAAAAATAACTCCTATTCTAACTAAAACGTCTGGCAACCTTCCAAGAGGCACCTTAAAATACTTGACATGAAATATATTGCATACTTTGGCTGATATGAAAATGAGCACTTAAATTAAATGCTCAACCAGTTACGTAAAAACAAAAACATGTGCAGACACGTACGAACCAACTGAGCCGAACAGGTGAAGTTCACAGTTACTTTTTTTATTTTTAGAAACTGCTTGGAGCAAGTGCATAACATTTGATAACCAACAGCTCGTTGGGAGCGAAAAAAAAACCTTAAAACCCCGCAAGCGCGTCCAACTAACCGATTATGCTGTAAGCGAGCGAGTGTGTGTGGCTGTGTGTGAGTGCAAACCATTTAAGCGACTTATCACATGCTGATGCCTTGTTTTAGATAAACTGAAATTTTCGTGGAAAACATTTTTTTCACTAAGAAAGGCAAAAACAAACCTAATGTGTGTGTATGTGTGGCTTTTAGGGTCTGCCACTTACATTTGAGTGTGTGTTAGTATGCCTGCTTATATAGGGCCGGCCGTTCTTGTCTTCGCAAAAGTATGCACTTTCAAATATTAGCGGATGACCGTAACAAATACACTCCGTTATGGTAACTGAGAAATGGTTGAGAAGTCGGCGCTACAGCACCAGAAAGGCTGGCTGTAACGAATCTTAGATGCGGAAAATTGTTTGAGTTTTAATTTTTGGCGAAAAGTCAATATGCATATAAATATGTTTTGTATATATTTTTATTCTAGTTTAAGAAGCGCATATACATTCATACGTTTATTTTGAAGGTACAAATATGAGGAGGGTTCGTGTCCTAGAATGCATAATTTTCTGCGAAAAACCAAACGTCCTCTTGGAACCACCTATTGTTCAAGTTCATATCATCCAATTCGGGCCAAAAATATTTGGTTATCATTGAGCGGTAGAGATTACCATTCACAGTGACGTGAAGGTCTTCATCTAAGGAAGTACGGCCCAATGACGCCGCCGGGGCATAAACGGCACCAAACCGTCAATTTTTTTGCAATGGTGACTCATAGAGTTTGTGTGGATTGCTGTCTGACCAAGAACGCATATTTTGCTTATTGACGAAGCCATTCAGCCAGAAATGAGCCTTATCACTGAAGATGATATTTCGATGAAAATCCGAATAATTTTCTAGTTGTTGCTCAGCTCAATTTACGAATATAGGACGATTCTGGTGGTCAAGTGGCTTCAGTTCTTGCATCAATTTGATATTGTAGACCAAGATTTTTTCGCAAAATTCACCACAACGCCGTTGGAGTGATGCCCAGTGCTTGAGAACGTTGTGTGTGAGACTAATTTGGGTCTTCCTCAATTGATATGTAAGCGGTAGCAAATTTTTCGACACTACGGGCACTTCCATGTCTCACTGGCACGAAAATATTTTGGATTCAAATTTTTCCATTAGACGGCCAATTGTTGATCTGACAGGACGATTATGACGATCATAAAGTGGACGTAGCCAATTTCGACTCATTGTTGGATAGTATATCCTTCCAAGATGAAATGGCAAACCTTAATGAAGAGAAATGTCAAAAGAGCGGAGAAAAATATGGCATCGTTTGCTGTCCCTATCAATCTACTTTTGTAGCGTCCCTATTGAAAAACTCGTTAGATCGGCTTACTGTGCCATATAGCTGTCATACAAACTACACGATCGAAATTAAAGGCTTGTATGGGAAACTTTTTCATTTGAGAAGATATCTTTACAAAATTTTACATAGGCTATTGCCCAAGATAATGGTACAATCTCCGAACAAACTATGTAGATCGGACTACTATAACATATAGCTGCCATACAGAATGAACGATCGAAATTAAGTTCTTGTATGAGAAACTTTTTCACTTTAAGATCTATCTTTATGAAATTTTGCATGACTTATTGTCTCAGACAATACTACAATCCCCGAAGAAATTTTTCAGATCGAATCAATATAGTATATAGTTGCCATACAAACTGCGCGATCCAAATCCAGTTTTAATGAGGAATATTTTGTATTTATGAAGCGTATTGCAGCTTCGTTGCAACTTAAGTTAACTTTTTGTCCTGCTTGTCAATTTTCATAATTTTTCTGCCGAAATATTTTTTCAAAAATTTTTTAATAATTTCTTATCAGCCGAAAAAACTGTTTTCTAAATAATACCTTCCACTAAAATAAAAGAGTTTTATTTTCGTTTCATATTTAGATTTTTTATTTTCAATACTATAAAATGGCTTATGTTTAAAATATTTACAAACGTATTTTTTAATTATATTTTTAAATTATTACAGCCTAGTTTTTAGTTTACAAAGTTAAGGAGCGCTTAACTGTCATTTGCTTTATTATTATCAACTCGTTTTTCTATACAAAAATTGCCGCTTACTAAAGTAATCAGTCAGTCAACATTCGTTTCGGAGGATGCTCGCTTTTTTTCAACGGAAATTTATACTTTACATATACACACATATAATACGTTTCACTTCAAATGCTTAAGGCTGCGTACGCATGCGCGACAGAGGCTAAAGTAACAATTTCTAAGTGGCGCTGCGCACTAAGCAGTAGGCATACAAAGCTTTATTGTCTTATATAACATTATTTTATTGCATCTAACTGTGCGCTGCTTATATTTCTACCTCACAGTCTGTTGGTTGTTGTATTTACTGTTGTGTTTCGTTATTTATTATATAATATGGCATGCAGCGTTGGCTTTTCCAGTACAAAGCACACCATCTCCACACATATAAATATTTATATAAAATATATGTATACTGGTATGTGTGTGTCTATATGTTTTGCTTTGCAGGAAAAGCCTTCGCCACTTAAGTACGCCTAAAATTTTTTATTGCGTTAAAAGAAGGAAGGAAGAAGTTGTAGAGGCGTTGGAATACCTTAGAAATGCCAGAAAATCTTAGCTTTCTGCTTTCTGCTTTTGTTCTTGTTATTTGTTTACAATTTCATTACAACTGTGACTATATAATATTTACAATTTAACAGTACATAGTTTTGGCGCAAATGCAACACTGTGTTTTTCATTTTGGCCACATCCATAAACAGTTTTAGCCGAAGGCGGACGGTTTCACATGCTCAATGCTCGATTACTTCGAATATTTACAGTAGTGCTAATGACTTTTGGTTAACAAAATTTTCTTTTTTCTTTTTCAAATTATTCAAATTAATTTTTACCGTTATTTTTTATAGTTCTGCTTACAATTTTTGTTTTTAAATATTTTCTATACTTTTTCGCTTTAAAATTAAATTAAATTGTAGGACGTAGTATGCTGGTTGGCTTAAGAGCTAAGCGGCTTTTCACCAATGTTTTCTTACATAACTAATAGTAGACGCTGTTTCCTCGTTTGTTGTCGTATTTTACAATTTAAATATGTCTATACAATATTTTTTAATTCTTTACATACATATCACAATGTTTTTGTTGCTACATACTAGGCTTATATAATAAAATATTTAAATTTATTTAACAATTAAAGTTCAATTTTAAATTATTTAGTACAATAAATGCAATGATTTTGCTGTTGATGAGGTGAGTGCGGTGTGTGCAGGGGTAATAATGCTGTTTTACATAAAAACATGGAATGCATTGTGTTTATTCGTATTTGTTTTGTGAAGAAATGATACAAATTATTTGGAAAAGTAAAAAAAAAATATAATTCAGTGCTTAAATCGAGATTTTGACTCAATCCGGCGAGCTTTCATTATTTTTTTGTGCGACATTTTTGCCAACAGACGGCAGTCTGTAATACTCATTTTTGTGGTTAAGTGCTTTCACGAAGTGCATGCAAGCTTTTAGGCGCTTTTCGCAGTAATTTAGAGCTTTCACTGATATTTAAGGAAGATTTCTTTCCATTTTCACTTTATTTTGGAGCTTTCACTCAAAGCTTAATACAAAAATAACAGTTAATACGAAATCTTTAAATATCACTGACGGCAATATTTCTATATTCTTCTCACTTTGCTTCTCATTTTCCCTCAAATTTTCAGCTGCAGTTACTTCTGTCTATCGATTTTTATTTTTTGTTGCGATTTTAGCTAAACCAAACCGACAACTCGGACCTTAAGCCGCAAAAATACAACAACAAATGAAATAATATGAAAATCATGCAACGATCAGTCGTCAATGCGCTTGACAGAGTCCGTCAAAAAGTCGACCGCGCTAGTCGTAATCAACGTAACGATCGGTCGTTCTGGCGCGCTCAGCGTTTGACTTCTTGTCGTTGCGTTGTACCCTGTAGAGTTGTGTATAACTGTTTCTTCACTAAACATGCTCGCATACAGCATTTTTATTACTGTTTGTGTCTTTTTGTCTCTTCCCCTATTTGTTGGCAGTTCAGCCGCCTGTGGCACCTACTTTCGCCTTCTGCACAGCCTTTTGTTCGTCTGCTTCGCTCTTTGCTTCCAACACTTTTTGCCTACCTCATCTCAGGTCGATCTTCAAATAGCACACTATGGTGCGGCATCAAGTGTTGTAGCTGAAGCAACGATTCTTGCTGCTTGTCGCCGTCGATCGACCAAGTGCATGTCTGGCGATCCACTTGGCCGCCTCTTTTTCTACCTAAGCAACGCTGCGTCGCTTTTGGGTCGGCATACGTTTGCAGCTGGCTGTCTGTCCGTTGGAATGTCTACCGTCTAAGCGACTAACTGGCGGTCGGATGGTTTGTTTCTTTGACGAACTCTAGCTCTCTCTCTTTCATTCGCTCTAGCTCTCTCCCTCTCTCTTTCTTGTGCTCTCGAACACTTTATCGATCACTTAACCTGTCTACCTTTTCAGCGCTGTTTCGTAGCTGTTCTGTTTGTGTCTGTTTTGTTACCGTTTTATGTTGTTGTTGTTACTTTATTATGCCATTCTCTGTAACCGGCCACAGTCGTCTGCACGCTTTTTGTGTAGCCAACTTTGTGTTTGCGTCCACTTAATTTCTTGCTCTGGCTTTTGCTCTTATTTCTCTCATTACCTTTAGCCGCAATTTTGCATTGAACTTTTCTGTACGCTGCATAGTTGTTGTTACTGTTTTTTACAATATTTTTGTTCGGTGCCTTTTTATGATTGTTGCATGCAACATCAATTTTCTGTAGCGCTTTGGCGCACAGGAAACTCATAATGGCCAGTGAGTAGGAAAAACAACTTGATATAAAACAACAACAACAACAACAGCAGTAACAAAAGTACGCTGCTTTGCAATGTAAAACGTGCATAATGAACAACAACAACAACAAAATGCCACTAACAACCACTATACATAACATTCGCTGGTGCAGAGTTGTGTGCGGCAACTAGTTTGTGGCAACATTGCCATGGCCAACATAATATTAATGCGGTTAGCTTGTCTCATGCGATTTGTTGTTGCTGTTTGGCAAAATATATGCATAGTTTTGTATGCGTTTCGGTTTTTGTACATTTTTTACTTTTTTTCGATTTTTCTTTACTTTTTGGCCGCTTTTGTAAGCATTTTTGCACTTTTTGCCACACTGCTTTCAATGCAACTTACAACTGTTGCGTTTTTTGGTTAAAGTAAAATGTCCGAAATGCGAATTAACAAGCCGCTCTAAAATACATGTTGCGCTCAAGCGAAAAAGCTTGTAGAGGCGGTCGATTTGTATGCGTTTTTAATTAGGCACCGAAGTTCAAGGCGTCGGTTAACGAAATTAACGCAAATGCGACAAGAAAAAAATTACAAAAATTTCACAAAAAAATTGCAAGAAATGAAAAATCAGAAAGTTTAATTTTATCCAAAAATTGAATTTACAACAATTTAATGAACAAGTTCATGCCACAAAAATCAGGCAACTTTACCCATTAGCCACGTCAATTAATTTCAAAAATTCTGCTCACTCATCAAAAAATAACTTTATTTTAGTCCACAAACTGCCGTTTGATTGAAACGCGCAGTCACTAGCTGCGCTGCGCCGGTCACGCAGCCAGCAAGCCATCCGGCGACAACTTTAACGTGACTAACTGCTTTCATTGCAACATAATGCGCTAAAAATCGCATAACAACAACAACAAAAAGTGGCAGACAAC
This sequence comes from Bactrocera dorsalis, assembly GCF_023373825.1. Taxonomy (NCBI): domain Eukaryota; kingdom Metazoa; phylum Arthropoda; class Insecta; order Diptera; family Tephritidae; genus Bactrocera; species Bactrocera dorsalis. Next base: position 73,010,213 of record NC_064307.1, on the reverse strand, counting down.
GCTGCACATATACTCTCATACAATGGCACAAAGCATGCCAAAGCAATATGTGCCAATAGGCATGTTGCACGAAGTAAATGTTCAATGCCAAATCGAATTTCGTCTATTGACGCGCCGTGCTTTGTTGTTTTTGCTTTTTTGTTTTTAATTTTAAAGCAAATACGTTTGAGAAATAGTTTTTCAACATGTATTTGTTTGTATTTTTGTGCTTCGTGCCATTGTTGCATGCAGCGCTGCGCTGTTTTTCTTTTATTACTGCCGAAAATACTGCCTGTGAACGCACACACACAGCTGTTGAGTTTTGTTTCGGCGATTTGTTTGACCTGAATTCGGAAAATGCCTACAAATCGCTGTTGAATGGAAATTTCAAAATGTGAAAGGCGAAAATGCAGACAGCAATGAAGTTGCATGTGCCTGGGGATGAGAGCAGCGGCATATTAGTGAATGTTGCGCGCAAGTGAGCGCGTTCGTAATATGTAAATAGCCGATCGTCATATAAGATCTGGCGTCTGGCTGATAATGCCGAAGCTCAACACAAATGACGCTGACCCAGAAATAAAGCTCGAAGTGTAGAAACTGATATTCGATAAAGTATTTGAACTAAGCTCTACACACTGAAACATGCCAAAAGCTAGCAGATAGCTTGCCAGCATTCCATAATACACTTGCCACATCATTAGCATACTACAGCCGCGTCTAGCGCTCTAGAAGAGCTCAGCGCGCACAATTTTGCGTCCACTTTTAGCACATACAACACCTCACCCACTAAACCAACAGTTGCTTATAAACACATACACACACACGCGCGTTCACTTACACATAAGAAACTACTGCTACAGCTGTTGGCGCCTATAGCGCCCAAATCTTAAATATGCACGCCCATTGTGCGGCCGGAACTCTGTGAGCTACCACCCGCCGCTGATGACTGCGTCGTGATGCTCCGCGGACTGGGACATGGCGGTGGCGGCAATTGCTGCTGTTGTATGCTGCTAGGTGGCGCGCCTGCGCTGGCTGCTGTCGGCAGCAGCTGTTGTGACTGTTGTGGCGGCAGCGGCAGTTGTGCGCACTGCACCGGCGCACCCATTAGCATGGCGGCCTGCTGGTGTTGTTGCTGTTGCGCAGCAGCCGCCGCGGCGGCCGAGTTGTTTCGATTGTGATTCTGTCGACTGCCGTTGATGTTGTGATGCATTTGCGAGCGGAAGCTGGCGTGTTGCAGCTGATGATGTTGCAGCGCGGCCTGCGGATGCATGTGGTGCATGTGATGAGCGCCGGCTGACATATTGCCGACAGCGCCGCCACTACCGGCGCCCGCTGACAGCATGTGATGTGCATGGTGATGATGTGTGGGTGGCAGCTGAGCGATGGGCATGTGCACGCCTACACCGGTGCAGCCGCCCACGCCAGCGTTGCGCATGCGGCGCTGATTGTTCGGCACGTCGGGTAAGGCGAAGCGCAGCTTCTCCCAAAACAGCTTGTCGCCCCACTGCAGGTATGTGTTAGTTTTCAAGTAGAGACGCAGCTCGGGATCGATATCCTTTTGTGGCACTTCGCCGAGCACGATCAGTATAAGCCGGCGTCGACGGTCGCGTAGCACAGATTGATGCGCCGATTTGAATTCGAAGCGGCACCATTCGGATTTGATGAAATTCTCGGAGAGCACCATAATGGTGCGTCTTGAGGTGTCAATAGCTTGCACGATGGCGTCAGCCATATAACCACCAACCGGAAAGTCGCGATGATGTAAGCAGAGCTTGTAGCGCGTGTCACCTTGTTCGAGCATAGGCGCTAGATCTTCACAAACGAAAGCTTCATCCTTCGAGCTGTACGAGATGAAGGCATCGAAGAGTTTTTCACGTTCATTCTTATCAACATCGCGATGTGCATTGCAAAAGAGACGTATGCCGAAGCGTGAGTGACACCAGACGCGCATCTCCTGACGGAAGATGAACACGAGCAACGTGCAGATGATCACGAAAACGAAGCTGGTCAATACGGCTACCAGTATCGGCACATATTCATGCATCGGTGGCTGTGAGAGTATCATTTTCGTCGAGGTCATGTTGCCATTGATGATCACATTATCGTTGGGATCCGCCGCGCCCAAGGGTGACTGATGCTGTGGCGCTTGCAAACCACCGTTGCAGGCGACGAAGCGCGTTTGCGCGTCCAGCAGTGGATCGCCACTCAAGTAGATGGCATATTGCTCACCCTCCGCTTGTTGGCCGCTCACTGCGCTGTTGTTGTCACTCGTTGTTGCATTACTGCCGGCGAGTAGTGAGCAACGCAGCTTTACCTTGTCCAGCACCGATTCACGCCGATTAACGTAGTCACGTAACTTATCGATGAATTCACAATTGCAAGACCACGGATTGCCCGCCAGCCGCAGCTCATTCAGGTACGCGGGCAGGAAGTTCCAAACAGCGAACTCGGTGATGGCGTTATAATCCAGACGCAGTATTTTCAGATGATAGAGGTGCGTGAAAGTCAGCGTATCAATGGTGGCGATAGCATTATGTTGCAGGTACAATTCCTGCAGATTGTCCAAACCCTGAAACTCATTACCATTCAGCTGACGCAGATTATTGTGGTTCAGCTGCAGCACTTCGAGCTCGAGCAGCCCGTAGAATGTACGATTGTGCACAATTTCGATGCGCGAATGATTCAAGTGCAGCACCTTTAGACGCTTGCGTCCAATAAATGCGTGGCTGGAGAGTTCGCGGAAGTTATTGCCATCCAAATACAGTTGCGTGGCGTCCATTGGTATATGCGAAGGCAGCGTGCGATCGTAGGCGGAACGCGAGCAGTCCACGACATTCGATGTCCACGATTGATCGTGATAGCAGGCACAACGATCGGGACACTCCATTTTGCAATCGCACGCGTAGAAGTCACAGCAGTGGCACAACGCAAAGCAGTGCGCCTCATACTTGCAGAGGAACTCATTCGATTTAGCCTCGATTAGCGGCACGTGCGTCTTGCCGCGCGCATACGACAACTTACAGTAGATCTGATCGAGATCCATGAGCTGCGGTTGCGTGCGTGACTCGCTGTTGACCTTCTGCAACCAATCTAGATTGCAATCGCACTCGAACGGGTTGTGGCCAATGTAAAATTCGGGTATGTCCTTGTCGTCCGGTATGGGCGATAGGCGTAAAGCATTCGGCTCCAATGTGGTAAGGCGATTCCGTATCAGGTCAACGCGCGTCAGATTGGGTTTCTTAAAGAATGTGTACGGCTGTATTTTGCTGATCAAATTATCGTTCAAGTATAAAACCTCCACGCTATTCGGTATCGAACTCGCCGTAATCTCGCTTAACATATTCGAGCTGGCATCGAATGTGCTCAGGCTAAGCTCATTTTCGATTTCGAAATAGTTGCCCAGCTGCGTGATGCGATTGGCACGCACATCCAGCCACTGCAAACCGGTCGGTATGTGCGAGTAGTCGAACTTCTCCAAGCGATTATCCGAAATGTTAAGCCACACCAAATTTGGCAACTCGGTGAATAAGCCATCGATGCTCTTCAAGTGATTGCCATCCAAACGTATGGCCTGCAGCTGTGTGTTGCGGTGCAGCGCGCCCCCCTCGATGCCTTTGATTTTATTGCCGGACAAATTCAGTATCTGCAGCGATGACATGCGATCGAAGACACCGCGTCGTATGAACTCAATACTATTCTCCGTCAAACGCAAGCCATACAAGTTGGCCATTGCCGAAACGCTGGTATTTTCAATGTTCTTAATTAGATTCTCACCAATGTCGAGCGTTTTCAGCAGCGGCACAGCGCTCAACGCATCCGGTATACTCTTCAGCTTATTGCCATTCAAATGCAGATCCTGTATGCTCGAGCAATTGCGCAATGCTTGCGTGTCTATTTTCGTGATGGCATTGTAGTCGAGACTCAGCACGAGTATGCCGTAGAGACCGCGCAATGTGTGCGGTCCCAGCATCGATATGCGGTTATTGGACAAGATGAGCGTATGCAAGTTGGCAAGATCGGCGAAGGCGCCGTCTGGTATGTGATCGATGTAATTCTCCTCCAGTTTCAATATCTGCAACGAGCTAAGCGAACGGAAGATGCTTGCCTCCAGCTTGCTAATCTTATTCGCTGACAGATCGAGCAAAACCAGACGCTTCAAACCCACGAATGTGGCGGCATTGACCCACTGAGAGTTCAACTCATTCGCTGATAAGTCCAGCACAAGCAAATCAGCCAGATCGCTGAAGAGACCAGGCGCCAACACATTAATACTGTTATTTTTCAAGTAGATCTCCTTAACATATTTTGCCTCAGCAAAAAGTTCTGGCGGCAGCGAGGTCAAACGATTACCGGACAGATTGACAATCGAGAGCGAGACTAAGCCCTCGAAAGCGCGATCGGCTATGAAATTCATGCCGTTACGCGCTAAATTCAAATTACTGAGGCGTCCCAAACCGGAGAAGATCGCCGATGGCAAATTGGCAATCTTGTTGGCGCTCAAATCGATGTGCGTCAGCGACGTGCCGCATATGCGTGACTTGCGTGAGCTCAACGCCGCGCTAAAGTGGAAATTGCCAATATCTTGTATTTCATTATGCGAGATATTGAGCTGAGTCAGCACCTTCAACGGGCACACCATGCCATCCGGTATCAGCCAGATATTATTCAAACTCAAATCCAAACGATCGAGCTGACGAAATTCACTAAAACTGCTGCTCGCTATATCCAGCGACATTGTCGACCAGTCACCGTTATGCGTGCGTATGGTGAGATTGCGCAGATCCTGCAAGCCACGGAATGAACCCTCCGTTATATTGCCGAGTTTGCAGTACTCGATGGTGAGGGCGCGCAGCTCGACCAACGAACGAAAAGAGTCCGGACTAAGACTGCTCTGGAAGAAGAGCGCATCATTGCACTCCAGCCGTAGACGTATCGTATTCTGTGGTTGTATAACGCTGAAGTTGGTGTTCTCCAGCTCCGAGTTGATGGTGCGCAGGTGGCAGACGAGCGTGATGTCCGACTCGCTGGTGCCGGACCAGCGACACTCGTCGGGCGCCTGATAGAGCACTGTTTTGCTAAGCGCCGCGCCGAGCACCGGTATGATGACGGTGATGAGCACGGAGAGTATGGTTTTGGAGATGAGTGTCATTTTGGTGGACATTGTGTTGTTGGAATTTCGTGTTGATTTTGGTTTTTTAATTGAATTTTGTTTGATTTCGTTGATAATTTGTAATATTTTGGGCTGTGCGTCTTTGCTGCGTTGATTTCTTGCTTTAGCGCACAGACACACACACACATTAACCAAATATTTTAACACACGCGCACACTTTACGAGCGTGTTGCTTATGTTTGTGGCGTAAAAAACGTTATTTCTTTAATTTGCGCATTTTAGGCGTCACTTATGCGTTTATTTTGTTGCAAGAAAATATTTTTTTTTTTCAATTTTCTGCACTAATTTTGTGCCACTACACACTTTTGCACTCTGCGCTGCATTATTGTTGTTTTTAATTTTTTCTTTAATTTTTTGTTGAACTTTTATATTTTTGTAGCAAATAGTTTATTTTTTGTGCCGCGCTACCGGAAACCCGTAATCCAAGTGTTGTCTGCGGCGTACGAAACGAACTTGTAAGCGCTTAACTAAATTCGTTGAGTTGGTCGATTTTCATTTTTTGCCTGCGTCAACTTTGTTTTTTTCTTAATACTTTGAGTAGAGCCTATAGCCAGCACTTTGCACTTAAATTTTATTTAAAAAAATTTTATTCTTCGCATTTATGCTTGTGTCAACACTTAACTATTTGTGAATATATACACCGTTGTATATACATATATAATTCTTATATATTTTTCTTTTTAGATATTTTGTAAACCAGCCGACGTGCACAGCGAAATTGTGCGATCGTCACGAACTCTACTCACAAACTGATTACTCAAAGTGCATGCAGTCGATTAACTACTAAAAGTAAATGCCAAATAGCTGGTCGGAGTAGCTAGAGCGCGGCGGAGACCACACATATAAAATGCATTATTAACAAAGTGGCGAGCTGAGTGTGGCAGTGAGCGTGCCCTGGCCAGTCAATAAGGTAAGTGAGTTTGTTTGAGTAAGAAATCAGGCGCTGCAGACTGTCTTGTAGCACTTGCAAGACCAGCGCGAGAGAGCGCGTACGTGTGCAGTGCTCACTTTGGTGGTTGATCAATGATTTTAGTTTTCCAATTTGCTGGGTATGCTCACATTAATGGCATAGCAACTTTGGCTTTGACTTAGGGCGCATATGAGCGCGCTCAGAACCAGTTCGAGTTTGTTGTTTGCTCATCACTATTTGAGCGGCAATCAAAAGTTAAACGGATTGTTGTTTTTATGCGGGTTATGCCGGCCCTAGTAACGATTTCATGTGCTCTTCTGAGCGTAAATATACAAGTTGGTTGTTGTCTGGAGCATCTATGAGACGCGTTTTTCATAGAACTGCATAAGATAACTCTCAGTTTGGTAGATAAACACCAGCTTGCTGGATAAGATAGCTGCTATTTGTAACTGAGGCAACTTCGTTAAGCATTTGTAGTGTTTTTAGATGAAATTGTATATAGCTGGTTTCTAATTTTTACGATTTTCGAGACCACTTCAAGCAAAACCGATGATCTTTCGCTTTCAAAGTCTTCAGATCTTCAAAAGATACGGTTTTGAACAAGTTGTCTTCATTTTGTTCAGCTTTCTGAGAGATCACTGCTTCCACAATTTCTGACTCAGTTAGACCTCTTGAGAGCAAAAATATGAACAGACTAAAGGATATGAGCTTTTGCTTAGGAAACTAACTTATACATATGTTACCTGACTGAGTTTAAGTAGGCATTGGGATCGATCATAGAGAAAATGTTAGATCCATTGAGAGAAAAGAGCTGTTATGAAATAAGGTCTAGGTCTCTACAGTCTAATATCCGAACAGATTTTGATGCAATATTTGATAAATATTAAAAAAAAGAGTGTTTTAGAGCGTTAAGACCAACGTAAAAATGTTTTTGGAGCTACGTAGCTTTGAGGATGCCACCTGAGTCGTTTCATCTACCTAAGATAAATATTACCGCTCTCAAATCGTCTGTTCTTGCAAAATAAAGCAATCCATCTAACGTCCAAGCAAGTCAACTTTAATTACGAATTGATCGCAACGAATCTGCTTAATTGAATAAAATATAGAGCGCTCGCTCATTGCGCACGCAGCCCAAACTCAGCTCCACCATCCATATGCAACAACAAGGTGAGCGCGTTGAGCACACCTTCTAAGCGCAACGGAAATGAGCGATCTTCATACAGCCATGCATTAGAATTACTTACACATTAACAAAGTAACAAACTAAAAGCAAAATCTGAAGAAAACGCCATAAAACATGCCTTAACCAGCAGCGCCAACTGCAATAACAACATATACAACAACAATGATGTGCAGTGCAGCGCAATGCAGTCGACGGTAGAAGGCATTGACACAAGTCCTACCGGTTGGACGAGTTTTTTATGGGTTCAGATGACTGCTTTTTTCGCTCAGCCGCATAGCCAAACGTGTGAGTGTGGTGAGCGGCGCTCAATACTTGGGTTAAAATGATGTGGAGTTCTCATAATTAGAGTAGTGTTGAATAAAAGTAGTTGTAGATACTTGAGGGTAGAGTAAGAAGAATGAGTGTTGTGGCTAGCGCTCAATATTGATGCAGAGTTGATGCGGTGAGGTTTTGGAGTGTAAGTAAGAATGGTGAGCAGTGTAAGCGTCAGAGAATTTGGGTTTGCTTGGTGTTACGACAATTTCAGATATCTGACATTTATCTAGATAATTGAAATTCTTATATGAGTACATTTTTTAATTGAGTGAAAATGTCTTCAGTTAGTATTATTGATATTGAGCCTTTATTAATTTGAGCTATTTATCTTTGAGATAAATGACTAATAAATTATAGATAAACATTAGCGCTCATTTAAGATATTATGCTGCGAGTGACCAACTAACTTTTTATGCTCAAAAATTTCTCAGCTATCTGAAAAACTTTTCAGCTATCTCACTCAATTAAAATGTCAGATCGTCTGAGCACCAAATTAGCGCTCTGATCATTGCGAAATTTTGTAACATCACGGAGCAGTTTTTTCTCCTGCAGACTGTGACTTTATTTTATGTTCTCTGCTGTGATTTATCAATATGTATGAACATCACTGAAGTAAGAATGTATCTACCTCGCAGTATTTCTCGGCACAGCTGTTCTTCGCAAAGAAATACGTTGTAGAATACGCAACACTTTTATTATCTTTCGAAAATGATTTGTTTATGATACATTTTTATGACTTTTTAATATTTCGGCTGTTTGTTGTTGAAGTGCTTGTTGTTCCAAATTTCAGTAATAAACAAATCAAGAGTTTTCTAAGTTGTGTACTTTTCACAACCAAAAATAAATAATCAAAGCAATTTGTTTTTTTTTTTGTTTTTTCGAAAAATTTTCTATTTTTGTTCCTAAAAGCTTCCTGTAAAAAGTAAAATTTTTTTGACTTTCTATTTATTTATCTACCGCCAGTATATTTGATTGATTGCTAATTTGATGCTTTATTGCCATGAAGATTATGTAGCATGGGGCCTTAAAAATTTGAAAATTTTTTAAGTAAATATATGATGTTTTGGATGAAATTTTCCAATCGTGTTAAGTGCGGCATAAATTAATTTTGACTTGTGGCATGCAATGAAAAACTCAACGCTTAAAACAACAAATGAAATTAAGAGCAGTAAAAAATTAGAAAAATATTGTCAACAGTTTTTGTGATACATTTTTCCAATTCAAAATTTAAATAAAAATAATTCAATAAATTTTCGAAATAAAGTTAAAAAAAATTTACAAAAAATTTCCAAATTTACTTTTTCAAAAAAAAAAAAAATATGCATAATATTTTCAGATTAAAATTTTCAAAAAATATTCCAAAAATTTTCATGTTTAATTTTTTCAAAAAATATTTGTGCAATTCACAAGTCTCATAAAGTTGTAAGTTATAACGATTCGAAAACATAGCATTGAAAATTGTAAATGTGTAAACTCATTTTTGTATGAAATCCAACAACAATTTTTTTTAAACAAGTGTAAAAATTTATAATTTTACGATTTTACGATGCTTTACGACAGGTTGTGAGTACCCCAATTGAAAAAGTCTTCAAATTCAAATTTTCAAAAAAATATTCACAAAATTTTCAGAATTAAATTTTCAAAACAATATTGAAAAATTTTTCTATTTCAAATTTTCAAAACAAAAAGGGCTCAAAAAATTCTCAATTACAAATTTTGGCAAAATAAAAATATTATCAAATTCCAATTTTCATACACTTTGGAAAGTGAAAAAAAACTGCATCAGAATCTTTTAGAGCTCTCGTTGAAACAGCACTTATGAAATTTACGTAAAATTTTCGGAAGAACTCGCATACATAACGCGAATAACTCCTCAACACATCAGTTGCTCTGTGGAACCAATACTGCTGTCTTCATTGAGCTCTTCTGTGCGAGTAGCTAACAAAGGCACCAAAATTTACGAAGATAAATATTGAGCGTGAGATACTCTCATCATTTTTATAACAAAAATATAACTCAAATTGAACTCTCTCGCTCTTTTATCTCACTCAATTCCCACTTATTAGTTGAGTCCAAATTTAAGACTGCTGATATTAACAGACCGTTCAGATAAATTAAGTGTTTTCTAAGACAATTTTAAATATCAAATCTACCTTTTTGTGACTTGTTCATATGTTTTTACTTTTTGTTTAATTTAACAAAAAGAAGATACTTATAGGGAAGCTTTGCTCATTTTCCTCGCCTTCAAAGTAATCCCCACCAGTTATAATACACTTATGCCAACGGCTTTTTCCAGTACTCGAAACACTTTTTGGGAAAACCTTCAGCTCCTTCAGCGAATTTTGTTTTATCTTTTCGATCGACTGAAAACAGCATTTACGGAGTGGCAGTTTCAGTTTGGGGAACTAGAATAAATCACATGTAGCCATATCCGGAAGAACACGGTAGTTCACCGATGTTATTCTTTGCGTTTTACGCTTTAAATTCGGGCAAAATCGCGGCTCGATGCGATGGTGCTTTATCCCCGTGTAAAATCTATGAATTGTTCTTCCACAATTCCGTCCGTTTTCGACGACATGTCCAAAGAGACTCTTAAGACTCGATCTGATGTCATTTGAAAGTCATGAGGTGAGCTCAAGGTAGCTGATTGCCAAGAAAGGTCAAATATTAGCTTTCTCTGAAAGTTTATTCGAGGTCATTAATGTGCGTAAGGTATTTCCGCAGACAGTCAACAGACTGAAAACGAACAAAGCACGATCAATGCATACTGGCTGGGTGGCATGCCACAGCAATGGCGGTGGGCCACTTCGCATTGCGTCCATGATGCCGGTAATAGAGAAGCAAGCGATAAGCAAAGCTTGTAGTCTCGTCCTGGTTGATCTCTGGTAAGTGTATGTATGCTTACACAATTGAGGGAATGTCTGACTACTACACACACCGCGTAGATGATGCAACATTTGCTGCCAAACCAACAACTACCAAAAACAACTGCATTTTTCTTAAATCTCACTGCACAGCTAACTCGCTTAAGCAGAGTCTTCTAGTTGGGCGTCATTGTTTGTTGCGCGCATGAAAAATGACATGTCTGGGTCAATGTCATATTCGTGGCATGTACTTTACGAATTGCTTATGGGAGGCACTTAGTGGTCAAATTTGAACAAAAGCAAGTGTGCTCTAGCGTTATGCGAAGCTTTAACTTCAAGTGCCTTAGGTTTCTTGGTTGGAAATACTTTTTTTGATAGTCGCTTAAACATTTTTTCTTAGCATTGACTGCACAGCGTTGTTCTACTTTGCCACAACGTGCATTATAACTTACAGAGTGTACCGTATGGGAGGCAGATCTTCATTTATTATTATTTTCAAGCCATTTGGAGGACTGTATATTCTGATTCATGTTTTTCTATCCTGAATCATGCAATTCGTAATACCAGCTTTGACTAGAGCTTTGATCCTAAAGCCTTGAAAAAATGTGTAGCTATCACTTGAAAATGTTTCAAATCTATTTTATAATTGAAAATACCACTTCTAGTTTAAAGTCCCTCTAATTATATTTCATGGGATCCGGAACCCCTTTCTTTACATTTGGTCTCAATATCCTTTTTTACATTTAGCCGAGTCGACAACCTTTGTTAACATTTGTGGTCACTGACCCTTTTGTTTAATTTTTAGGGGGCAATGACCCTATTGTTTACATTCTATGAGGTCAGTTACCCTTTTGTTTATATTTTGTCAACGTCAATGACCCCCTTGCTTACATTTGGGGTCAATAAACTTTTTGTTTACCTTAGTCAAGCCCACAACCTTTGCTTACATTAAGACGAGTCAACAACCTTTGTTTACATTTGGGGCCACAGACCCTTTTGTTAATATTTCCTGAAGTCGATGACCCTTTTGTTTATATTTTATGCGGTCAATGACACCATTTTTTACATTTGTTGTCGATGAACTTTTAGCTTACATTTAGTCAAGTCCACAACCTTTGTTTACATTTGGGGCCACTGACCCTTTTTATTACATTTAATTACATATTATGGGGTCTATAACCGTTTTGTTTATAGTTTATGAAGTCGATGACCCTTTTGTTTACTGAACTTGAACTTTTTTTTTACATTAAGCCAAGTCAGCCACCTTTTTTTTACATTTGAGGGCACTGACCTTTGGTTGTCTCTTCAAAATAAAATTCACCTAATTTTCGAACACCAAAAAAAGGAGATCGCTGTCTGTTCTCTAGTACTTATATATATCACCGCATATAATCAGTATCAAGGATTCGGTATCCTCAATATGTTGTCTATATAGCTTGTTAGCAAAAGCTGTCGAAAGTTGAAGAGAGATGTCATGTTCTCAACTAAACATGATTTTTCTTCAATTTGACAACCGAAATTAAAGCTGTTTTAAGTTCCCACTAGAGTTTTTAAGCTTGGTTATTTAATAAGTTAATATATAAGTATTCATAGGTCAGGTCATATGCTGCTCACTTGGCAGTTGTGCTGATATAATCATATTTAGTTGGAAGATCTTTGACACCAGTCGCAAGTTTGATCTCTCCAAAAGATCTGGAGATTGTCTTTGCTTACAGGATGTGCCTGCGAAATTCTACGCAATCTATTTCACACCGCACCCAATCACTCCACACAAAGTATGTAAAAAAAACTGGCAGAAATTGCGAGTCCATTCAACATAAAAATGGATTACTAATTACGGCTGTCTTGCAAAATCTCACATTACTAAGTATACAATTTCGATGAACTCGTTTGTTACCCAATAAGCCCCGCAATGATAAGCTGCACGCATACAAAGTGCATATGCGCACAGACAACAATGCGTTTCTTTCATTTTTAGTGTGTGTGTGTGTGTGTGAGTCACGTTGGTTGCGCACGAAATGCAGGTACCCGTACCATAAGAGACGCACATTCGATGACAGGTGCTGTTTAAGTAGAAAATTTCGCCAACGATTGCAACGCATACATAGATTTACATTACAATAACAACAAAGGAGGCTTACTACAACATGTGTTGCAGCAATTGGAGGCAATTGTAAGCAGAGCAAAGGCGCATACAATTTGATAAGAATGCGAATGCAGAAAAGAATTGTAGCAGTAATAAGAAAGGTGTATGCAAAGACAAATAAAAACGCACACATTCTCACATACATATACCTATGCATACATATCTGTACAAAGTTGCGTTGTGTTTGCCAGCAGCGAAGGCAGTGCCTATAAATATTGAGCAAATGTCGAGATTTCTTTTATTTTTTTTTTTTGAGATTTTTGCAAAGCAAAAGGCAGGTAGTTAACTGTTATGTTAGAAAATGTTTGTTTGTATAAGTGTGTGCCTCGCTTGCAAACTACATTCATATGAAATTGGCCTTTGTAGTGCATTGGCAACAATTACTTGCTTAAATAGCATTTACTTGCCGCACTTTTTCAACTCTCGTCTGTGCATTGTTGATGTTGCCACTCAATTTCGGGCCGGCAGCAGCGTTGTGCGTGTGATTGCCTGAATTTTTCTGCCTTACTGCTTTGCTTTCTTCAACAATTCTTCAATTTCTAATCTTATCCCACGAGTAATCCATCAAAAAAACGTAACAGTAGTAGCAGCTAGGGCTACATGCTAGCCATAGCCATCTTTTCTTTTTCAATTACGACACACACAGTTTTTGTTTGGCATTGTTGCAACATGCTGTATTTGTTTGTGTCGTTTTCTTTTTATTACAAAATATCTTTTTGATTTCCTTCCAATTTTTTTCGATTTCAGCACAACAACAAGCATTTTCTATGCAACAGGAAGTAGCTTTATTGTTGCATTCATTCGTTGTTTGCCGCTCTAAGTAGCGCAGCCCACATGTCAAATCTACTCGTGTTGCATAATGCAAAACAATGCAAATGGGAATGCAATGGCAATTAGAAAAATTAAAAAAAATATAAAAAATTATTTAAAAAAGAATATGAAAAAAAGTATTTAAAAAGAATTAGAGAATTACAAAAAAAAACAGGAAAAATCTGTAATACCCTTCACAAATAACGAAGTTTTCATAAAAGAACTTAATTCCGATGGTTCAGCTTGTATGGCAGCTATATGCTATAGTTGTCCGATCTGAAAAATTTCTTCAGAGATTGCATAACTTCCTTAGGTAATAATTTATTCTCAATTTCGTAAGGATAGCTCGTCTAATAAAAGAGTTTTCCATACAAACACTTGTTTCCGATCTTCCATTTTGTATGGCAGCTATATGCTACAGTGATCTGATCTAAACAATTTCTTCGAAGAGGACATGTTTTCCTTTAGAAATAATCCACACAAAATTTTAGTCAGATATCTCGTAAAATGAAAAAGTTTTCCATACAAGCACTTTATTCCGATCTTTCAGTTTGTATGACAGCTATATGCTGTAGTAGTCCGATATCGACGGTTCCGACAAATGAGTAGCTTCTTGGTGAGAAAAGAATATAGTAAAAATTTCAGCTCGATAGCTTAAATACTCAAGGACTAGCTCGCGTTTATACAGACCGATCGACGGACATGACTATGTAAGTCGACTCAGCTCATCATGCTAATCAGTAAATATACATATATTTTTTAAGGTCTCCGACGTTTCCATCTATGTTCTAAGAGCATCGTGACAAACTAAATATACACTGTGCAAGGTATAAAAATTAAAAAAAGAAATAAAAACACCACAACAACAGCAAATCTATAGCATTTACTACAATCAAGCAGACTTCTACTGCAATTTTAGCTGGGAAATTCGATTAGAATAGCTAAATGCTGCCGCACAAATTGCTACTGCTATTCTCCCCGCACATACAATACACAACATTCTGTTGTTATTGTAGATTTTTTGTATTTCTTTGTGCTCTTGAATGGATAAGATACAATTTCATTCAACTTAGCTTAGGCTTAGCAGTAGCTGAGCGGTGGTAAGAGGATCTTTGCATGCGCTATCAGCGCCAATCTCAAATCCAAGTGGGCATGGCTCGAGCATGTGCGCTACGCCCACACTTCCGTATTGCAACGAGCGGTATGCGGCGGCCCCGAAATCGTAAGGCGTATGTGAAAGAGTAACGAAATTGTTGCTTTTGCTCCATTGTTTGTTATCTTCTATGCCAATTTCTATAGCAAGGCAGTTTCCTTGTAATCTTTGCAGGTTTAGTGCAAGTTATAATTAATTTTTAATGCATAGCGGATCTTTCTTAGTTCACCCTTCATATACTTTCTGAAAGAGTGTAAGGCTTAATTGCTTGCAACTGAATAAAGAATTCAAAAAAAGGTCTTGTATTTGCTAAAGAAATTATAAAGAAAGCAGAAAAGCTAAAAAATAAAAAAAACAGAGATTTTCAGAAAATTTCAAAGCAGCGTATTCCGAAAAAAGGTAAATAAAAATTTCAAAGCGACGAAAGAAAATTCTGCAAATAAGCGTTTAAGTGCTCAAATTTCATAATTCGCCCTTGATGTTGACTTTTCTGTGTGATTATGCATGCGAATCAGCAAAACTTGAATGCCGTACGTAAACAAGAATACTAACATACAACATGTGACTAAGTGTGTGTTTCTACATACATGTAATACAATTATGAATCTGCCCTGTAGGAATTATATAGGATTTTTTACGAACTTAGCTGATACACAAACCATTTGCTCTTTTGAAATTAAGTATAATTGAACCAATTTTAATGCTATGCTTATTCTCTTTCCAACTGAAGCGTAGCATAACTTATAAAAATATAAAGGAAGCATTCAGCTGTCTGAATAGGAATTCTTACAATAACATACTTATATCGAGGGTTTGCGACTTGGCTAGACCAATCGCAACATCGCCAGTACATTACAGTTCCAGGGCCTCCAAAAACCTAGATGCTTCGTCAGACTGTCACTCTACCTACCAACCTACCTTCTTATATACTATATTTCCAGTTTATGCGATATCTGAAATACTTTTCATATTTAGAAAGGTTTTCATTATATGATAGGCTTTGCCTCCACTTTCCTACTGGGCAGCTTCGTTTAATTGTGGATTATATGCGCTTCTTCAAATATGAAATTCTTTTGTAGCTTTCTTTGTGAATTTTTCTATGACATTTAGTACGGCATTATTGTTGTTTGTTTTTGTAATTCTTCTTACATTTTATACCCACATCATTTCTCATACATAATCAACATCTAAAAGTGCATAAGTACAATTACGCGAGTAATATGCAATTTACTTTTGCTTTGCCTTGTTTTATTGTCTTCTAAGGTGACTCATGTTGCATGCCAAATAACTGCAACAATGCAACACTACAATTACAAACCGTTCAACTTAGCAATCCGACAAGTTTGTCAGCGCAGTTAGTCATTTGGTGGGTTACACATTTGGGCGAGTGACTGACTGACTGACTGTTGAATGTCTTGCAGCCGAACAGCTGGCTCATCAAGCGTGTGCGCTTACGTCAGTGGCAATCGCAACCTATAGTACATATAAATATGTATATATTTATATATGTACATGTGGGCATGTATGCATCTCATATTGGCACACAACACATATGACAATGACCGCCCGTTGTCATCGTCAAGTTGTTGCAATTTAATGGAAATTAACAAGTGTTTTTCTTTACGTTATTCTTCGTTTTCTGGTCATGACATTTTGTAAGGTTTGACGCTTTCGTTGTTGTTCTACGAAGTAATTGCACTTTTGATAATGCACTGAACAAAAAATATAGGCGAATTTGAACTGTATAAGTGCCTAATTAAGCTCATAAATATAAGAGACGATGAAGTAGTAAAAAAAAACTTGTTATACTGGGCATATGAAGGGCCTTGAAGCTTTTTTCAAGTTTTAGAGTATTTAAGCGTCTATTTTATCGACTTCAACGAATGTAGTATGTTTCAATGGCGCTGAGTCGATGCTTTGAGGGTTCAGTTTGTATGGTAACTATATGCTATTATAGTCCGATCTGATTTTTTTTTGAGATTGTAACGGTATCTCTTATAATAAATCATGCCGAATTTCGTGAAGATATCTTCTAAAATATAAAAGTTTTCCTTACAAAGACTTAATTTTGTGCGCTCAATTTGTATGGGAGCTAACGGGTGATTTTTTTGAGGTTAGGATTTTCATGCATTAGTATTTGACAGATCACGTGGGATTTCAGACATGGTGTCAAAGAGAAAGATGCTCAGTATGCTTTGACATTTCATCATGAATAGACTTACTAACGAGTAACGCTTGCAAATCATTGAATTTTATTACCAAAATCAGTGTTCGGTTCGAAATGTGTTTCGCGCGCGTGTTTTGTTCAGCGATGAGGCTCATTTCTGGTTGAATGGCTACGTAAATAAGCAAAATTGCCGCATTTGGGGTGAAGAGCAACCAGAAGCCGTTCAAGAACTGCCCATGCATCCCGAAAAATGCACTGTTTGGTGTGGTTTGTACGCTGGTGGAATCATTGGACCGTATTTTTTCAAAGATGCTGTTGGACGCAACGTTACGGTGAATGGCGATCGCTATCGTTCGATGCTAACAAACTTTTTGTTGCCAAAAATGGAAGAACTGAACTTGGTTGACATGTGGTTTCAACAAGATGGCGCTACATGCCACACAGCTCGCGATTCTATGGCCATTTTGAGGGAAAACTTCGGACAACAATTCATCTCAAGAAATGGACCCGTAAGTTGGCCACCAAGATCATGCGATTTAACGCCTTTAGACTATTTTTTGTGGGGCTACGTCAAGTCTAAAGTCTACAGAAATAAGCCAGCAACTATTCCAGCTTTGGAAGACAACATTTCCGAAGAAATTCGGGCTATTCCGGCCGAAATGCTCGAAAAAGTTGCCCAAAATTGGACTTTCCGAATGGACCACCTAAGACGCAGCCGCGGTCAACATTTAAATGAAATTATCTTCAAAAAGTAAATGTCATGAACCAATCTAACGTTTCAAATAAAGAACCGATGAGATTTTGCAAATTTTATGCGTTTTTTTTTTTTAAAAAAGTTATCAAGCTCTTAAAAAATCACCCTTTATATGCTATAGTAGTTCCATCTGTATAATTTCTTCGGAGATCGTACCGTTGCCTTGAGCAATTAGCCATGCAAAATTTTGTGAAGATATCTTCTAAAATAAAAAAGTTTCCCATACAAGACTTTAATTCCAATCGGTCAGTTTGTATGGCAGCTATGTGCTATATTCATCCGATATAAGCAATTTCTGTGGATATTGCGCATTTGTCTTAAACAATAACTCGTGCCAAATATCTTAACGATGTCTCTTCAAATGAAAAATTTTTCCATACAAGCACTTATTCCTCTCGCCTTGTATGGCAGTATGGCACTTCCTTTCCCACAGTGCACCCGTAATTTTTCATTCCCCACAATTAAGCGTTTGCAATAAGCAACATGAGTTTATTTCCCTTTGTTTACCGTAATGCAATGAGTTCTATGAAAGCTCAGAAAAAACAACAACAAAAACAATTAAAACCAAACTAAACTAATGATTGTCGCTGATCGCTTTGTGATTACGAGGAAAAAGTTGTCGCAAAAATTGCAGAAAACTGTAAAATAAGTCAAGCGATAAAGCCAGAATTGAACATAAGTATATCTGTATGTGTAGGTAAGTTTGTGCAGCGACATTGCATGTCACAGATTTGACAAGCAATCAATTAAAGCTAATTCGCGCTGAGCGCAATGACAAATTATTGCAAAATTGAAAAAAAATGGAAAGGTAACTGAGAAGAGTTTAGCGCACTAAGTGGTACTGTTAGCTGTAAATGATAATGCGAGAATGCCAGAGAGTTCAATTTCACTTCAAGCGAAATTTTTGTTATACAAATTAAAGGAGGAAACTCACTTCAAATGAAATGTTTTCAATAAAATTGGAGGAGAAAAACAAATTAGAAGGAAATGTCGGAGTCTCTATAAAGTAGGCATAGAAATGATTAGCTTAGTACCGTAGTTTTTGAGTTATACAACTGAAATTTTGCACATGTGCTTTTCTTGCCAAGAAACTGCTTATTTGGCGGAACGGCCGATATCGGACCACTATCATGTATAGCTGTCATACAAACGAACCGGATCAAACCAAGTTCTTATATGTATAGATAACTTTTCCATTTGAAGAGATATCTTCAAGAAATTTTGATACGAGCTATTGTTTAGGGCATTAATGCAATTTCCGAAGAAACTATTCACATCAGATCACTATAAAACATAGCTGCCA
Organism: Bactrocera dorsalis; assembly: GCF_023373825.1. Classification (NCBI taxonomy): domain Eukaryota; kingdom Metazoa; phylum Arthropoda; class Insecta; order Diptera; family Tephritidae; genus Bactrocera; species Bactrocera dorsalis. Next base: position 72,991,459 of record NC_064307.1, on the reverse strand, counting down.
TACAAGCTGACCCCTCAAAATCAAGTGCTTGTATGGAAAACTTTTTCATTTGACGAGATATTATCACAAAATTTGGTGTGAGTTATTGCTCAAGACAATTCTACAATCTCCGAATAAATTATTGAAATCAAACTATTCTAACATATAGCTGCCATATAAACTCACCTACCAAGCTCAAGTCCTGGTATGAAAAACTCGTTTATTTGAAAAGATATCTTCACAAAATTTGGCACAAATTAATACCCAAAGAACTACTATAATCTCCAAAAAAAATTCACAGATCGGACTACTATAGCATATAGCTGCCATACAAGCTGACCCCTCAAAATCAAGTGCTTGTAAGAAATCTTTTGTCTTTGTAATCGTATTGTAGCTTCGTTGCAACCGAATTAAACTTTTTTCTGCTTTTTCTTTGAAATTTATAGTTTTGTAGCTTGATCTTGCTTTTCTGCAACAGCGGGGTGCAATGACTCATAGCTCTTTTATGCACCCTAATGCAGTAAATATGTGGGGGATCCCTTCAATTATCCATTGCATTTCTAAATTTCGTTCTACTTGCGTATATTCAGACACAAATTTTGTTTGAAATAATTTTAAAACCGTCTTGACACGAAATCGCTCTAATTCGGTCGCTTATCGCACTCTTTAATTAGATGATTTAAGTGCAGTTTGCCGTTAGCACACAGCACGCTTGTGTGAAGCTAAGACTCTTGCTATGTATGTATGTGTGCGTATTTATTAGCATTATCTAAATATTGCCTCAATTTATTGTGTGTAATAAAAAAAAAGTTTCAATTTTCACTTATCGTCACAACACGGCGTTGCAAGCGCAGGCATAGAGAGTGGAGACATACATATATACATACAAGTATAGGCAGACACCCCCCACATGCATGCAGTTCGTACTCGTCTCTCTGCACGCTAGAAAGTTGTGTTCTTGTAAATGTGGCAAGGCATAAATATTTAGAGTAATTGAAAACAACAACAAAATGCACTGGAAAAGCCATCAGCTAGCTAGGGAAAACGGTATCTAAAGCGTTATTGTTGTTGTTTTTTCATTATTTAAGCTTAAAATCGATATCTATTGCTATATCGTATGTTTTTGTTGTTTCACTGCATTTCATAGCTATTGCTTCAATTAGTTGCTGATAAATCCAATTAATCCCTTGTTTAAACAAATTGTATTTGTAGTTGCCGCAACTGTGCTGTCTTAAGCTGTGTTTCTACAAATAAATAAATATGTAATTTGAGACGGGAAAAAATAATATCGAAATTTATTTACTATGAGTTCGGGAGGAATCAATACATTTACCTACATACATATACATATGCCCGCACAGTCAGAGTTGTGAAATTCTCTTTGTATGGCAGCCATATGCTATAGTGACACGATCTCAGTAATTCCTTCAGAGAATGCACCGTTCCCTTGGGTTATAGTTCATGCCAAATTTGGTGAAGATATCTCTTCAAATAAAAAAGTTTTACATACAAGCACTTCTTTCCGATCGTTCCGTTTGTATGGCAGCTATATGCTATAGGGGTCCGATATCTACTGTTCCGACAAATAAGCAGCTTCGTGGTGAGAAAAGAACGTATGCCCAAATTCAGATCGCTATCTATATACCTACCTCGTATGAGGACTAATATTACACCTATAAGCGTCATAAGGCAAGTCTAAAGTATACTTTTGGCTAAATCAAGCATCGAGAGCCTTTGAAAACGCTTTTATTCCCAGTATATATTTGTGTAGCTCGCGTATCGAGAGTCTCTGAGATCACTTTCATTTCAAGTCTATGTTTGGGTAGCTTAAGTATCGAGAGCCTCTGAGGACACCTTCATTCCAATCCTATTTTTTGGGTAGCTCAAGTATCGAAAGCTTCTGAGAACGCGTTCGTTTCAAGTCTATTTATGGGTAGCTCAAGTATGGAGAGTCGCTGAAAACGCTTTCATCTCAAGTCTATGTCCGAATTGGTCAAGCATCGAGAGCCTCTGGGAACACTTTCATTTCAAGTCTGCGTTTGGGTAACTCAAGTATCGAGAGCCTATGGGAACGCTCTCATTTTCAGCTGAGAGTACTTGTACAACATGCATTATGTCTAGTTGTTAATAAGCGAACATTAACCTCACTTCCTGACACTGATTGTGTCTGCCACTGTTTCCACTGTTCCGCTGTCTCTGAAGCCACTGCTACCTCAGCTAGCGACGCGAGACTCACTGTCTTGCTGTTAGTCCACAATTTTTACCAGCAGAGTTCAAGTTTACAATAAGAGCCTGACAACACATGCAGCAAAATCACTGCATTCTGCATTTATTTCGGTTTTACAATGCATCATTATGCATATGCCATGCCGCATAACGGTAATATTTCAACTTTGCTTCAATGCGAGCAATGAAAAATGAGAAATGAGCATTTCGGTGAAGGCCCGGAATTCGGCGTTGTCATTGTGTCTGCCGAGGCACGCACAAGGTCTGCCAGAAATCAGAGCACTCACACACACGCATGTATATACGGTACAAGCGAGTTAGTGCAGAACGGCATCTTCTTCCTGCCACAAGGCAAGCAGAGCGCGGCGAGGTTGAGCCAGCAGCTGTGCTTGTTTGAGGAAATAGCCGAAATGCAGTGATGCACTGCGAATGTGAGCGACAACGACAGCGGCCAAGGGAATCACATGCCACACATGCATATATGAAAACCTTAATGATGCGCCGAACTGTAGCGGATGGGTGGTGGGGAGCCGCGGCGTTGGTATGCAGGCGGCGCGGCTCAAGTGTTGCGCAGATCCTTTGTCGTTTAATGGTTGAGCGCGCGGCGCGGAAATATTAGACGCATTCATATACATTTATGTATATATTACACACACACCCACACCCACATACATGCACACACGCGTTGCAAGAAAATCAAATTTACTTTCGTTTGTCTTTTAATGACTCTGTATGCCCCAAAAATAATTGTTTGTTGTATTGGCATGCCAGTCGTGCATGGCGGCAGCGTCAACAAATACAACAAAAACATATACACTTGATAAGTAGCATGTTGCAAGTAACCAATATGATCTGCTTACATATGTTTCTCAGTACTTTGTTGCACAAGTGACGTGGCAACATTGAAGTGCTGCTTGTGCAACAATATAAAAACATTAGTGCAGCACAATTGATTGAAGTGTATGAAAAACAAAAAAAAAGGAAAAAAAAAACTAAAAACACAACAACAACTTTGAGAGAAAATGATTAATTGCAATTTTGTTTGGGGCATGTGTTTTTCTTAAATGTAGCATCAACTACTCCACTAACTAACAGCGCCAGGCAGTTGTTGTAATTATCGTTGTACTTGTTGTTGTAATTGTTGCACCGTTTTGCTGTTTTGATTAATTGAGTTTCGCGCCGATTGAAAAACGATTTTTTCGACAGCAACTTTTTCTACTAAACGTCAACTCTTCGGCTCACACACACATACACACACATTACCCACACGTGTGTGTCGGTGTCCGCTTGCGCTTGCGATTTCAGTGTCTTAAGCTGGTTGCTGATAAATCTCGACGCATTACTCGCGTAATGGGGTGCCAATTTCAACTCGTTTGACGGCAAATTTCTGGTAATTTATTATAAACTCAAGCAGCCATGTGAAATGTGTGTTGGTTTTTCGATTCTTTTTCAATTTTTCTCCTATTTTTTACTTAAACCTTCTCCATACGCTCATTCTGCAACGCAATTGAATCGAATTGGTGAGCAAACGCAGGCAAGTACTGGTCTATTAAGCGTGGTTTCCTGGCTGCGAGTTGTGCCGCAGTAATGAATTGAAGTTGTAATTGAGTTAATTAAATCGATTTTGACTGATTAAGCGTATGAAAGTAAGTTAGTTTTAATGAATCTTGTTAGTTTATGAAAAATGTGAAAAATTTCTTGCAACTAGTTTTAATGGCTTTCCCGATTGGGAACGATATAACGATAGTGCTTAACATAAAAAGCAAATGAATTAAGGTTTAGCACTATGCGGTGGGGTAACATGGATGGTAAATAGCAATTTACTCGATCTTTAGTGCTAATTTCAAACACCATTAAGAAGCAATTGAATTTCTTGTAAAAATAACTATGACCTGAACCTTGCGGTTTACAGAAATTCTTGAAAATCATTAGTATGCATACAAATTATAGCGCAAACTCGAGTTTATGGCACAAAATACTGTTTGTAAATCTAAAACTTTACTTTGAATCCCAACTAGTAGGTGTTTAAAGATGCCTATTCTTCGGTATACGCCGTCTTTTTCCGAAAGAGTCTTCTCGTTCATGCTACCTTTGCCGTTCGACAGTTTGTTGGGATCCGTCCTGTTCCTAACATCAGTATCTTCTAGCAGCGTCCTTCTGGACCATACATGGCTGCTAAACGGATACTCGATAAACGAGGAATGCATAGCCCTATTGTGCCCTTAAAGGATACTTGCTCAGTCTGTCTGAGCTTCAGAATTTTGATTGCCAAGCGTCGGTCCGACTTCAGCTTCCTAGCCCGTGTGTTATCACATGAATCTAGCATAAGATCCTCTTCGGAAATTGGATTGCCAGGCATCGGCATTGCTGATCTCGTCAAAAAAAGTGACGTTAGTCGCCCAAACTCAATTTTACATGCCACTCACGTACTTCGCACCACTTTAATGATTCTATTGAAGGACCTAACAACGATAATCTATAACAAATCGAAATGTATATGCCAACAACAAACAAAATTATTGGCTTATCAACACGATCACACCTCTAAATTACAATTACAAAGTACCAGAGGCGAAAGTAATTCCAACACACTTTTCAAAGATCACTGATATGAGCGAGCCAAATGTCCTTTTTGTAGCGCAATATCCTTAAGCCGTTTATATCTGACCCAGCCAACAACATGCGTGTAAAGATAGCTGACCCTCGTTGTTGGCCATAAACACTTGAGTCGTTAGGGTCTCAAAATTCTTAGTAATTAAGGCGAAAAATATTTAACATTTTCGTATATTTACTTTTACTGCAACAGTTAACCTGCTTTGGAGAGCCATAATTCATGGCGAAACAAAAAAAAAACAGAAAACAACAAAAAAAATGTATATCAAATAAAAGAATCAGTGCTACACTTGTTCGATACGGCACTTTGTTGCAATGTTGTTTTTATTGCGACCTTTTGTTGTTTTTGTTTTATGTTGCTACTTTTTGTTGTTTTGTCTTATGAGTTTTTTGTTGTTGCTGTTTTTTTCCTTTCATCATTTTCTTGTTGTTGTTTTTTTTTTTCCTCTCTTCATTTGTTTGTTGCTGCTCTCAAGCAAATTCCATTTGCTCGCATTCGTTGCAGTTGACCACTAGGCCAAGCCGTTTAATTTACGACTATCTTGCAACACTCACCCCTCACCTCCGCACCCTTACTTTCTCCACACTTTTACCCTGTCCGAGCGCAGAATGGACGATTGAATTATGTCTTCTGCTCCAACTATTGAAGACTTGTTGTTTTGTCTATCGCACTCTCCGCCGCTGCACCACTTCGCAGCATCAGCGCTGCACTTCTACCTGTGCGCATGCGTACCAGTTATTTTGATTTTAAATTGGATTTTAAAGATACACATAAACGTCGTAGATCGATGTAATAAAACTGGAAGATTTCCCTTTATTAAAACCACTTCAAATCGAACGGGCAAATAAATAAAATCAAAAAAACAAAAAAAGAAACAAAAAAACAACAATAGAGAAAGGTAAAAGTGCCGGGGTCGGGCGGCCGCGCAGAGTTAGAACAACAAAGATTGTGGCGAGAACAAAAACAAAGTATACAGAATTGATACACTCAACAGCTCCAAACAAGCGATCATCTACATAAAGCGTACGATGATAAACAATAACAATGACTCAAATAAATTAGAAGCGACTTGAGCGCAACAATGCAGCAGAAAGAGTTTGGGAAGAAGAAAAAAATATCTATTTTTGGAGAAATACATTTAAATGAAGGCAGTTGTAGCAAAGAGAAGGGCAACCAGCATTGCATTGTTGTTGCGCTGCAAGTGAGTTTCACTTCGGTGCGCTTGTAACTATGTTGCAACACATTTCATCACGTACACGACAGACTTTTCGGACCGAATCATGCATTTCACGTGAATTTTGTAAAGAAAACAAATACTAAATACAAGCGTATAGATATTTTAGAATGAGTTGTAGAACTTGTGATGCTGGAGCAGAGTATTTGGGGCACAGTGGTGTCGTCGTGAAGAAAAAATTGCTGTAATTGAGTAGGTTCCTGTGGATAAAATTTCCAAAAATAGAAGAAAAAGTGTGAGTAGTAGAAAGACACTGATTCCTGGAACTGAGACACCTATCTGGTTCGTCAGTGCATTTGTAGGGGGCGCGTTTCGAAGATTGGGTGGAAGTTGACGCGGAATGGCCGAGGTATTCAGATATTAGGGACCTCGAAAGTAACTGAGAGAGGACTGTTGGATGATTAGATACTAGCGAAGCGATCTCCACTAGTCGGAAATCCAAACAGTTAGGGTACAGAGTACAGCAGAGGTTTTGCTGAGTCTCGAACCCTACCAAGGTGGTTTGGATACACTATCCACACTGATCATTGAGTTAATCCGTTTTGCTTTTGAGCGATGTGGGGTAAACCTGTCGTCAGCTGGTACCCACGTTAATCACATTGGATACCGTCGGGTGGAATCATCTAGTCATTCTCATTTCAACTGTCCAGGTTTTGCCAGTCCGAGGTGGCGAAGTTGCTGGAACTGATATGAGCCGCATTACACATTTTTTTTGCAGGCTCTAAACTCCTCTTTAATATATGAGGGTCTGGTAATCCATACCTTGGAGGATCCAAAGGACCAACGTTCAGAGTTGTTCGAGTGGGATACTGCGTTATCTTTAGTGCAAGGTTTAGCGCCACTATCTCACCTAATATGGAGACGTTATACTTTTTTGTAGTAAAGCATAGGTGAAGGGTAAGAATGGTTATTTGAGAGATTGACTAGATGTTCATGGCGCCAAGATACCGTAAGAAGTTATATGGTGATGCTTCGCTTTCTCACTTTAGGTCGCCTTTAAACGGATGGTTTTTGGCTACCCAGAAGATACTTGGTCGACGACCGGAAGTCGTTAGCTGTTCGAGCCATACGATAAAGTATCGTTTTTGGCCCCTCCCAAGTGAATGGCGCTCAGAGGACTTTCCTCACTTGTGTAAACTTCTTATACATGGCATTACGTTTGATTCAAACGTATATTTTAACCACGTTTTCGTCCACCACAACCTACAGTGCCTACCGTACAAATATTTTGGGCGGTGTTTGTAATATATGACCGATGTACGCGAACGATCGATAGTTTAATCAGTTGAAGAATAAAACTTCAACTTAATGATGCTCACCTTGGCGATAATACGCTGAACGCCAACAACAAAGCAAAGGCCACAAGCAACAACAATACCGGGCAGTAGATAGAAGGGGATAATAATAAAGCAACAATAAGCGCGATATCAACAGACAAATGCGAAGGTGATAAACGAAATCTCAAGCCAGTATGCTTGTGGGGCATTCTGTGGCGCTGATCTGTTACTACAACAACAGCGTGTTGCAACGAGAAAATCTTATTTATATGCGCTGTCAATGAAAATGAACGTTGTCTGATATTTAACTGGAAAATTGTGGCGCGGCCTTCCACTAACTGCTGTTAATTACCAGGCTTATACCAACGTCTTCCTCTTCTTGTTTGTTGTTATTCTAACTTTTTTTTTGTTCTATGTCTACTGAAATTTAAGATGCCACATAAATTTGGCTGTTCTTATCGCTTTTCGTACAACTTTTCGTTTGTATGTTTGTCTAGTTTTTTTCTCTTTTGGGGAAATTAAATTAAATTTGATTTTAAACAGCGAATTTAGTTTGAATTCGCCTATTTATATGGAAATTTCCAACGGCACGATATCGAATTGCATTTTTGGTGCCGGCAATTAAGGCGAATCATTATAAAAATGTAATTTTTATAGTTACTTGTATGAATTTGGGTGAAATTTAAAAGGCATAAATGCGATTTCTCTCTGTGTGGGAAAGTTTTTGAACGGTTTTATGAGTTTTTGTGGAAATCGATGCATTTGGTTTGCGCTGTTAGATTCTGATGAGAATTTGAATGCCAAAAAATTATGTGAGAGTTAGAACCAACGCTTTCTGGCAATGCTTTCGAAAATATTTGAATTTTATTTGCAGTAACTAAGCGTTCACAGTCGTTCCACTTGCGACGGCGATTTCCTTTAGCAATTTTAGTTTAGAGGCAGACAGGTTAAAGATTAAGAGATTGATTACAGGCACCTCCCTTAGAATCTCACTTAGACAGCTAGAACTCCAGTCCGTTGTGGCGATTTCCTTAACCTATTTAAGTTTAATGGCGGCCAGGTGCAGGTTAAGAGATCGATCCTCACAGGGATTTCACTTAGAGAGTTTAGAACTCCAGTCCTCTGTGGTACCTAAAATTCCTATATGGTGGATCGTACGACCCTTACAAATCGTCAATGCGCTTTGAGCCTTCACAAATTTTTGTGAGACAGCTGATGTCAGTCACGATTATGTCTCCCAGTTCGCTGAATGTAAGACTGATGTTTCATCCTCAGTCTGGCAAAGGCTGGAAAATGGATGATAATGTAAGCTGGTTCTTTCCTTCTCACCCACTTCCAAACTGGCTTTAACATCCTTACGGCTGAATGCCTATTGAACAGTGTCTCTGCTAAAGGAAAGTAATTCAGAATTTCTTCTGCGTTTTACTCTAGGCCAATAAGATCAGTCGTACGAAAGCGGGTAGTCGACCAACGTCTGCTAAGCACACGCGAGATCCACTTCTGCTAAAAAAACTATAGTGGTCCGGTAGCCTAAAGCTAAGCTTGACTTTGAGCTTCTTACAGAAAATTCAACCTCCAACCTTTTGCCCAAGCTTCGACCCATCCGTGAAAAGGCACACTGTATTGAAGGCACTTCAAGGGTTGCTTGAAGCAATTAACTTTTGAGGAATACCTCAGATCTCGAAACAAAAGCTACGCAGGGCATACCACAGCGTTGCTTTGGGGTGTTTTTGATGGTCGACAGATCAAAAGGCTCTTACTTTGAGACAAAAGCGAGGCGTATCTTCTATAGCAACTCCTCCCAGCTAGCACTTCTAACAACTTTTTATACTGGTTATGGGATTACCATTCCAGTCGGGTACTTTTTGGCCAATTACTAAATCCAACTGTCTTCACAGCTGTTTATATAAATAACACTCCAAAATATTATTTTCCCATACGTTTGAGTATAACTAATAAATATCAAAACAACTTCAGACAAACTTTCCCACACATAGGCACACGTTGCAAGGTAAATTTATAAAGATATGTATATGTATGTCAACCAACGTGGCTATGAAGATTTTAAGGCGCTGTAAACCTGCTGTTAATCCTTTGCAGGTATGATTTGCTTTAAATTCCCATTATCGTATACATATGTCTTCCACACACACACACTTGCATCACTTGCATTTTATTACCAAAACACATCCTTGCTGCGCTGTTGCATGTAAGGTGAGCGCGTGAGAAACAGAAAATGTGACAGCTTGTGCTTTCGTACGTTTTACATAATCCTTTGCTTAAATCATTACATATGCGCCACAAGTGTGTGGATAAATTAATATTTGCAAAATATTTTTGTCATATGTGGCACGTTTGTTGTAAAAACATATGCAGTATGCTATTGTATATATATTTGTGTAAGCGATAACTCAATTGAGATTTTGCATGTGACTAAGTTTTCGTTTTCGTCTCAAGTCTGCTTCACTGTGTGTGGATTAACCTTTTTTCTCACGTTTTGACTTATCAGTGAGGTTATGCTCTAGAAGTTAGTTGAATGTTATCGTTTTGTAAAAATAAAATTGGAAAATATTGAAAATATTTCTTTAACACCTTTTTCTGTTTGAAAAATGTCTAAATTTTGTTTACTTTGCCTTGGCTTGCATGCTGATAGCTGGGGTTTCCTTGAACAGTTTTTCTGATTACTAAAAGAGCGGCTGTTGTTATTTTGATAAGAATGCATTTCCTTGCACCACCAAAGAGTTCTCACACATACGCTCATAACTCAAAAACTATTTGCCAAATCAACCTCAACTTTTTGAAAAATCTTTTCATATATACATATATACATTCGATTTTTGCTGAGGCTAAACTTACTAACGGAAGCACCAACTAACATTACTCTCAAATAAAGGCTGAATAAAAGCATAATTGAGCACTAACGCCGTGCAACAAATGAAATAAAGCGCTTAGCCCAGCTCAGCCTAGTGCAAGCCCCTTCAGTAGTTGCGCTTAATGTTAGAAATTATAGCTACACTTTAAATTCCATTAAACTGCAAATGTGTTAAAAGCGCTAGAAATTCGTTAAACATAAACTACAACTAAAATAAGGCAAAAACAGCAACAACAAACAATAACTATAGGGTGCAAATACTAACGAATGATTTTATTTTTATTAATGTACTATGCAGCAAACACCTCTCTATAGCTGCATTTGCCTCAAATTGATTTTTGCATAGCTTCCCCGGCCGCCGCCGCCATCGCCGCCTAATAACAGGCAATATTTGGCGAGCAATTTTCACAGCACACACCAGTGCGAGTTCACACGGGGCGCGGTTCAATTATATTTTGTGCATAAATCAGTGGAAAAGTGCAAATACACACACACTGATTCACACACACATACAGATATTTACTTTGCAGCAGCCAGGCAACAGCGAAGTGCAAATAAAAGCGCCGTGTCTCGCAGAAGCAGCATTCGCCAATTGGCGAAAAGTGGTTAGTACATAAAGTACTAAGCAATAATAATAGCAACAACAACAATAACAACAGCGGTGCAGGCATTCTTTCACTGCGCGCCAATTTGGCGTTGAAAAAATTATGACGAAAATAAATTCGAAATGCGAAAGCTTACAAGCGCATGCGCGAAGTGCAGAAATAACGAGAGTGCTGATAAGGCACGGCCACAATCGCTCTCACTGTGTGTGTGTATGTGCGTGTTGTTGCAGGCAAACGTTGCAAAAGCCGCAAACAAGCAACTGACTGCAGTTGGCAGCACTTACCGCTCGAAATTCGATTACAAATTCGATTATTATTCCTGTTGCAGTGTTGCAATATTTTTCTGTTCGCTTTAGTAGGTGTATGTGTGTGTGCCTGCTTGCTCGTTGCATATGCGCTATTTTAGTGCCGGCAATTTTCCGCGCATGCGCAGTGGAATTTCTTCCATTTAACACGTTTGCGCATGCGCAAATCGTTTGCATTAGCATGGTTGGCGGCACAGTGTGTTGTGGCGTAAATATTTGGGTATTTCATTAGATTTTTATTATTATATAAGTTATACAAATAATATTTTAAATAATAAAGTACAATATTTGAGGGTCATAAGAAGTTAGGTTGCTAGAAAACTTCGTGAAAAAAAATTTTTGATGAGAAAAATTCCAAAAATTTGGTTATGTCAATTTTTCGGAAATAATTTGAGGTTATATGAAAAAAGTTTGTAAATAAAAGTTATAGAGCTTTTTATTACCCACAACATTGCCATATAACTTTTTTTTGTAGGTTTCGTAGTTTCGCCAGAAATCGAGGTAAACCATTCCTAACCCTTTCCTTTTCCCGAATACTGATTGCTTATAACATATTTTTCTCTCTGATCTAGAATGAATAATAGTATTTAATTTCACAGTTTTTGCTGCTATAAAGCGCAAGTTCTCAGCACTGTGCGCCTTACTCCAGGTGTAGACATTTACAACATATACTTGGATATTTATACGAATATGTCTGAGCATTTGTATGAATGCCTCCTCACTAGCCATGCGTTCCTGCGCAGTTGACCGCTTTTGTATGAAATTTATTGCGCTGCTTGCCAACAATTTAAACTGTCCAACGGATATTTGGCCAATATTTTCAATAAATTTTGATTTTTCGCAACTAGTCAAAGCGGTGCGGCGCAATTGTCAAAGCTTTCGATTGTATGAGAGCGTGTAAATTTCCAAACATTTGCTGGCACAAAAGGCATTTTGATTTCATTACTGCTGCCTTCCTGCTACACATTTCATTTAAATGTCAATTTGCTTGCCTATTTCAATTCGCTTTTTAAGTTGTTTACTCAACTTAGTTGTTTATTTAACTTGGTTGTTTTCGGTGAAATGCTTGAGTTTGTTTTGCGGTTATGTGGTTAGCCATTTATTGGCTTAGCGAAATTTATGAATGGGCTAACATACATCAATTCACATATGTATATAGTATAGATATTTTGGCAGTGTGTGGAGCAACTAGTTCACAAATCTGAATTGGAAATTTAATTGCTTCACCCAGTCAACAAGATGCTTATGAATCGGAGAAAATATAATTGAAAACTACAAGGAACAAAGCTGAAACTTTTTACCATTAAGCATCCACATTAAATTTGAAGTCAATAACTGCTGGCTTAAGTGGTCCAAAGTTATCTTGGTAGTTTTTATAGTGCCCTGCGACAGCAGAAGCAATCTGCGGATAATATAAAGTTGTTCAAATCAGGTATAATTGCTACGATTGCCCCAAAAAGTATGTCACGTTTTTTTAAACAAACCAAAAACAAAAAGCGCTTACTTAAATTTGTCTTCCAAACGAATTTTAGTTTCCTATAATTATGCAATAATTTTTTTTAATTTAAAAACTAATAAAATATAATTTATATGCTTGGTTATTGCCACTTTAGGCCTTATAAAGGAATTTTAGTTTCCTATAATTTTCCTATAATCCATAATTTATCTAAAAAAATGCGTTTATTGGATCTTTGACTTGAATTTTTGGTTATAGTGGCCCTCTAAGCGAATTTTGGTTTCCTATAATTTTCCTATAACCCATAATTTTTCTTAAAAATTGCCTTATTGGATCTCCTAACTGCATTCTTACTTAAAGTGCTCTTCTAAATAAATTTTAGTGTCCTATAATTTTCCTATAATACATAATTTCTCTTAAAAATGTTCTTTATATCACCTTCGATCTGAGTTTAAACTTTTCGGTTGCATGTAGAATTTATTTTTGGATTCAAATTTAATTTTTTTTCTTCAAAGTTCGCACTCCCTAGCTTAAATTAATTTTCATCCACAAATCTTATTGAAAACTTCCCTCCAACCCTACAATTTTTGCTTGCTGCACATGAAACTTGCTCAAAGTATCTATACGAACGTCCTTTCACTTTTCCGGCAACAATTTCGAGTTTAATAATGAACAACATGGCTCATGCGTGGCACGCTTGGCTCTTTGCCACACACATGCGCTATAAATACATATTTATATATTTTGTGGCATTTTTTCACATGCAGCATGCTTCGTTACGGACCGCGCCGCGTCGAATGCGATAAATCAAACATTAATCAAATTTTAAATTGATAATTATGCTGGGCGATTTATGGCAAACCATTGGCCGTCTGTGCTGCTACAGACAGCTGAATGGACGCTGCTTAAGTATGCAAGCGCATATGGGTTTTGGCAAAATTTAATAAAATCATAACTTTACTTTACCTCAGCGTATCTGCATCGCTTGTATCGCCATGTGTGGTTATATATACTTGTATATATGTATGTATACTAATAAATATATATTCTGTATTTAGTGTATGTGTTGTTATTGTTTTTAGCTGCTCGTTATTGTTTGTTTTCGCTTTTCACATATTTATTGCCAAGTAATGGCTCGTGATTAAGCGCTGATTGAGCGTTGGCCGTGTGAGTAGGCGCAGGCGGTGCGTAACTAATAGCAGAAAAATGCGCTTTTTTACATCAAGGTCCATATCAGATGTATTTTAATTAAAGCGAAATTCAGTGACTAAGGTTTCTAATTTGTAGAGGCTAGATGGTAGAAAAAAATGGACGAAAAATTTAAAGTTTTGATCTTCAAGTGAATTATGTTATTTATATTTTGAAGAAAATTTTACTATAAACTTTTTCGCACATTCGAGTAAACTTTGTTATAATTACTCTCTCACACTATAGTCATAAGCCATTAGTTCCTATAAATGTTCCTATAATACTGAATTATATGACATTTTTGACCACCATGTGGGTATATGTAACAATGGTGGTAGTACTTGTATTTCAGTCGGTCTCAGTTTAAGGATTCCTGCGTGCTCAAATGGGTAGGGTCCATCTTCCATGAAGTAAGCTTGTCGACAGGGGTCGTTTTAAGCATATAGCCATTTTTTTATTTATTGTAAAGTTTCATTCATATTTCATACTATTTTTTATTATTTCCCTAATACTTGTTCCACCAGAATTGCTTGAGTGATCAGTCAAAAGTATTATATTTATAATTGTAACCTAAAAATTGCTCTCAACCATATTTGGAAATTTGCAAAACGACATTCTTGTCCGAAAATATAATTGATTTTATTCTGTTTCGCAATTTTGTTTACAACTTTTTGCAATCTAAAAGTTTTCCCACCGGGAAAATTGCAACTCCACAAATAACTATATTTATATTGGTATGTATGTGTGCGCGCGCTCCTTTTTGTACGCCTACCCGCCATGGTGCGCCATGCCACGACTGTGTCTTAGGCAGCGCGTATGTCTGGAATGCCAATAAACTTTTTTAATTAGACAGTTTTTGAAGTTGTCAAATGACAATTACATATGCGACGAAAGCGCAGAAAAAATTTTAATGCAACGCAGCTTGTACGCGCGCCACACACAAACGCACCCATGCGCCAGCAAAAAAAGACAGAAAGCGAAAAAAATTGTCAAGCAGACACACAACGCACATTTGAGAGGGTAGAAATGGCCACAGCAACGGCACTTAGACGCCAGTGAGCGCCAGGCGCAAGCGCTAGCGGACACAGTTGTAACAAACAAAAGACTTAAGCAACGAACTCGTTGCTGGCATTGTTGGCGCTGTGCTTGTATGCCTTGCCAGTGAGTGCGTGCAGTGCGTTGGCCGCAAATGCAGCGTATATAAGACAACAACAATGCACTATAGGCAGATTAACAAGCTTTTGTTGTCGCTTGCTTGATTTACTGGCTGTTGTTGTTGCATTTGTATGGTACTCGCCGCGTTTGACTGATATTTTTCGCTTTTATTGTCAGCGCGTTGGCCACAACAATCACAGCGCATGCGTACAGCTAAGCAAACCGACAACGCTAATGGTGGCGCTGTGCGTGGTGATAGCGCTGTTTGTCGGCTGCATTGTTGTTGCTGCTGCAGCAGCGCATAAAAAACACCCTTTCTTTTGTTTTTTTGCCTTGTTGCGCGTTTTTGTCATTTAACTTTCAACTTGACCGCTGCATTATGTTGCATGCAACAAATCTGTGTCATGTTGCCATAGTGAACAACGGCGACAACACAGGCCGACAGCACAACAACAATTGCGCCCCGACATCTGCGCTGAAAAAGGCGTTCGCGCGCTGAGCCATGCACGGTCAGGCAGTCAGTCACAGTCGATCACCCAAGTCACCGGCGAATTTTTTGTCGCGGCGCGCTGTGGTGCACTTGTTGGTGCGCACGCACAAATGCGCATTTTTTTTGAAGCAACATTGTTGCTGAAACATTGCTGCTCTCGTATGTCGCGCAATCGCTGATCACAATGTCAATAAAACAGATATTCCATAGGGAGCCGCATTATAAGCACATTTAAGCCACAACAGCTAACTTATCGGGCGTAAGCAACAAACGGACGGGCAGGCAAACACGCAGCCAGCAAGCAACAGCGACAACACAAAAGTAATCAACAATTACCGCAACAACAACAACAAAAAGCTAATTTCAGCAACTACAAATGATGTACGCAGTGCAGCGCGGTGATCGCTCAGCAAAGCGTTCGTCGTTGATCGATGGTGCGCGCTGTTTTTCTGATCGAACGTCAAAATGTTTATGATGCCGCTGATGCGCAGCGCCGTTACTCCGACCACTGTTTTCGTTGTAAGTTGTGCGAAGCTGCCTAAGTTGGTGAAAAACTTGCCGATCGCTGTGTTGATCCTCGCACCGATAATCATTGTGATCAGCGCAAATCTGTCTGCGCTTATTTGCTGTGTGCGCGCTCAGCAGCGGTTCATCAGTCTTAACTTCATAATTTCTTATATACTAAACGCGCCTACTTTTTGCCATTTCCCTTGTATTCTCGTGCTCCTTTTGATATTTAGCTCGCCGCAAATCGATTGCGCCGTAGTGTACGGTGCCGCTCGCTCTTGCCGCCACTTTGTATGCGACGCATGCGCAATCGCCTTTGTGCGTCTGCTAGCGCTGCATGTTGCTTTTGTTTTTGTCCAAATCAATCTATTTTATCTTCATCTAACTATGTCAGTTCTGTAGCTACATAGTTTGCTTATTTCCGCCTTCTTCAAGTAGTTGGTTATATTTACTGTAATTTAGCAAAAATGTTATCTTAACATAACATAGCATAACTTAACATAACTTAATTTAACTTAACTTAACTTAACTTAACTTAACTTATCTTAACTTAACTTGACTTGACATGACTTAACGTAACTTAACTTAGCTTAACTTAACTTATCTTAACTTAACTAAGCTTAACTTAACTTAACTTAACTTAACTTAACTTAACTTCTAATGTCGAATTGTTGTAAAATAAATTAATTATCCTAACTTAACTTAACTCAACTTGATTTAAAGTAACTTAACTTAACTTAGCGTAACTTAACTTAATTTGTCTTGACTTAACTTAACTTAACTGAACTTTAACTAAGTTTAACGTTACGTAAATTAATTTTCCGTAACTTAACTCAACTCAACTCGACTAATCTAAAAAAGAGTTGATTACTTCAAGTTAGTTGCTCAATTGTCTGCCTTCAACTGATTTAGGGGATATCCAATATGACAAACCACGTGTATCACGGGGCTGTATTGCTCCATTGTGATTAAGTATTTATGAATAAAACAACTTTTGTAGGAAGTCGAATGTCTTAGGAGCAATGCGGCATCATTGGTACGGGCGTCGCAATAGAAATATTTTTTCAAATATAATATTTCAACACTGCGAGTTCGTTGCTTAAGTCTTTTGTTACAAATGAGGCAGAACGCCTTCTGACAACACTCTTATCTAATCTCTTCAATCTATCGCCCTTGTCGACACCCACAAGTGCGTTAATTTCGAAGCTATGCAGCATTGCTGCCGCACAAAAGCAACAAACAAGCTAAGAGCTAATTTGCTGGCCGGCAAATAGAAAGCGACTAAACAAAAATTGAGCAACAAACAACAAATTGAAGCCACAATTAGTAGCAGCGCGCGCATAGCCAATAGTTTAAACGAAAAAACAACTTAAATACGAAATAGATGAATAAATATGAATGCATTAATTAAGCGCCGTTTATTAAACCAAATCAACTCCCACAGATTGCTCCAACATAAAGCTGCATCAATATGGCTGCGAAAAAATATTAAATAATATATTTATGTGTATACGAGTATATATGAAAGTATCTTCAACTCAAAATGCCTGCAATTAGCCGCCGCTACAAGTGCTTAGCTGGACGCTGTATAAAGCTCCAGTGCGCGCAGCGACCAGCAGCAGGCCGGGAGCGTGAGATTGGGTCAGTTAAATCAACACAAATCTTTTGTGATTGCCAGCACAGTTATATTTGTATACCCGCATTGTTGTTGTAATAGTATTATTACTATTTTTAGACAAAAAATGCGCATCGATTAGTAAATTTGTACGCATAATGCGGCGTTAATCAAGGCGCTGCGGCAAATGAACGCGCAGTGGAGACCAGAAGGCCGACGCTGGTGAGGCACACTTGAAAGCCAGCAATGTCAGCAGGGGGCGCTGAGCGCACGGAAAATGCAGCAGAACAAGAAATTTGTATGGGCGGAGTATTTAGTAGAGAAATATGTATATGAAGAAGCGCGATTGGCCACTGTGTTGCAGCGGCACCAACGAGAGCAGTGGCGGCTATTTGTGTAAATTATGAAAATCATTCGTTGCACTCGCTACAGTTTGATTGTGGCAATGATAGGCGCGTTTATAGCGCAAACGCCGGTGCGCATGCGCAGTGGGGGACACTTTGCGTGCAGGCGCGCGCGCGCGGTGTAAGCGTTGCTTCGTTAGCGCGTATTTACTTAATTTTCTTAACCGTTCGCTGCTGCATTTCGTATGCATAATTTCGTGTGTTGCAATAGAAAAACTTAATTTGTTGCATTTCTATGCAGAAGAAACAACAACAACGCAGGTTGCTGTGAAAAAGTCAGCGCGTAAGCAACTCATCACAACCAGCGCGGCGGCGCGTCGCGATGCTCGAAAATTAGCCTTTTGCTGTTGGCGGCGTGAAGCGCTGAAAAAGATCTGGCGATAAAAACAATTCATTAAAATACTTCATTAACGCCTTTTTTGTAACAGTTTGCGTTATTTCATTTGTTTTTGTATGTCAGTTTTTGGTTTCAATATTTCCCGCACATCCATAGCGACTCACCTGCAACAAGCCACCGCCATCGCTGCGGCGCGACTTCAAAGCGCTTTATCGTCCACCATTTGCCGCACGTCATTTTATTGACACACACATATACCTATATTTACAAATATTCGTGCAACACTAACTTGCCACATATGTGCACAAATATTTACACCTCTCAAGCTTGCCGCTTCGTGGCCATAAATGTGTTTTGTTCGTATAGTTTTCATGCCTTTCGGCAATCATATCGGCTTTCGGTCGCCGTTGCATCCACATTGCTGCCACACCACATAATTTTTCGTAATTTCGTTGCCATATTTTTCATTATTAATTTGGGTATTGCATTTTATTGTCGACGCAGGAATGTGTAATGCGCGCGCATTTAAGGCTATCAGCTGCCACAATGCAACATACCACACGACAAGCAGCGTTATTGTATGCTTGTTGTTGTTGTCATTTGCCGCGCGCAATTATGTCACATCTTCGCTGATTTCGTTTGAATGGCTGCAGTGTTGCACACGCATTTCTGCAACAAATTGTTGCCTGCCCTTATCTTATTAATATTTGTTGCTGTTGTTGTTGCTGCTCCTTTTGCTCGCCCTTTTAGCGGCTATTGCGTTTTTAATTGAATGGCATTGACGCGCAGAAATATTTCATAAACGTTAAATAATTGCAAATGTAACGACGACGCTCATTCTCATTTATGATTGTGTGTGTGTGTGCTTGTTGCAACACTTTAATGCTGGCGACAATGCGTTGGCTGGAATTTGCTGCGCATTCTGTGTTCTTATGAAATAATGTGCGCGTTGATGGAAAGATGACGTTGGAATGCGCACAGTCGAGCACTGAGAAAAATATTGTAGAAATCAGTAATATTGAATTCACAACTTGCAACAAGCTGCGTAGACAATAAATCTTGCAGTTAGTATTAATTTAAAGATAATGTAAGCAATATTGAAGATCTCTGAAACTATTTCTTAGTTGCTTTAAGGTTGCTTTTCCGGCAGCACAAAATTTTCTAGTCCTGCCTATATGAAATGAAATTATTAAAAAGAGAGATGGCAGCACTGATAGCCATATTTTTACAATAAAGGGGGAGAATTTCCACAAGCAACTGTAAAGAAACAATAAAATCATAGATATCATAGCAAAATGTCTTCGATATGCTTAGTTTGGGTTACACTGGCCGGCTGTCATGCTAGTGACAAGAAATCTGGTCGTTGAACCTTATATTGAATAATGAACAACGAAGTTATCCAACACGATCTAATCCACAGATATCAATTGAAGATGCCAGTATGGAGATCACCAGAATCCTCACAATCAGTTTAATAAAAACGTGATACTCAAAAGTGCAGCCAGGACCTTATCCATCTGATCTCTTTAACGGAGTCGAGGTCTTTCTCAGCTTACCCGCCGGGGGCTGAATCAAAAACCTTCAGAGATGGCGTATTCTCTCTTAGCGTTGGCCTCATACCTACCCAAAAATTTCTCACAGTGTTTAATTGCGTTTCTTAAAATTAAATATCACACCATAAAATATCCTGCAAGTGTCAATATACAGCGGTTATATTTGTTTGGCACCTTAAAAAGGGTGAAAAGAATTTGTTGTCGAGATTCTAAGAAAATTATTGACGAAGAATTATTTTTTGTGCGCAAAGAGCAGGTTTTAAACATATGTATTTGTTAACACAAAATTCACCAAAATAGTTGACGCAATTAGTGATGAAGAAACTGGCGATTTAAGACTGAAAAAAAAAAGATTGTAGTTAAAATTCGAGCGCTTGGCTTTCGTGTCTAGGCTTCAGCAGACTAACGCGCCGAAATGTAACAGTGTAAATAAGCTCTGCTAAGAATCTGTAGCGAATATCTGCTTTGCTATTCTCTTTTCTAATATATTGGCTTTCATAATTATTTCTTTTTTATAGTTGTGTGTGAAAAATAGACGCCGATGTGATAGCTCTTTTCACAAACAAACAGACACTCTACTTCATAGAACCACACCTTTGTTTCACTACTGACTTCTTAAGCTCACATACATAAATATATTTGGTATTTATGTAGAGTATATATACCATCTATATCTACTTTATATAGTACGTGTATGTTGGCATGCCGGTTTAATGGTCTGGTCCTGCATTTTCCAATTAATTCATCAAAACAGCATTGGCAATAATTCTTAGATTTGTCGCCTCAACGCCGGCTGCTTACTCTATCGAACCGCACCTACTCGCGCCATCAACTATATTGCCACTTGACATAAAAATGGAAGCTTTCCCAGTCAATCGTCGAGGCGCACGCAGATAGACAATCATTGTTGCTTGCGCGATCGATCGCATCGTTCGACGATCGTCAAACGTCCTCAGAAATCACAAATGTCGCCAGTTTGCATGACACACAACGCTTTCACATCGTCAATCTGTTCCTATTGTTGGCGATGACAAAATACTTAAGTGCGATTCGTATACGAATGCATAGAAATATCATTGACGATGACGATGACGACGACGTCGACGGGCGCGATCAGTCAGCGCCTCCACCAACGATTGGACGTGTAGCAGGCGAGCGAGCAATGTATGCTGTCGGTACGTTTGTCTGTCTATAAAAGTGCCTATTGCTGCGTCGCATAGAAGTCAGCTTGTTGCTCTAGCTGCTGCCGTTTTATGCTTGGAGCTTGTTGGTGCTCGGCTGATGATTGGCGTGCTCGCTGCAATGACATTTTGGTCGACTTGTTGCCTCGCAAAAACAGCAGGAATTTCAAGCATTGCTGTTTTTGTGTCGCAAACTATTGCTTTTGTTGTTGCTACCACCAATAATATTTTCGTTTAATAGATTTCCTTAAGTAGATTGCAATGGCGTAATTGTGGTAAGGTAGCAGCAGGGCCGGTAAGCTATTAAAAGCAAGCAAGCGCTATACAGAAGTCTTTCCAAACGCGTAGTTATAGTATGTGCTATAAGTATATGTTGGAACTGTTTGTCTTTTCTATCTGTTGACTTGTTGATTGCTCGCATTCGTTTGGTTCCTTGCCTCATCATTGCGCCTTGGCTCAATGCTGTTTGCTTGAGGAGTCCGCTTAGACGCTTATCATGATTATTCATAAAGATTGTTACGTACGTACGTGCTTCGCACAATTTACTACTTTTTTCTTATACTGTACTCACTTAGCACATCTTAGATTGTTTTCCCTTCAATCATACATTGCAGCACTGCTAATTATGTTTGCGCAATGTAGTTTGGCATAGCCAAGTAATGTTAGAGATTTTAGTTGCTAAATAAGGATCTGATCTCCTACTTCAACTAAACATAGTATTAACGCGCTGAGAATTATAAGCAAACAATGTCGTCGAAGGAAAATTGTTAATAAATGGTCTGCTACCCACTTTCGCAGGCGCGGAAAAGATGTTGGATATCCACCATTGATATATTGAGAAAAAATATTTGAATGCTGAAATTGGTAACATTTTCTAAATTGTATATTAGAGAAAAAATCCGAGGCATACTTTTAAGGAACTTTATTTGATGTAAATAAGTATTATTGAATCGCACTTAAAGCTCCATTGATCCGGTAAAAAAATACTTTTTACTATTGTTCTTTAGTAAGATGTTAAAAAATCTATAGAGACACTATCAGGGTCATTGTCAAACGCAGATAGGTACTTATATACCAACCTCTCAATGGTCAATAACCCGCAAGAATTATATATAAAAGTATACAAGCAGCATTCCATACTAAACAGGGCTCGCATATGATACTGGTACGCATGCGCAGTATGGAAAGGCATGCGGATGAGTTGACGTTTATTTTGACTGATTGCATGTCAGTCACAGGCGGTCTGGGAGCATCGAGAGCACGAAAAGTACCCAAAAATGCATAATTCTTTGCATGACGCAATCAATGCAGCAGGAACGCACTTTTCGGCAGATAATATAAAAGCGTAAAATGTGTGTGTGAAAAATAAAAAATAAATTCAAATGATAAAGGTTATACTCGAAGCAAATGTGCATAATAGAACGCTTCAGTGAATCGGAAAAACGAAATGTTTCCACGCTCGCGCGCCCCGAAAGGGCAAATACTCCAACTGGACAATGGCAGTGTGGCTGAAAGCAAACATAATTTTTCGGACGCTTCGATGATGGGACTTTTCTGATGATTAGTTTTTTTTTGTTGATGAAGAGTTGTATTGTTGTCCGTTGAGAAATTAGATAAGGGCGCATCGAACGCACAGGCAGTACGTCAAATGCGCATCAAACTCAAATGTTTTGTATAAATTATGGCATGTACATATGTGTATGCGTGTTGTTGAATGAAAGGCTCAGAACAAAAGCGAAAATTGAATAGAAAGCCTTTTTGAACAAAAAAAATATAAATAAATTGTATGCAATTGTTTTAGTATCAAAGCAAAACGTCGAAAAGGGTAATGCACACTTGTAATTGCGCTTTTGATATAAAAAATTCCGATTTCAGGAAAGAATGTTTGGTTGCATGCAACAATGAATGAAACATTAGGGGTGCATAGCTTATAGACAAGGCATAATTAAATGTTATACAAAGTGATTAGTTGGAAATAAAATGTTGAATAAATTGATCGATTGACTTTTGTGTGGTAAAAATGAGTCATGCAAAGGGTAATCAAAAGGTTTTCTAAATATTTTTTTTTCGATTTTTTGTTATTATTATCCAATTTTTGCCCGAAACTAATTAATTTATTTTTTGTCAATTTTTAAATTGTTTTTATTTTTCAAATTTTTTTTTTTTCAAAAATAATTATTTTTAACCTTTTTTCATTACTTTTTCCAAAGCATTTTTCTTTTTTTCACCAATGTTTTTTTTGTTAATTTTTGTTTGTTTAAATGTTTTTTTATTAATTTTGTTTTTTCATTGTTTAGTTTTTCAGATATATGTTTTTTTGTTTTTTTTTAATTTTATATTTTTTTCTAAATTTTTTATTAAATTTTTTTTATAAAAACATTTATTAGTTAAAAATATTTTTATTTTTATTTATTTATTTATTACTTAAAAATATTTTTATCATGATTAGTTTTTTAAACTTATTTTTAAACAAATTTTGTTTTAATTTTTCTGATTATTTGTTTTTCAAGTTTTTCAATGTTTTTCTTTTTAATATTTTTTGTTATTAATATTATTTAATTTTTTTTTCAACAATAGTTTTCTTTAAATATTTCTTTTTTTTTTTTGTTCTTTCCATTACCTCTCCTTGCTTTTGTCATTCCTCCGCAGGAGTTCAGGTAGGTCTCGCTGGTTGTTCTATTCACTTTTATAATTACCTGTGTCACTGTTGGGGGTTGCACCAACCTGTCAGCTGCTCAATAACTATCTAACAAATATCCAAATTATTTTAAAAAACAATTTATTTCGAAAAAAACGATATTTCCAGGGTAAACGGGTTAAGCGAAGCGGAAGTTGTTAAATTCTCTAATAATAACGCGCTGTAAATGTCATCATCAGCCTGACTGGCGGCGTGCAAGGGTTGACCGCTTAGCTCGGTACGTGTGTGAGAATAATATATATTTTTTATTTTTTTTTGGAAAATGTTTTTTGCTGCACAAGCAAAGCGGCACGATAATTGCCTAAAAGCGCAGTTTATGACACCAACTGGCAATTTATACATTTTTCTTCACTCCACCACGCTGACGGACACGCTGTGCCGCTGCGTAGGCGGGCGTTGCGTGTTTACGCTTTTATACAATTACTTGTTGTTATTGTTGTTGTCATTTTTTGTTATAATCCTTTTGTCAGCGCTGGCTTGTTCGCAGCTTTGTTGTCAACAAGACATGTGCACATGTTTTACGCTTGACACAACAACAACAATAATAACAACAACACACGCTAAAATGAAGTTAATTAATTTTTTGTCACTGCGCTCTGCATACACACACTTTCCGTTGTTGTTTTGCGTGCTTTTGTAAAAGTAGCGTGTAGCGGCAGCAGCGCGCAGGCGCTTTTATATGCTTGAGTAGGCATGCGCGTACATATTTTTGTATTTTGAGTACGGAAATGAAGGTGTATATGCGCTTATTTTCTCCAATTGCTGTTTTTACATTTACATATGTCTGCAATTTATTAAAAATATTTTTTTTTTTTTTTTAATGTACGCGCATATTTCTTGCTGCCCGTGAACCAGTACCAGCTGCGTTACTTTTCGCCGCACGTTTTGGACGCACATCAATTATAATTGTTGTCCGTACTCATCTTCCTACACATTGAAAGTATTTTCACATTTTTGTAAATTTTTTTTTTGGAATTTTTTTGGTACATTTTTTTTTCAAATTTTTTTCAAAAATATTTTTTCCAAGTTTTTTTCTTTCAAATCTTTTCTAAAAATGACCGTGTTTAGACATTAGACAGTTACATAGAAATATCCCATATACATACAATGTACATATCTACTCATGTACTCGCGCTCATTTACTTATTTTGTCAGCTTCGCCTTGTCAACGCCTTGCGCCTGCGCGTTTGACAAATGAAGACAAATTATAGCTATACATTGTACTTAATGCTTTACTATTACTTTGTACTATTTTTTTTTGTCTGCTTTGCTTGTGTTTCGTTGAAATTCAATACTTGCGCGAATTCTTTGCTTTTTGTTGCTTTTTCTCACCCATTTGTTGACATTGTCACCTTTTGTGTACGTTTTGTCCACGCTAATTTTTGTGTAATTCAAAACTCAGCGATTTTGTAGGCGGATTTCTATTAGAGAAGGCGTGGAAAATTAATTGACTTCAGCAAATATCTATTTTTAACTAAGTGAAGCAGAATATTTCATTTTGCGCTCATGAGTAATAATGTTTTTTATCTAACAGAGTTGAAAAATGTTATCTTTTTCAAGAGAGGAGCTTCGACATGATTAATGCTTGATTTCTAGTTTGAAAAACTTAGAAGTGTTCCAGTTCGACTTATTGGTTAAATAACTGGGTATTCTCCTAAGAAGTTAGTTAAATAACTGGGTAGTCTTCAGCTGGTTGGTACAGCTTAGCGAAATTATTAGAATCGGTCATCCAATCAACTCAAAATGGCGTATCAATTAACTTTACTTTACTCGAATCTGCGATATCCAATAGTGAGTTCAAAAGCCCTCAAATGCTATGCGTTGTTTGTTCGATTCGCAACTTTTGAAGTTCCGATGGTTTTAAATTTGATTGAAACCATTGCCGACGAAGGAAGGCATCGGTCGCTTTATATTTTTGTAGAGGAGCAATTGGGAAGAGGCTGAGCCTCTCACAAAAATTGGTACTCTGGCTGTCTTAGACTTAGGGAAGCTGCATATTGAGGGCTCCCTTGCAGGGAAACGCCGAAATGCTCCCATCGCATTCAAGAGGGAGAGAAGGAGATGGTGTCTTCTGTTGAGAGCTCTCCATCAAATCTAGTTGAAGACTACTAGACACTGTAGCGTCTTTCAAGCAGGGGTGGCTGCAACCAAGGTAGTTGTAGAGAGAGAGAGGGAGAGAAGAGAGAGTTCTAAGAGGTGTGTATTCGCTCCAATAGCCGAGCGGCTCTGAGCGCTCAAAACTGGCCAAGGAGTACATGACCTCATTAGCAATAGCTTCAACCTTCTTACACATTAGACTTGTATGGGTGCCCGGTCAAAGCGGAATCGCCGCAAACTGCAAAGCCGATGAGCTTGTTAGAGTATGGATAGAGTAGGTACCCGTTCCCGAATTTATTCAGATTGAAAGGCAAACGGCTTTGCGATGCCTTCTTGGGTTCTCTCGTTGAAACTTTAGGTCTCCAATGAGCTTAGCAACCGCTGGATAACAACCAGAGCTTGTGCGACTACGAGATCCTTCTAGCCCAGAGTGAACAGAAAGAGGTCCTTCGAAATACCAGCTTTTAGTAAAGCCGATCTCGCCTCAATTTATGGTGTTCTCACTGGAGACCATCTGATAGATTTATACGCAGTGTGTCTAAATATACTGTCAAACGCTCTTTGCCAAAGCTGTATGGAAAAGACCAGGTGGAATCATCTTGTCACTTCCTGCTCTATTGCTCGGCTTTTGCTGGATTCTAATTGAAATATCTCGATAGCCACACCTTTGGAGAACCTGGCAAAGTGGCTGGAATTGATATTATTCGCCTTAATAAGTTTGATGTAAGAGACGAGACGCTCTGTTGATCTATGAGGATCTCGTTGTCCGCTTTAAGGAGCTTATGCCTAACACAAAGGACACATATCTGTCGAAGTGAGCTCCATCGATTTAGGATCAACCCTACGACCTGTCTTGACATGATCTGATTCTCACTTCCTTCGAAGAGCTGACAAAGTTCTTCTGAAATACAGAAAACACTAAAAGTATTGGTTCGACTGTCACTGGCTGACAAGAGCTTTTATATTAATAAATTCAGTCTTTGCTGGAATTCGGGCCATGATTTCTCGAGTGTGAATCATCAAGTTCACCCGATAGAATAAAGAAACAGCACAATAATTGTAATTTAGAGATCAAATTTCACAAAAAAAGTAATAACACTCTGTGAAAACTTTTTCATCGATTTCGTTTGCGATTCCAGTTTATAAGGGCCTGTCCGGGTCAAATTTGATCACGACTCTTTATAAAGAAATCATATATTTTCTTTTGTCGCACTAAGACACTACTAGTTTTATTACAAACATCGCGCTTCAAATTAGTTTTGTTGCAACAACCTACCTAAAATATTGCCGCAACAACGTCCGTTGTTAGCTGTCATCAAGAACTTGGGTTTTATTGTAGCCAACGCTACTCGTTACTTGTTTTCGCTGTTGTTCCTATGCTTTATATGTATTTACCAGTGTATGTTCGGCAACAACAACGCGCTAAATATGGCAGCAAGGCATGCACCAAGCAGCATGAGTAGGTTTGGCGCAGCAACAGCAGCAACAAAAGCAATTTTCACATCCTGAAACGGACGGCAAACGTAATAAAGAGCGACTGCCGGAGAAAAAGCGCACAAAACAAAGCGAAAAAATCACGGAAAAAATAAGAAAACGAAATCGACAAGATTGATCAGGTTTGCCACGTACACGATCGGCGATCAGCGATCAGCAAGCGCGGTGATAGCGTTAATGTGATAATGATGATGATAACGATAATGATGTTGGCCGCTCCCTTGCTGCTTGCTATGACTGCGTTGCTGCAGCAACAGAAATTGATTGCAATTATGCGGCGCGATCGCCAACGAACACATGGCGTATCGTTGCGGCCGCTACAATTGTGTGCGCGCACATAGCAGTCTCAATGGAAGACTGCACGAAAGAGGCGAAAATGTGTGTTGCGCTTACTGCTGTTGCGGGCAAAAAAATTAACGCTTCAACTGCGCGCAGCAACAACAATTTGCGACAACGCCAGAGCATTGGCTGCGCGGCGCGGCGGCAAAAGCGATCGTTAAGCGACCAAGCAAATAAACAACGCGGAAAAAATTACACTTGTTGCCAATGTGAGTAATGATGCTGCAAGAAAATAACAATAACAATAGCAACAACACCGGCATTTGCCCATATCTGTTGCACAGGTGCATTCTTGCGGCCATCAACGTAACTTAAATCGTCTTTATGTGCCACACTCTCGCCTTCTATCAACGCGCAGCATAACTTTACCCGCCACAACAATCTGAGCGGCAGCACCTCGTCGTTGCCACAAAACCAGCGCGCTGGCTTACTGCCTGGCTTTCTTCCTCTATCATTTTCGCGCCTGCGTTCTCGAGGGACAAATTATGTTGCAATGCGTAGCAGTGGCAGCGCCCCAATCCATGCTGCAATCATCACGTCCAATGCAACCATAAATACATTCATACATATGTATGTGTGTACAGTGGTTGGTGTTTACAACATTTGGCTCACCCAACACCGGTTGTCGCTACTGGTTGTGTTGTGCGTGTTGCATTCACAATAAGCACACATTTAGTTGTTGTTGCAGCCATCACCTTGTTGTTACAATTCTTAAGCCGCAAACGCGATTTACGATTTATGGCAACGAAATTGTCGCATAATTTGTGTCAACAAGATCAACAATCAGTGATCGATTGGCTGCTATGTTTAGCGCTACTTAACTGATCGCCTGGATCAGACGCTTTAGTTGATTGGCTGCGGCGGTTTTGGGTAAACAGCGCCGTATTACAGGTAGTAAAGTGTGTTGTGGAGTCTTCTCAGCAACTGTATTGTGTGAACTTCCGGTTTAGACATTGCAAACATCAGCAAGGTGGGCGATAGTGTGGATTTATTTTGGAGTCAGTCGCAATGGAGATGTTAAAGAAGTTGCTCCGAAACTAACTAGCAGTATTTTAGTTAGCAGAAGACACACTAATCCCGAATACCCATCACGGAAATGCTGCTTAACACCGAGACAAAAGCGGAGCCTCGAAATAGTCAATTAATCTACTTTCTTATGAGTATAACTCAAGGACAACTGATTTAGTAAATGTTCGGATCTGTTTATTCATTGCGATTTTCTATCGATACATCCACGCAAATCAAGAAAAATTTGAATAGAAATTTGGCTGTCTCAGTCACATGATTTTAGACCCTTAACCTCCACATGATCCTCAGAAGCCGCGTACCCGTGATGAGTGACTTCGTTGACAGTTATTTTTGCCCAATCAGGTCTAGAAATTCGCAACAACAACAACAACAGTCGAATGTACTATGGAACTCAGACTGTATTGGGCTTTGGGGCATAAATAGTTTCATGAAAAATAAGAGGTCGGTTGAAAAGTCCCGGCCTACCATAGTAAAACACAGTTTTTTACTGATTATACACTGATTATAGCGACTCTATAACTTTTTGGTACCATTTGTGTGGTAAGATTTCTCATTTGTTTCAAAATAGGCCTCCGTTTTGGCGATCTCCTCTTCATTCCACGAATAATTTTTCGCAGTGAGCAATCCTTTGAAGTCTGAGAACAGGAAGTAGTGGCTGTGGGCTAGATATGGAGATGCGGAAGCAATTCGAAGCCTGATTAATGGATTTTTGGTTATACAGCATTTTCTTTTTCTTCACTGTAGATGGTCCTTCATTTTCCAAGCTAGCCAGTGAAAATTATTCCATGAGCATTCCATGACCTTGCCAGCCGACTGCTTTGTTTCTTTACGCTTTGAAACGGGCACATCGTGTGCAGTCCACTCGGATGGCTCTAGATTGAACTTCGGAGCTTTTGATTCAGCAAGCACTCTAAGTTATATGTGGCCGCTGCTCTCACTCTCCCTCTAGTTTGTTTTGTCACTTAAACTCTCTTTCACTATTATACAAGTTGGTGAAATAATTTACTTGATTTCTTGTTGATTTATACCTGGCTAGAGGTCACAGTGTTGGACAAAAATAAAAACTCCGACTTAAAGGTTCCAGTCGACATTTCGCCAGTTCCTGCGCTAATTTCAAATGAATGGATTTCACATGTTGTGGTCTCAATTTTTAATATCCTTTCTTATGTTTTATATTCGTAAGATATCGCACCGCTCAATCTGACTACTTTATATTATTCAAGGGAATAACTCAGACACTCAGACTTAACATTAAATTTATAAAGGTACACACATGCCTATGTGCGTAACTTGTGAGCTCCTTTTATTATGCGCGTTGCTGCATTTAATGTGCTCACATGCAAATACTAAAATTCAGTTGTCATAAAAATGTTTCATCCTTCAACGATTCGTGGAAATCTGAAGTGAGGAATTGCCTTACGCCTTAACACACCCGCACTCAACGCTCTAATTTGGCTTTTCGTGCGAGTTTTGTGAGTTTTTATTGCGGCGTAGCCTAAGCGGCAGGCAGGCGTAGAGATAAACCTGCTAACACAACAATAAAATCATAAATGCAGTTAACGAATGACTGGATCTGCGACTAATTTCACAAGGATTTCGGTTTTCGGGGCTCGAGCCCAGTGTGTATGTGTGTTTATACCTATCTCCAGATATATGT
Source organism: Bactrocera dorsalis (assembly GCF_023373825.1). Lineage (NCBI taxonomy): Eukaryota > Metazoa > Arthropoda > Insecta > Diptera > Tephritidae > Bactrocera > Bactrocera dorsalis. Next base: position 72,961,147 of record NC_064307.1, on the reverse strand, counting down.
GGCATAAAATATTTTTACGACTCAATTGCCGTGCAGAGCTCAGTGCTCAATTCGTGCGCTCGCAAAGCAATTGAGCACTCAACGCACAGTAGCTGCAAGTAATGGCAACAAAGGCGGCAGCGCCCTTTCAACTGCGCCTATCTGTGACTTCCTTGGAACTGACTGAGAGCTAGCTCTTTCGGATATTTCCGTAAAGTAGGCAACACCCAGCGCACGTACGCAAACATATATTATTTGTAGATGGGCTACTCACTCCTTTCATGCGCTTGTGAAAATATTTCCTTTGTGTTTGTACACTTTTGGCTGCGTAATGACGCGCTCCTGTGACTTCTGACTAAACTTCGCTGATAACTCTGTGCGCGCCGTACCCTATTTTTGCTTTTATCCCCCATTTTGTGCCGGGCGCGCAATTAACACCAGCCTGTAAGTTGCATTTAATGGCGGTATGCGTCATCGCTGTGCAACATTTGCTGTCACTGCCAAGTATAATATACACTAACATAAACACACATTAGCACAGTTATTACTTGCTTGATGCGCCAAGGTCATGCGACTTTATGTTGATCCGCCACGTACATACATATATTGAGTGGCTTCCATTTGCGCCTCATAAACACGGCAGTGTTGCATGCCACAAAAATACGCAAGATATAAACGCTGTTTAGTGTGGGAATGCTTGTATAATTGCTCAGCTCTGGTTGTTTTTGGTTTCACCAAGTCTTTTGTACACTTTTGCCTTTCGCCATTCTATCAAGATTCGAGATATTCTCTGCTATTTTATGACTGCAGCTTCATTAAGTCACTTTTGTTCCACTAATCAGTTGTATTACTGTGTTCTTGCCGCATTTTCGGCTACTGCTTGTGGCAAGACGCGGTCGCAAGTGCGGCGAATTCGTGTAGGTTTTGATTACACAACAGATATAGGTAACTTAATCTTTTTTTCGGAGTATAAGAATTATATGGAAATTGGCTTATCAAAGTGAAAGGATTTAAAACCCTTCAGAACACAGTTCTTTTGTGTATATGCTTCTGATTACATTTTTAGGTTAGAGCGCCAGTTTTTCGCTATTTGGCGTCAATTCGAAATACGAAGTGCAGCTAGGTCCTTTTCCACCTGATCTCTGCAACGGAGTGGAGGTCTTCCTCTGGAGAGTCACACACAAGAGAAAGAACCAGTCTCAACTTTTATCAAACCCTCTACAGAGTAGTCAGTACGACGGCCGTTAAAGAAGTTTTTTCAAGCTAACTGAAAGGAAGGACTGGACAACGATTCTCTCCTATATATACTAACCGTATTTAGAGTTTTACTGGAGGCTTCGTCAAACTTTATATTAGAAAAAGTTTAGATCAATCCGAACTGCTATACGATTTATAATTTATAGAATATTTTTTTTTTTATAACAGAAATGTTCTCGTAGATTTATTGTTATTTGTTTGAGAGCGAAAGCCATAAGATGAAATCGTTTGACAGTCTCAATTTTGATTAAGAACTCCCCTATGTAGATCTTTATTATCGAGGACAAACAAACTGACGTAGCTCTATTAGATTTTATTAGTCAGATAAGGGCTTGTATTTGGGTATTCTCTAAGTTTTTGAGATATCGATCTGAAATTTTGCCCAGGAAGCTGCTCATTTGTCGGAACCGTCAACACTAGACCTCTAAGCATAAAGCTGTCCTACAAATTGATTGATCGGAAATAAGTTCTTGTGAGAAATCTTTTGTATTTGTGAAGGGTATTATAGCTTTGCCATTTTCCTGTTATGTATTTAAGTGTCTAATTTTTACTAATTCTTTATGCTGAAAATCTTTCTTGTTACAAAAACATGTTAATGATAGCATCTTCAGCCATATTGGTACTGGTGGCACTGGCATCCTGTCTGATTGCTTCGCAGACTCCTCCTTAGATTTTTTCCACCGATTGTCGGTAAACACTCAAACATTTCCACCTAATTAGTAATACAACTAAGTCATTAACTAAGGATGGGCGGCCACTGATGCGCCGTACGTGTACCATTTGCTGTATGCAACATGATACAGCTGTCTGTTTTGTGGATATTTAGTGGCAACAGGTGTATACCTAAGAAGCATTAAATGAGCGGCATTGTTGATGCAACGATATGCCTGCTGCAGCGCAACAACACCAACTCGGTGCATGACTGCACTACGAGCCTTTGATAGAGTGCTACAACAACAACGTGCAACAACTGATACTGACCGTCTTATTGTGTTGGCAATGGAATCTTGATTTATTTTCGGTTAGCAATCATTTAATGGAAAAAGTTCAGCATGCGACCTCTGCTATAATTAAAGAAAATTTTTCCAATTATAGCGAACTGAAACATAAAACGAAATTAGGAGGAAAATTCCAAAAAACAAATCAAAAAATAAATAAAAAATAAAAGTAGAATTGCCTTAAAATCGTGTAAAAAGTCAGGCTATAAAATATAAAAGTACGCGACCGACGCTCTCGGGTTGCATCTATGTTATGGGTCACTACGCGAACGTGTTGCAATTGCGGCACATGTAGGGAACATGCCACAAACTTACACTGTAAATATATGTACACACATATGTGCGTGCTGTTGCATGTTAGTGGCGAGCAATTCACAAATTAACACATCTATGACGAGGCGCTGGCGGCAGTGTACGGCAATTTTCCTCTCAGTTTTGTTTTGCAGAATGTCTGCGGCGCTGCTGCAAGTTAGCTGCTGGCTGTCAGCAGTCGCCACCTTGCAAGGACGTGCTGAAATGCTTTGGCTGCCTACCGCTTTGCTATTTATGTTGCACGAGCGGCTATTTAAAAGAGTTAGGCGTTGCACGAATTTCATTTATTATATTGAAATTATATAATTCGGACTAAAACTCCAACTTGCAACAAATAGTGTTATGTGATCCATTTTACGCTCATACTTTTCTGCAGAAAATTTCAAGCAAATGGTTTTTGTATATTTCAGCTGTATTTTGCCTAAAGGTGTTAACGCGCGAGCGGCTGATTTTCAACGCTTGCAGCATCTCATTACTGCAATCCATTGGCGGCAGCTGGAAATTTAGACCATTGGCGTTAATTGCGCCAGTCTCACACAAGTCTGCAATAAGAAATACATATTTGGCAGGCGTTTGTTGCTGTTTAATTAGTAGCAGGGTTGAAGGTGTACTCGCTCAGAAGGGAGAACAATCAGTCTGATTTTTTTTTACGTTTTTCTGGAATTATATGGTTTCCGGGAAAAACATTGGCACCTAATATATTTTCGGACAAACGTTTGATAGAAATTTGTGTGATTTTGGAGATCAAAAGTTGTAAACCGCTTTTGATCTTAAAAGAATGACTTTGCAAAGGCTCAGTTAACTAACCTATCGATGAGAATTGGAGAGTTCATTGACATTATTTTGTTTTGCGGCTCTAGAGACTCAAAAGTCAGTTGTTTACCCTAAGAAATCAGGTAAATTAACTTTTAAACCCTTAAAGTTCGAAAATTTGATTTTTTTTGTCGAAATTCTATTTGATTATAAGGATATAAATGTCGGACGTCGAACCTAAATCGGGATTTCAATGTTATATTGATAATTTAGTGTCAGAACGCAAAAGCTGAACTTAAATCTAAATTAAAAGTTATCAATCCCGAAAAACTGGATTTTTAAATTCAACCGGGATTTAAATTTACTTATTCCAAGTTAACGAGAGCTTTCGGGATTCAACGTAACACTAATAATCTAGTATTACTTTACCAAATATTACCTAATAATAAAAAAAACATAATAAAATAGTTTCGGGATCCCGAAATATGTTGTTATTGCAAAATCGGTATTTTTCGGGATTTGTTTCGACAACTTTTAAGGTTCTAAAGACGCAAAATTCAGTTAATAAACTTAAATCACGATTCTAACTACTAATCCCGAAAAAATGGGGTTACAAAACGGGATTTTTCGGGATTAATTTCAATATTAATCGTTTAGTGGCAGTTTGCTTAATAATTACCTTAGTAACAAAAACTAGTAAAACACTTTCGGGATCCCGAAATTTTGTTACTAAAAGAAGCTAGCTTTTTTGTGTATGATAATCTTTGTTCTATATGCATATAGTATGTCTGCATAAACATATAGATACCTGTATTACATACCTCTAGGGTTATTGAAATTTCCACTGCATTACAAGCAATACTGCGCCATTTGCTACGCCTTGATCCTGTTGCGATTAAGACGATTACGACGAGTATACAATTTGTAATGCGAACATGACTTGAATTTTATTAAAAAACCCCACCAAATAACTTAAAAGACGCAGTGCGAAGACAATGCGGCGGCGCAAATAACAATAAGGCAATAGAATGCACGCACACATACATGCAAACTCGCATCGATAAAGTGAAGTAGTAGTTTTTATTAGCAGCCTCGTAAGTGTTTGGCGGTTTATGGCTTTTGAACTGGATTTTATTCAAATTTTATATATGTACGTGTAACATATGTAGTTGTGTGTGTGCATGTTGCAAGAACTGCTGACGTACATGTGTGGTTCTCATGACATATAAAGGCGCTGCCTGCAGCCAAATATGCATGTGCGAGCGCGTAATAATTAGTTTGGAAAATGCGTCAGCGAAATGGAGCGATTTATTATCTGACACGTACACCTTTCAATCAACACGCACACACATACATACATACTTGTATAGCGTTATAAAGTGTTGCTGCCTCAGCTGGTGATTTAAATACCTTAAAGAAATTTTACATCAACTCAATATTCGAGCGCAACAAAAGGTAAACAAACCGCATGCAACGTGCCACATACAAAACATGTTGCCGTCCTATTGTCTGCTTAATAGCAAGTGTTGTTGTGGCATTGATTTTCTTTCTTTTTTTTGTAATTTAGTCTGCTTTATTTTGTTATTCTTCATGCTATTAGAATCAATTAAATGCATTTTATTAATGCTGTCAACAACAAAGCGTTGTGACGCGATTCTAATCGCCTTAATCTGCATACATACACAAAAATACATACCAAGCTATTCGAACACACACACACATACATTTATTGAACGGATTTCATTAGCGCGCTGCACGTCATTCAGCCTGTCACCTAATTTCTTCACCTTCCTTTCGCTCAATATTCACTACGTGACTTTAATTTTGAGGCGCTTGCGGCCGCGGGCTACCAGCCTTCCACGCTGTCACTTTTATCAGCGCCACAGTAAAGGTAAAATCTGGTGCACAAAAATAAAAATAAAAAAATATTTAAATTTTATTTCCAATGTGTATTTTGTGAACGATTTTGCTCTACTGAATTGATGGCAATTAGATATGGTGCTCTTGTCGAAGGCAGGAAATTCGCTTTTAAGAAAGGTCAAATTCACCGGAAGCGCACTCTTTCACTGCGTGCGTTCTTTAAATTTTTTTTCTGCTCAAGGTGACACACTGTCTATAGCAAATTACGAGTTTATAATTAAAAATCAAAAGTTAATACTGCAAAAGTCACTTCCGTTACGGAAAAGGTATTTTTGTTGACTGCCATTTGGGAAAAGAGGTGCGACGAAATTAATTTAGGTCAGGTTTTGCTAGGAAAACATTTATATGTCAGCTAAAATATTTTTTTCTGACTACAAAAATATGCTAAAGCCATAAACTTAATCCCGAAAATTCGCGATTTTAAAATTACCAACCCCGATAAAACGGGATTTTTCGGGATTCATTATCGTACAAGTCGTTTATTGTTGTTTGTAGCCTAAAATTACACGACTGCGAAAAAAACCAACCGTCCCAATAAAACGAAAGTTTTCGGGATTCCTCATCTTACAAGACTGTAAAAATGTACCAAAGCCATAAACTTAATCCCGAAAAAAAGGAATTTAAAAATCACCAATCCCGACAAAACGGGATTTTTTCGGGATTCATCATCGTGAAGGTCTTTTTTTTTTGCTATTTTTAAATTTTAATATTTTTTAATTTAAATATTTTTTTCTGACTGAAACCCGAAAAATCGGGACTTGAAAATAACGGTTCCGATAAATCGCATTTTTTTTTTTTGGAATTCATCGTTGTAAAAGTTGTTTATTGCTATTTGCAAAATAAAATATTTTTTGAGACTGTTTAAAATATTGTAGACAAAGCCATAAACTTAATCCCGAAAAATTGGAGTTTGAAAGCAGTATATAAAACTTGATTCTTTCGGGATTCATCAATGTAGAACACTTTTATTGCTATTATCCCAAAAGAATATTTATATTAAGCAGTTTTTACGTTCGGCTCGCGAATGGAGGACGGAGTTGGTCCAGGGATATAATATCCAAAGTTAGGCATAAGACAGTCTTTTAAGCTGACACCACTGCAGTATAGTTCAAGCGGAGGACTTTGCTATTAGGAAAGCCGCAGAGATAGCCTCTAATGCATCAGCAAACCATTTCAGAATCAACATCTACGTGGACAGCCAAGAAGCAATCAAGGATTTAACCTCGCATATCAGCTGGAAGTGACTTGGAAAGCAGGACAGCAGCGGATAATGTCGCCAGAAGTAAGCGACTTCACTTCTGCTGGGTGCCAGGTCACAAAGGCATCGTGAACAATGAGATAATGAGATTGCCAAGAGTAGTGTGTGGCTGACACCCGAAAACGCGATCAATATTAGAAAACCCATGAATTGTCTACGCGACCTGTCTGGAGAGAAGCGTGGCAAAGAAAATCAAAATGCGATGGAACGATCGTTTGTAACAGTCAGAAATATAGGAAGTGTACAAAATAACTACTTTGATTCAACTTCACTGTAATCTAAGAACATCCAGTACCTTCAGTACTTGCAGTGCTAATGCGACATGCGACTCTTGATCGAGATGCTCTGGTGTCTGTGGCAAAAATGCCCAGCATCTAGACACAATTATTGCATTGGCGCGACGCAACGAATTAGTGGACACATACGCAACACGACACGGCCGGCAGCAACGCTTCAAGTAATGCGCCATGTGGCAGGAATTCGTTGCATGTACGGCGAATGCCACAGTGCAGAACAATGGTCAAAGCGGAGGTAGCCGAACTAAAAGTGCCAATATAAAAAGCGCGCACATAAACAGTGCGACACCGCCATGCTGCAACGTCATTGTACAACACAGCTTTGCTACGCTGACCAAACGTGCGCGCGGGGCAAGCAAAAAGCGTTGCGTCGAGGTCGCGCGCCTGCGTGTGAAATCGCAAGTCAAGCATCAACGAAATCGAAATTCTTCGAAAATCATTGAACACAAAGCGACGGCGAACAGCATTGCCGAAGATAGAGGTAGCACAGAAGACAGTAAGCGCGGTGACGCGGGGAGCGCATGTTGAGATTCTAAGAAGCAGAAAAAAGCCTCCAAATACCGCAGACGAAATTGAAATTGGAATTTCGTTGCAAGCCATGCTGTGTCATTGCGCTTTTTGCTTAGCGCTATTAGCTGGCGGCGGCGACGGTGGCTATGTCGGTGTCGGTAATTTCTGCATTCATGCGATTCACTTTGTGTTGTGCGTCTGGCAACGCCCGGCGCATCATCAGCATTGTTGCTGGCGTCGCACAGGTGGTAGGCATGCGTTCGCTGGTGGCAATGGCAATGGCAATGACAATGAAATTGTCACTCATTGTCGCACCTCTTGCTGTGGCGGCGTACGCAGTGTCGTTCCGTCTCAATGCACGCTTCTTCTCTCTTTAATACATCCAGAGTGAGAAAATCGTTTTAACAATTTAACATTATCGCCAGAAAAATGCATGTACTTAAGCGCGCGGTCTACGAACTACTCTAACTTCATCTAGCCTATCGTTTCCGGCTGCAGATTGCCACCTTTTTTCGTTTCGAATTTTAGCTTCTTAATATATTGTTGCTTAATTCCGCAAGACAGTTGTCTCATTCTAAGCTCTTCCTTCCTGTCTTAAGTTGCGGCGTTGCGTCTTTGCCGAAACTTAAGCTCTGCGACATTACCGCTGTTGACTGTAGCTGCCAGCTGTTGCTGCCGCGACGACAACGGAATCCTTAATGTATTTCGCGCCAGCATTTCTGTTACTTTTTGCTTACTCCTAATATCACCTCCTTACCTCTCCGCTTGCATTCTGCTGCACTGGTAAATGATGGCAACGAAATGTTGTTATGTGTAGTGTTGAGCTCTCTGCCAGCATGTGCCGGTCTAACTCTCCACTGGCATGCAAGTCGTTGTTTTGTGTGAGATTTTTCAGCTTTACCTTGTCTATTTTTCGCTTGGTTTAACTGTATGTTTGGCTACTGGATTTTCAGTGGCTTGTATTGTATCTATTCCGACAATGCTCCTGCAATCCTGCTTGTGTGGATATGCCGCCTTTTGCTATGCGTCTTTAGTTGTTATTGTTTCTGTTAAACGAAATCTTGATTTTTGTAGTTTGATCTTGCGGTTTTCCAGAAAGTTCTCACAAGCTCATTAGATCTCTTACTGTTTGTGCCGCTGGGATCTCTTGACACGATCCGTCATTTCCCTTAAAAACTAGAATAATAGCTGCGGAAACACCCCCTGCTACTCTTTTTCATTATTCACGGCAGACGCCTCCATCTTCACTGTTGCGATCCATCACTCCGAACTCCACTCAGTCGTCGAGTCTTACGATTTCGTTAAACGCCAGTGCCGCACCAACCCGTGACTTCTTGCCAAGAGAGATTTTTCCGCTTGCGACCTTAGCCACTTCACAGAGGATTGGGTCTCATTCGACCATCCGACATTTTTACATCGTCTAGCTTTTTGCCTTTCAAGTGTGCTAGCATGCTGCTCTAATACCTGACGGTCTTTCTTCAGCTCGCTCTCACATGTTTCTTTCCATGAACTCAGCTGAGATCCCTCTACTAGTGCTGGCGATTTCACCTCTCACTTCCCACTTACCTTTTGTTTCTGTTGGCTAATGCATGTCTACCACCCGTCATCACCCTTCTCGGTGAACAGTTGCCGCGCTGGCGTTCTACAAGAGAGACTATTCATTGAGGTCGGTTCCCACGATTATCTCAGTTATGAGGCCAATGCGATGGTTAACGAACGCTTTTTTGAGGTAGTTCGTTTAGCGTCGACCGGCACAAACAGGGAGCCGCTTCGACGTCACCTGTAAGACCAACTTAATGATGACAGGAGGAGACCTACCAGGGTTTTCATGGGACGAGGACGGTCTTGGAAAAAACTCTTCAACCATTTCTGTAGAGTGACACTCCTGCATACTCTGATGGTAGAATATCATGGCCACCAGCCCGATGCATCAGGTCAATGAATGCATCTAAGAGTCCTAATTAAGGTCCGTGTCGCGCAAAGGCTAAAAAAAATCAGTAGAAGTCGAAAGGTCGTAGAGGTCACAATTCATTTAGCGTGACCCACGATGCACTGCGGAGGCGAACCTGCTCTACATCCCCAACCCTTCAGCGATACTTTGATAAAAATTTTGGAATATGCCTCCAAATCAAGCCAGTTCTCGTTAAAAATGTATTTCTACTCCACCTATTTTCGGGAACCCGACTGTCGTGGGAGCAGCTCACACCTTCTCTTTCTTCCTCCCTTTCTCTGTAATTTTCAAGAAAATCTACGTGCTCCAAGTCTTCGGTATTAATTAATTACCAAATAAATATTTATATTCGTGAAAATGTTAAATAGAATTAATGATAATGCAAGCATGTACCTTGCGTCTCCCACCAACGCACACACAACCGCTCTCTCATTGTATGAGTGAGTGTGAGAGTACACCGGCGCATATTTAATTTACACAACAATGCACATTTAGCATATCTTTGCCATTATAAATGCGCATTAAGTTTCGGGAATGCAAAGTATGTTGTTTGTTTGCACATTTCCAGGCACACACACGTATACAGGAGAGTGAGTGTGTGTGTTCGTGTCAGCTTGTAGTGCGAAAACATATATTAAACATTAAAATCAGGTGTTGGGCTAAGCAAATGCGATTTCAACAATGTGACAAAAGTGTAAAATTACCCGCAAAACAACAAACACAAGCAAAGCAAACAACAAAACAAACAAACACACACACAAATGCGAGTATAGTGTGTATGAGTGCGAATGGCAGCGAGTGCTCAGGTGAAAAAATTAACATCACACGGGAACAAACAAGCAAATACAATTTAACCTTGCTGTTGCCTGTCTGCGGATACATAAATACAGGCGCGCACGCACACACGCACACATACATGCAAATGTGGCAAGTATATAAATATTTATGCGTTCGTACGTGTATTTGCTTTTAGCGCGCCCGCGTGAAGGACAAAAAATTACCCAAAACAAAAGTGTTTACTTGCCAAAACTACAACAACAGCAACTAAAGTGAATACGCGCAACACGTATGTAAGTGTGTGAAAGGCAGCGCTTCTACGCGGTATAAAGAATTTTGTCAAAAAGCATTTGCAAGCTCATTAAAATGCCACGCAGCCAAGTGAGTAGCAAAGAAGTCGGGAGAAACGCCAAAGCAAAAAATATACAAATAAATGAGTGGCGAAAAAAATTCGCAAAAAACAAAGAAACCAACAACAAGTGCGCCGTGCAAACATTTGAACGGCAAGCAGGCCCTTACAAGTGGCAAGCCAGCGAGCGCGGCAGGCAGCGCGCCAGTGAGTGAGCGCGCCGCGCCAGTCAGTCACTACGAGGTAATAAAAAAATTCTTAATCAAATATTTAACACGTTGCATTTGCTGCAAATGAAACGAAAATGAGCGAGCAGCAGCGGAGCAAGAAGGTGGCGGACGCAGGCAAACGCAATGGCTGCGCGTTCACGGGCGCAAAAGGGTGAGCGCAGTAATGAAGCAGCATTAAATATTAGCGAGGAACTCAAAGGTGAGGGGGAGGAAGGACAGCGACACAGCTACGCGCACAAAGAAAGCAGTACGAGCTGCAGCGGTTCCCAGCCGTGGCAGCAGTGCAGACAGTTTTCAACACCGCGCGCTCCACCAACCCGGCGCACGCAACCAATTGACGCATACGCGCAGCGAATGTCGCGAATTATTTGGAGCGTAAATGGAAAGCAGGTGCGAAGGCGTGTCAAAGGGCAAAGGGCGCACATATATATTTATAAAAATTTGTGTATATGTTTGTCTCCGAAATAAAAATCGCACTTTAATGCCGCGTCACTGTACGTTTTTATGGGGTTTAAAGGTGCCAAATTGCGGGCTTTATGCGCAAGTTTGTCGTCAATGGTTAATTTTGTTTAATTTCTTTGTTGCAACACTTTTATTTTACTTTTATTATATACTCGTCGTGGTGGCACTTGCCACTTGTAGCTCAATCGCGCGCTTTATTTGTATTATACCCTTATCTTTTATGCGCGCTTTTCAGCATTTGAATGAATTCGTTGTGCAAAAGCGAAATGAATTGAAGCGACATTACATTTTATGGCCGCACATTCAGATAAGCGCGCAGAGAAACGTGCGAAATTATTGAATATAAAGCGATGAAGAGTTCGCAATTGAACGCAATAGTTAAAACAGAGGATTCAGGCGAGAAGGTGGCGCCGACGGAAGATAGTCTCATCCATTCAAATGTACAAGATTTCCTACTGTTAAATATTTGGTTGCGTCAATCGAGCTTTCAAATCAAGATTTACCGAGTTTTAAGCAGTTTGCACTACCCCCATGGCTTCAATAAGGGTCCAAAAACTTCAGATTTGGTGTTGTTAGGTCCAAACATTTCCTTAGAAGTGTTGATGCTTACCTAATTCTTAGGCAATAGTATAGATAGTAAATATTTCTTTTAACTCCGGTGGGAGCGTGGGTTCTTCCTCGGGGACTGTTATCTTGTTGCAATGAGAGGATTCAGCAAGTACAATGATCCGGCGGTAGCTTAGCCACTGGCAGGCCCTCCTCTGTCGGTAAGGTCGAAGGTGTATACCGAGCTAAAGCAATCCACTTAACACAGTTTTTTTTTGTAGCGAGTCTGTTATTAGCCCGGAGCTCACTAATCATTCCTGCGGAACTGAATTATGAATGCCTAAACCCACTATAAATGGTATTTTTCCACTTCGTGATAAGACTAGCAAGCAAGCAAGGCTCGTACCGCAGGAAACTGTAAACTTGACGAGCTGGCAGAAAAATCAACTCATCCCCGCATTCAGTAGAATGGAACGGTTTAAAACTTCACTGTTTTCATGCACTCCGATAGCTGAACTTCGCGCTAGCTTGGTTAACACTATAACAAGATCCATTTGGTCCAGAGTGGATCGCAGAAGGTGTAGTGAGCTCTTCTTTCGCAGTAAGTCTAGCATTTATAATTTTTTTAGTGCAAAGTGGATCGCAAGAGGTGTAGAGAACTCTTACACAGAAATAAGGCTAGCCTTTCCCTAGTTGCGATGGGGTCAATTGGTCATTGTCTCATCGCTGTCCGCAGTATAAGGTTGATAATTTTATAGGATAGGTTGTAGAATATGAGAAATTTGAATATTTCTTACTTTAATGTCCCGCCTTTAGAAGAAAAAGACTTACATGACTGGGTCTCACATTTTCAGACATCCCGCAGAGTCTGAATTAAAACCTATAATTCAAACAGATCTTCAAGACGCTTACCGGTTTGTTAGGTCCGATTACAGGAATCTTAATTTTTGGCCTGGAAAAAGATAGAATATTGTAATCACTTGTATAGATCTCCATCTTGAGGATCAGTCAGCCATAGAATACGTTTGCACTTCAGCAGCTCTTCTCTGCGGACTTTGAGCTATTATTAGTTTTTGGGCTTGTCGCTTATACTTTTGATCCAAAGGAGATCGAAAGAGCTTTCGTAAGTGCATCTTCCGCACAACGGCTAACCTTTCCTTAGTTGTAGGCGTTCCAACTGGACATTGCTCTATCGTTGTCCAGGCTAAAAACCTATCATTTGATTTGGATATCATTGTAGCGCCTGGCGTAAGCTTGGAGCTTACAGGCATTCCTCTGTGCTGATGGAAATAGAAATGCATAAGCAGATTTGTATTGCTCTCAAGGCACTTTATAGACTACTCGAGATCTGTTTACAGGAGTTCTATTTTCTGGTTTGACAAGAGATGAAATATTATAGTTCAAGTGTAGTTCTCATCGTGAAGCTCAGCCTGCCATTGGATACGTTTACACAAACGCAGCGCTTCTCTCGGTCAGAGGCTGAGTCCTAATCTAATTCTAAACATAACGAATTCGCTAAACCGGAAAATTTCTATCTTCCCAGTTCTTTTGAAGACCTCAGTAAAGGTTCTGACTTCTACTTTAGATATCTTGGGATCAACCCAAGTGTCTGAACACCTCCTTGTAACAATTATTTCTAAAAAATACTTCTTTATACTTCTGAGAATGCGTGAAATGGATAGGGCTTTCAGATGCACTCTGCGAATGAAAAACAAATCTTTTTCCAAATTTTCTATTGCAACAAACAAAAATTTACATTTATCGCTGCCACTGTGGCTGCCGCTTGCTTGGCATTACATTCGCACGCCTCTGTGGCATACTAATGAGACAGCAAATGGGCAACACCCACCAACACGACCACATCAGGCGGAGGACATGCGCTGAAAATAACTACAATGCGGCAACATTAGTCACTCAGTAGTTGGCAGTTCGCTGGGCCAAAATTAATGTGACAGTTATTTTGGTTTTACCATAAAAGAGGGCCTCGAGCTAAAAGCCGGCATGTCTGGCGAAACCTTCCATATATAAAATATATTATATAACACTGTCCATATGTGAGCATTCGCAAGGTTGCCAGCAGTTATGTCTATTGCATTTTTATTTGCAATAATAAAGTTGTTTGTTGTTGCTTGCAAATTGTTTAGCGATTCCTTCAGCGTTGCCGTATGGTTTGCTTTCTTAGTATTTCCTTATTTCTTTTAATCACCTTAATTGTTTGTTGCAAATATTTCGCGGTAAATGTTATTTGCGTTGGTGTTCGCGTTGGCTTTGTCGCTGCCGCAGCCCAGCCCACGCTTTAGCATTCATACATCATTGCACAAGCTCGCTAACGCACGCCTGGCTTTCAGCGCTGGCTCGTTACGAAGTTTGTGATTTATTTCCCATTTTCGTTGAGGTATTTTGTTTTTGCCTTAGAATTCTTTGAAATATGCCACAATCTAATTTGTGCATCAGCACTGCTGTCAGTAGTCATAAAATAATTTTAAACAAGTTGTTGTTGCAGAGTAATTTGAGTGATGAGAGGTGTGGCACTATTTAAGACGTTTTACATGCGGTCGGATTTGACCTTTCGCTTTGTCAAAAGTGTGGTAGATGCCTTAAATTCTAGCATAGTTCTCGATATAAGTATTACCTGAATGAAAGTTAACTCCCAGGTGTGGTAATCTTCCTTCAGCAGGTCTAAAAAGACTTCAGAGTAACTGTAGAGTAAAGAGTACCCCCAAGGCACCTCCAGTGACAAGTGAGTATCTAGAAGTAGCTTTAACGACCCCTCGTTGCTTGTGGTATATACAGCATCGCCATTTCTTATACAAGTATAAACCTTCCGACTTCGGGAAAACCTTTACGTTGAATGCTCTCCACGCAGCTTTTTTGGCTTTCTTTTACTCAGACTGAGAAATAGCCAGTCCTACCTCATACAGCGCCTAATTGTCGCTAGAGCTTCTTCTAGAGGTTTTGCTTGAAAAGTTTTCTGCTCGAAGATCAGATCTCCGTAAGCTCCGCTGTCCACCAAAGAGGTTTCCTTTTGACTTTCTGAATTTTGAGAACACTGCGGCTGTCAAAAGCTTTCCTATGTATTTGCAAAGCTGAAAATCTCGATGTACTCGTCAATCATACACGCAGAGATAAACGAGTTCTTACCTGTTGCGACTGGAAGAGCAGATCCAAGATTGCTGCAATGGAAATTCATCTTGTTTTTCCAATCTATTTGTCAAATAACCTCATAAAGTGGAGAGGGGAAGCTTAACACAGTCTGCTAGTCAATTAACCTGAGAAACCGAGGTGGTGGAGGGAACTTAACCATCTTAAGGCACTCACAAATCATAGATTGAGATAAATGAACTAATTTTAAAAGTCGAGTAAGCCTAGACCTCTTAAAACTACAAAAATGGTATATATAAATGATCAGCAAGATCAGCTTAGTCTAGGTAGCCCTGTCCGTCTCTTCGTCCGTCTATACATATATGTATATACGATCGAGGTCCTCAGTTCTTGAGATATCGATATGAAATTTTGCATCCGCTTTTTCTCACAGGGAAGCTGGTTATTCGTTGGAATGGTCGACTTGGACCACTATAGCATATAGCTGTCATACGAACTGAAAGATAGGAATCAAGTGCTTGTATGGAAACCCTTTTCATTTTAAGAGATATCTTCAGGAAATTTTGGAGTGTGTTATTGTATGTATGAGATAACAATGCAATATTCGTAGAAATTGTTCCGATCAGATTGCTATAGCATATAGCTGCCATACAAACTGAACGGTCTCGCATGCTTTTGGAAACTTTTGTATTTAATAAGGTGAGCGCAAATACTAAATGTGAACCAAGCCAAATAGAATTCGTATTTTTTTTATTTGCAATATTATTCTTTTATTTTTGGCTTGCACGACGCTGACAAGTGGGAAGCGCAGCTGCGTCATCACGACTTTTGCACGAAAAACTTATTTTTTTTCAGATATTGCCGCGAACTGCATATTGTTGTTGTTTTCTCGCGAGCCTTGTTGTTGGCTGCATAGTTAGCAGTAATTTTATTGTTGCCGCCGCCGCCACCGTTTCGCCAATCGCTTTTATTTTTCGGTTAAATCAATTCTACACGCGGTTGCATTGAACCAGAAAACAAACTGTTCACTGTTGTTGCTGTTGTTCGCTGCCGCTTCGTTGACAATGAGAAAACCAATAAAAAGTACTCTGCCACAACACAACAATTGTTTAAGTGGCACTGGCAACAGTTAAATTGCATTTACGTTACGTTTACGTTGCTCTGAATTGCTTGTGCGGCACGTTGAATGAATGAAGAATGAATGAAATTATTGCAAACACGTCGCTTTGATTTATTGTTGCAATGCGCATGAGTAATGGCGCAAAATGCGCGGCTTATGCAAATTGACACACACACACACACGCACACATTATATTTTCATGAATATTTATCGGTTTTTACTAAAGTGGAATTGTCAAGGATACTTACATGCCTCATCTTATATACATATATAAAAGTATCTGCATACATACTAATTTTCGTGCTGCAAGTGTTAAGAAGCCGCAGGCTAGGCTGTCGAAAAGTAGGTGACTAACCGAAAGCTGACAGTCGTGGTTTTTTTTGACAGTGTTTAGTTTTTGGAATCACAATTTGATGATCAGGAAGCCTAACAACTTTGTTATAAGAATAGAGATTTCGTTCTTTGAGAATCTAGTTCATAATTCTCCACTAACTTATGAAATCTTCCATCCCAACGGGCAACCAGAACCACAGAGGCTATCAGAGTATATCGTTTTTCTTCCTTTCTCTGTATTCCGAAATGACAAGTCTGTCAGTTTAGTTCGTCTTCTTCCTTTTTTCTTTCTCTCTTTCATCTCATTATTCGAATTGACAATTTCTAAGGGGCTTTACTTGAGCTCAAAAGCATATGAGATGAATTCACATCCTCCTTTTCAATGACGCCGTAGTCGCTTATGCGATTTCGACTGAGTCCATAATAGAGCGCCAATAATTTTCAAATTCATATTTTCTGACAATCGGTACCGATTGGTAATACTAGATGAAGTACAGTTCTATGATCCCTATGGCAACATCTATCAAATGTGCAAATCATTTGCTCAACTTCAGCTCACGAATACGAGACTACACTGTATTTGCTTCAACCTCAACATGACTCTGGTTATTGTGGTTAGTCAAATTCATATTTTCATAGACTGGGTACTTGAAAAGACTTGGTAGCAAGTATCTTCAATATAACAAGTTGTTGCAAGTGAGGTTCCAGTTTGGAAAGTTTTACAGCCAGAATCTACATATGGCTTACCCAGCTTCGTCGAGGAAATGTCAGAGCCAGGCTCCACATATGGCTTATCCGGCTTCGACGAGGAAGCTTTACAGTCACAGTCCACATATGGCTTATCCAGCTTCATCCCGAAAGCTTCAGCAGCTTCATTCGAAAACTCACGTCAAGTCCTTCCACTACTTATACTCTTCTCAGGATTGAAGCTTATGCTGGCTAATCCAATATTTTGATAATAAATTCGTACATAATTTTGTCAAAAATTAATAGCAATTGCTCCACTGTGCAATCAATTGCAAAAATTGCATATGCAAAACGGTTAAATCCCATTATCTGTTTCTATAATGTCACATAATAAAATTGGCGGAGTTTACCGCACCAAAGAAAAAGACACAGAATCAAGGCGTCCATCAATTGCCGGCTGGCCAACTGGCAAAGGTAATGAGTGTGTTTGTTTTCACGTTCGATAATTTATGAGCGCAATTGCACGAAACGGTTTTATTGATTAAGACAATACCGAATTGCAAGACGCTGCAGATGCAAATACAAAATTGCAGTGTATGCATACAGACCCTGTAGGAAATTTTTTATAATAAAAGAAGGTACAAAGAAGAAAAATGCATTTTCAAATCAGTCAGAAGAAGCAACACATATCTCATAGTGAACTTAACCGAACCGTGGTTATGCAAAACATACTGGACACTAGATTCAATTTCAGGCATCAAACGACTCTCCGCGTCCTTCGTGTACTCTCAGCTACGGCTACTATATTTTCTTCACTGCGGCTGGGCGTATTCTATTCGGTGGAATATTATCAAAGAATGAATGCTGGTTCTCAAGATGATGTAGGGGGATTGAATGATAATCGGCCTGAAGCATAGATTTGAGTTCATTGGGTATTCGTAGGGTTTAGGAATGGAATCAGTACCATACTCCGTACTCTCACATATCTAAGCAGCATTATATTTTCTTCATTTTTATTGCGGCTATCACCTTAATGTTGAATTTTCAAATTTTTACATATAATTTACAAAGAGAAAACAAAAACTAATACTATTTGTACAAAGTGAGACACTACGAACCACTAAACCAACAACGCCATATCGCTTATTATGATGCTTTTCGTCAGCTTGCCACTCTTCTTCATGCCAAAGACTTGCATGGAATCCAACACCTTCGTACCACTGCTGACCACACCGAAAGCCACACGTTTTCCATTCAAGACCTGCAACGGCTTCAGACTTATGGAGAACTTCAAGGCGTCTTTATGCAATGCATCCTGATTGTCCAGCGAGAAGGCCAGCGTGCCTGGCCGGTTATGATCCAGTGCACGCATGTCATACTCTATGCGTTTCGGTTTAATTTTCTGCTCTTGCGGTATCAGCAGACAACAATCCAGCCAGAGTCCGGGAAAGAGCCGATTAACCAGTATACGATTTTTGTCTCTATTGCGACAGGCGCGCACAAAAGCCAACACCACCTGCGGGCAGGCCTCCGTGTACAGCTGTATGGTGATGCGTCCAGCCGGCCGCAGGCCCTTCACGTAGAAATCGAAGTAGATAACGGGTCGCAAAAGACGCCGTAACTGTGAGTAGGGCGGCATTTGCAATTGACTGTACTTGGCCAAGATCTGTGCGGGCACGACGAACTCTATGGAGTTCTTACGCACGTGACGCAGCAAATGCGGTGCCACGTGTGTATCCAAAGTGGTGCCGACCGTTTTCAGCATTTGCCCGAACTTCGCATTATCGCGCTCGATATAGCGGTTGCGCAGCACTATTAAGGGTATGCGCGAACGCGGCGTATGACCCATGCGATTTTCACGAAACGTATCCAATTGTCCGCCAACGCGTGAGATCATGTTGACGCTGCGCAACAGTTCGTTGTTCATGCGTCGTATGCGATCGAAAGCATTCAAGTCGTCCCGTAATTTCGATGCGCGTAAAACGTCTCTGATATTGAGTTTCGGCGAAACGTCGTCCACACGCGGCTTCACCATCAATATCATGTTCTTGTAGTTCTCCACCTGCAGGCGACGTTTCTTCTCGGACAATCTCATGCGTTGCATATTGAAAAATTATGAATTTATTTATTCGAAAGCGGTAGAAATTTGAGAAAATAAATTTAGAAAACAAATGAAGTTCGTCTAAAATTTAAAGGGAAATTTGCTATTTGATTGAGTCAAAAGTGAGTTTTTGAAATATTTTTGAAATATTT
Organism: Bactrocera dorsalis; assembly: GCF_023373825.1. Lineage (NCBI taxonomy): Eukaryota > Metazoa > Arthropoda > Insecta > Diptera > Tephritidae > Bactrocera > Bactrocera dorsalis. The sequence goes on along the minus strand of NC_064307.1, from coordinate 72,942,054 downwards.
GTTTGAGTTTGCTGACAGAGTTGCATTTTTAAGGCGCAAAATATTGTCTTACATTCAAAAGTCTTACAAATGTACGCAGGAAGCTGGGCCTCGAATGCGGCCGGATAGAAGTTCATCAGAATATCCAGCTGAATATCAGTATAAGTATAGAGGTACCTCAACTTTTAATAAAAGCTGTAATTTTTGTTGGCTTAGTGAGAAGTTTGGACTTCTGGAGTTTGTTACCTTAAGTTAGTTTTATATTTATAATGAATTCAGTGCAAAAATAAACCATTTTTTCTAAGAGTTGGCTAGCTTCCAACAGACGCTTTAAAAAACTTTTTCCTCTCAAGATGAACTCTCGACTGAATGGGTTTGAGACTGTATATTTCTCTTTAATTTTCATAGAGTTCGAGTAGCTTTCAAAAGACATTTTAAAACTTTTGTCTTCTTAAGCCTTTGTCCTCTTTAGTTAGACTTTCGACTGAGTGGGTTCGAAACCACATATTTCTCATCCTCTTTCAAAGAGTTTGAATGTCTTCCAAAATACGCTTTTAAAACCTTTGCTTTCTTAAATTAGACCCTTTACTGAATGAGTTCGAAAGTATATATTTCTCTTCCGCTTTCAAAGAGTTCGTGTGTCTTCCAAATGACTCTCTACTGAATGAGTTCGGTACTATTTATTCCTTTAGAATTCGTCATACAGCAAGACTCAGTGGGTTCCAATAGCTTACGGATCTCTGAGCTCTGAAGGAAGCCTTCACCCGACAATCTCGCAGTGGTTCAAGGGAGACATTAAGAAGCTCCTTTACATTTTTTTTATTTTATCTGGAAGCTTTCTCTTGCTAAAATTTCCGGAAGACTTCTTTTGTTTGAATTCATATTTATAGCTTAGAGCTCCATCCTCGAGCTGTTCAGAGTTCCGAAAGTCTCCGAAAAGTCAAAATAAAACATTCTTTGCACTTCAGGAAGCCAAAGATACTCTAAAATATTTAGAAACCTCCGAAGGGTTCGTAATTATTCAATAAATACTTAATAGCTTATTTTCAAGCGATTAACACAAATTAATGACTGTGACTTTGTCGCACACCTAAAAGAATTCATTACGTGCGGCGAGTTTTAGCGCTCTGCCCGTCGCATATATCACCGCAAAAGTGGACCCATGTCAACCGTCGCTTTATTGTTTGTTTAGCGCGTTTCTTGGAAGGAAGCGCCGCCAGTTTGGGCCCACATAAAAAGGGGTAAGAATTCATTCGCGCTACGTCAGCGCTAAAGAACGGCGACGTGAGGCGCGCTTCTGTGCTAAGCATGCTTAGCATGATAAATGCGAAGATATCGCTGATTGGAAGATAGCATCAAATCGCTGCAGCTCGCCAAGCTACAGCGCGATACAATTGAGCAATTCGCGCCCGGCTTTTGTGCAGGCACTTTATCATCTTGTCGCGACGTGCGAATTTGAATAGCATAACTAGATTGCGAACTTTTTTCGGCGATTGGCTTCTTAATATTTGAACTCTGTTTGTGGGTTTGTGTGCCTTTTTATTTGCGTTTGTTCTCAACTTTATGCCGTAACCGCCAGCATTTTTCGGCGAACTCACCAAACATTTTTTTGCTAGCCACAAATGTGCCAATAAATTTTATTTTATTGGCGCAAAAAGCAAACAACAAAGAGCAGCAGAAGGTTAAGTAAAGCAAACATGTGAGAGAAGCAGCGTGAAGAGCGTATGTAGCAAAGGGTTTAAGAATGAGCGCGAACTTATGGCATGTAGAAGGTGGGAAAATATGGCTGATGAAGGTGCTGCAGTGCGCATATGTGTGTAGTATAGGGTGGTCCACACGATGTGCGAATATAACTTGTTTCCTTTGAACCATGTGTGAACCTATTGGACAGTGTCCCGTCACACAGTTGCAGCGAGATTGAATTCGCTGAGAGCCAGTGGTTCGAAGCCAGATGACTCTCACATTCACATAAGTTCTGGTTGTTGAACAGCGTTTACTCAGCTCACTGGAGGTCCAAGAGACATCACAGGAAGACAACGCAAATTCGACTCGCTTCCAATTGGATTGAGAAACGGATGACCTTTCTAAAAAGTTTACCGGCTTTGCAAGTTTCCTGCGATTCCTGTGACTAGACAAGTTTACTATGGAAGAAGCTTGAAGCTATTCCTAATATCAGCAGTCAGTCAGCTCAAAGCCATTATAGCCGCTCAGTTATTGCAGTGAATGCACCCACTCTGCACATCTGTTAGCAGCCTTCTTTGCTGAACACCTGATTCTAGACCGCAAAGATTAATAGAAGCAGATTAGATGCCTTGGATATATATGTATCCGAGACCTTTGGGTGCATATGTGTGTTCGCTAGAGGTTAAGTCTTCTATTTCGAATCCACTCTGAATTTTTCAAACTACTTTTTCGGGAGACCAAACCAGAGTATCAAGTCTTCTCTTATACCATCTTGGTATTCTCGTTCGGCTAGATTTTTATTATCTCTGAGTAGAGTCTGAAATGCCGACTTACTTCTCGTCATAATCAAAAGTTGCTGATATAGAATCTCAACTTTATTTGATCTCTGATTTTTTTTTTTGGGCCACCCTAGTATGAACACTGAGAAATAAATACAACAGCGTCGCCACGCGGAACTACCAATAAATGAAATGGGATTTTATTTGTTTATTGTCTGGCAAATGATTTATACTTTTCGAAATACGTTCGTGTTTGTTGAGGGTTTTAACGGTTTCTGCTCATTTGTTTATTTCTTCATGGCAATACTCCATTTTTGCATTCACTTAAATTCTACGCTAGTTGAGTGTTAAATCGGTACGTACGACAGGACGGCAGCAAGCGTGTAGCCAGCTTCACAATACAGCCAATAATAAATAAATAAAATTACATTTTTTGACAAAAAAAAGGTTGCCACAACAGCCAGCCAGCCAGCTGTAAAGAGCAAAGGCTTAATAAAACTGAATTCAACGATAAATTGCAAAATAAATTGGATTTAAAAAAGGTGCGCGCACGCGCAATTCTCAGGCACAAAGCGCCAGCGGTGAATTGCTAAGGAGCGCACAGTTTCTCCAGCCACTCAGCTGGCAAGGCTGCAGAGGTGCGTGCGTATTTTTTATTTACTTGAAATTAAATTTTGTTGCACTTATTTCTGGCATTTCCCTTCATGCTTTGGATGCACATCTTCCAGCGCAGCAGTCTTCGCATCATCTTCCGCTATGAAGCGCTGTCTGCTACTAGACGCAGGCAGCGCGGGTTGCGGCCACGCCAAGTCAATAATATGTACACACAATTCACTTTTGAACATTTCACACTTTTATTGGCAACATGCGTGGCCGTGGCGCTGCAAGCTATTCATTGCGCGCTCCAACTCCAACTCCAGCTCTGGCTGTGGTGGCTATGGTGGCAATTGTTGTCATTGACGTCGTTGGCGACGTTTCGTTGTTTAAATCAAATATTGGTGACAGCAGCGCGGCCTTATGGTGGCTGGCTGTTGGGTTTGGTGCGGCAGCTGGACGCGCGACCGCAGAGGCTTGCTGCTAGAGCGTCGCTTCGACGATTTGTGCCATGTGCCACCAGGTTTCATTTATATATATTTGTATAGTAGATATGTATATGCATTCACAGATTTATTTGCACTTTCGTATTGGCAATGTAAATCGTTTTGATTGAAGTTTAAATTGTGCTAGACCCATACACAGTCCTGCCCGATTGATGAAATATGTTGTGAAAATATGCGCGGACATTTCTCGCATTGCATTCGCCCATTTACTTTTTTATTGCCAGAAAGGTAATGAACATGTAATTTCTTTGGAAATACTGCCTCGACGATGGCAGCAAGAAAATCGATAGACTAGAACGTCTTCTGGGCGTTGACAAACGGCGCTGGGTGTTTACAGTGTGTCGAAAAGGTGGAATAGATCTTTCGAAGTTGCATGGCGGACTTGGTCCATAAGGTGAGGCGTGCTGGATGACTGAGGTTCGATGGGCATGTAAATAGGTGGTTAGAGTCATCTGGGAACTCATTGCATTTGTTATATCGGGCTCTGTTTTGTATAGCTAGGCGTTTAATCTGCAGAACGAAGTTGCGGAAGGGTTACTTTAATTTCGTGATAACTCAAGCTCTCCTTCTGCAATATTTAGTGATTTGAGTTCAAGTACGGCATTCACTGAGAGGCAGTGGGTTAATGACTCCCCTGCGAAGTGAGCTGTGTGCGAAGTCTGGTCGCCGTACTGTCCGAAGTCGTCGACGTAGTCAAGGAAAGACGTTCTCAAGTTCCTATAACGCGGCTCGTCTTCAAGCAGGCGGCAGACATCCCCGCAAAATCTGCTTGAAGAAAAGTTCGTTATGTTCCTTAAGCAGAAGCATACGGCCTTCAATATCCTATTATGGCTCAGAGTGCAATGTTCTGACATGTCTGAAGCTTCTTCGTCTGCATTTTACTGCATCCAGGCTACCATATCAGTGCTGGGGAGCTTAGGACCGGACGGCCGATTTCCTTGTACCAATATGTTGCCAGTAACATTTCCTATTCTTTCCCTCATGAGCTGTCGCCTTGTGATATGAGGATTTTGTTACGTCTCTATGTTTTGATTCTCTGCAGTTCCTTTGAGCACATGAGTAATGCAAAAGATTCCACAAATTTTCCGAGGGGAGCGGGACTCCAGGACGTTTCTTGGTTTCTACCTAACCCTGGACTCTCAATTCGGTAGTTTTTCTCAAAATATTTAGGTAATGGGCTTACAAAAATGGTACCGAAGGCTGCGGCGGTACCGAATTTTTTTTCTGACAGAAAATTTCTTCAAGTTTCTTGAAGCTTAATTCGAATGACAGGTTAAACTCTGGAACCAGTGAAGCTTGACTTGAGTAGATTTGCCTGCTCTTGAATCGAGTTATTTTTACCATTTCAAAGTTCCCGTCTTCTTCACTGTAGTTTCGCGAAATGCGTATGCGTTATTCCACTCCTGCCTCTCTCACCAACCGCTGCCCAAATAGTCGCCTAGACTACCTCACGCATAGCTTGTTAAGTGCCAAAGCTAGCATTACGCGCGTACATCGAAACACACACATACCGGCACTCACGAAGAGCCCATACAAGCGCCAATTGAATAGCACTAGTCAAGACGTTAGCGGCGCGCAGACGCAGTTACTGCCAATTTCAAAATTGCACTTCGGCAGGAGCAACAAGGCGCGTCGTCATGGCGTTTAAGGCGTCAGCGTGCACGACTCGTCGCCAAGTTGTTAGCACAACGCAACGCATAGTTGGCAACACGCGGCCACCTGCATACATACATAAACATACATAGCGACTGTGTCTACGCGGTATGCCAGTGCGCCGTGTGTTGGCCCACGCGACCCCTCAGCCAATATGTTCATCTTTCATTGCATTTTGCCACTGGCATTGAGCTGTTGTTTGCAGATTGGATTCGTTTGTTTTATTTTATTGCCGGGTTTATTATTATTTCTGTTTGCTTTTGCCTGTTTCTTTTGTGTGCTTTCTGTTGGCGCGAAAGCCTAGCTTGGCTTGGGCTTAGCTGGTCGTTTGGCTGATTGGTGCGTGGCGTTGGCTGTCGCTGTCGTTGCGCAGGCGCGAATGTGTCTATTTTAATTTAAATAAAAACGCCTTGAAAATGTCTGTGGCGACGAGAAGAAATATTGTTTTCAGTTACTTTGCTCTTCGCTCCTCCACTTGCCATGCAAATTTCGTTTGCTAATTTTATTTTTAAATGAATTCTTCGCTTTTGTTGTAGACTTTTTAGACGTAGTGACAGCGTTCAACGCCATATCCTGTCTTTTGACTGGCTGTCAATATGTTCCTCTGCCTATTTGGCTGAAATATTGCTTATTGTTTAAGGCACACACACACACATATTTTAAGTGTGAAATCATTGGAATTCTTCCGTGTGACCGTCCAAATTGTATTTGCTAGACTTTTGAAGGAGCTCAAAATCACCTGGATAACATCATTCGATTCTAGAGAGATCTCTCTAATAAGACCCGTAACTCGAAGATTTTTGAAGGAGCTCAAAATCACCTGGAGAACATCATTCGATTCTAGGGAGATCTCTCTAATAAGACCCGTAACTCGAAGGACAATCTTTCATTTTCATGCTTAATATCGAAGGTCCCTCAATATACATAAATTTTCCAATCACTTCAGGACTGTTACGGCTATTGAGGACCAATCCTTGTTGTGAGATGTGATATATTTGGGAAACCAAGTCCAAAAGTCACAGCTTTTAACGAAGCAGCAGATATATTTCAACAAAGTGCAGCTCCTTTTAGGAAGGTATGCATCTACTCTGATAGCAGACCTGCTGTGCAGGCCTTGAGATTGCTGACAGTGAGCTTGGAGCTAGTCAAGGAGTGCATGACCTCACTAGCTGTGGCATCCAGCTACTTCCATATTACACTTTTCTGGGTGCCTGGCCATACTGAAATCTTCGGAAACTGTAAAGCCGATGAACTCGCTAGAAATAGCTCCATTGATCAAATGCCAGTGGAATGGGAATGCTCGCGTTCCTCTGTCGTCGTTCACTCAGACACTGGATATACGCGCCTCGCACGAGCTCAACAAGCGTTGGTCAGCAATCAGCCACTGTGGGGTTACCTTCTGGTCCGGAGTTGAACGTAAAATGGAACTACTAGCTCTTAACAAGCTTCACATGGCCCCAATGATAGTGTACAGTCTCAATGGAACTCACGAGGTGAGACTAAAGATTTTGAAGTTTAGCTTTCGACGAATTGATTGGAGTAAATATTAGTTAACTCAATAAATTTGTGCTGGCTCTAGGCGCTTTGTGGATTTATAACGCTAGTTAGATCATAGTTAGGAGTTTTGAGAATTACAATGGACAAGTGTCTCTAGCAGTCCAAGTAGGATTACAACATAGATATTTTGGAAGCAATAATTAATTTTTCGCCTCCCGGTCCCTCCGAACTCATACACTATACTCTAAACTGAATCCTTTTCTTTATAGAATTACTCCACATTTTCAATTACCGTTACTCCCCTCTCCACACTAGACTGATAAGGAAGCCAACAGTTTTCCCAGCAATGTCTCCCCGATGATCTTATGCTAACAATAGCGGCAACAGATTCGCTGAGGGCTCTGCTAGCAACTCATTTAAGATTTCCAATCTCACGCCAACCTCACTTTGTTACTCCCAATTCGAACACGCACACGTTTGAGTCAATTGCTAACTGTTAACTTACATAAGTGTTTCCCAGCGCCCAAGAAACAAGAAGAAAAAAATGCGCCGAAAACTCATTCAAGATTTTCGTTAAACACTTCCCGACGTGCATGCCTGCCCAAATATAAATAAAATCGCGGAAAATAAATGCGTTTCGAGGCGCTGTGTAATTTCGCACATAATCACGCCAGCCCCGCTGTCCGCCCACCAACACAATCAACAGTCGCAACAACAATAACAACCACAGCGTAGAGCAAGAGTTGCGCTGGCCTCGGGGTCATTGGTGCGACGAGCAGTGCGAGATTAATTTTATGTCTTGGTGACGCCGCCGCCGCCGCCATCGAAGAGCACGTTGACGTTGTCGGCACGGTGGCTTGCAATGGCGGCGATGATGCAACAACACCCAACGAAAGCAAAGAAGCCAACAAGCCAACAAGCCGGCCAACAACTGGGTGAAACGAAGTCAGCGATCGAACGAATAAATGGACGACTAACTCTAATCGATCGAATGGCCCGCTGGCGGATATCAATAAAATTTATAGTAGCCGCACAGCAGACTAGTCGGCGGTTGGTGGTTGGCGGCTGCCGATTGGTGCGACCAAAAGTGGCAAGGAAATTGTGTGTACGCGGCAAGCTGTGATCGCGTCAATCGGTTTTCCCAATTTTCCTTCTTTTTCTCTTTTAAGGAAAAAATAATGAAAAATCGCTCAACAAGCGACACGACAGCCGAAAACAAATTACTGTAATTTATTTTGCACAAAAGTGGGAACGATTGAATGGCGCAGCGAAAATATCGATGTAATCAAGCAATTTCGGACAAAAAAAAAATCAAAATTCCGAAACCAAATAAATATTTTTGGTTTTAGTTGCGAAATTTGCGACGTTATTTACTTATTGTAGGAATATAACGGATTTGAGATTATAGTACCACTATATATACATAAGTCAATGTACTATATACATATAGTAGTGTGGGTCAAGCATATTTCCTATGATTTCCTTACACAAATGTAAAGTTTTGCAATTTGGAAAATGATGTCTCATACCCTTTGTTAAAGCCCTGTTGGGACAGAAAACATCGAATGTTATATACATATATTCTTTCGTAGCCTGCTCAAAGCTAAAAACTAGAAATATTAGAAAAAATATGTTCCACTAACATTGTAGATCATAAATGAGTTATATTTGGAAATCTGGATAAAACGGATAAAATTCGGATAACGCGGATAACTTTTAAATGACAACATTTAAGTTTTTTGTACTTAACTGTAAACATTGTCTACAGTAAATGAGTTTTATTTGCAAATCTGGACAAATGGGATAAAATTTGGATAACACGGATAAACTTAAAAACGACAGCATTTAAGTTTTTTGTACTAAACATTAAACATTGTCGACCGTAAATGAGTTATATTTGGAAATCTGCACAAAACGGATAAAAATCGGATAACACGGATAAACTTAATAATATTATCATTTAAGTTTTTTGTTCTTATCCACGAACATTGTGGACCGTACCTGAGTTATATTTGGAAATCTGAACAAAACGGATAACACGGATAAACTTTAAAAGCACATAATTGCACAGTGCTCATTTACATTGCGTTCTCATACAACATATCTGTATCAGCTGATCTACGGTTTTGCGTCGTTCACGATCTGAAACATAAGTTTGCTTCAGGCCCTGTAAACCAACTGAAAACGTTACGCCGCAATCGCGGATGACCAACACGGTTGGTTGGTGGTGACGCAGTGCTGCAATTGGTTGTCTATTTATTAGTTGCATGTCAATAACAGTAACAACAAAAATATGTGTAATGCTGGCATTTCGTGCAACATTGTAGCTAAAATTGTAGGGGCAGAGCTCATGGGAAGAGAGGAAGCGTGCAATCAAATCGGTAGTAAGCAAATATTTATACATAAACAGTTATATTTGTATGTGTGTATGTGTGAATGTGTATACTTGCAACGACCCATCGACCGACTGACTATTGGTCGCAGTTATAAATTTTATGAGCCGCCATATTGCTCAGCTTTGCAGCTCAGCGTTTCCATTTGCATTTCGCCCTTCGGCGGCGTTTTGCTGCTTCAACGCTGCATTCGTGTTTGCGTTTATACAAAATATTTGCTTTTTAATTTTACTTTAATTTCTACGGTTTTTATTTTATATGTAGTAGTTGTTGTTGTTTATTTTTGTTTGGATTATGTGGCAACATTGCGGTCGGTGCGTGTCACATGGCCATCAATTGTGCGGCATTAACGGTTTCTCGGTTTGTTGTCGCAACAGCATTGTCAGCAGCAAATTACAATAACAAATTACAACAACAACTATGTTGGTTAAACACTGTGCGCCATTTTCAAAATGCATGCGCCAAAGAAAGCAAACAACGCCGTCGCTTAGTTTGAGTTTTTACTGAAAAACGCTGTTTGTTGGCTTGCTGTTTTCGTGTTGTTGTTGTTTTTTCTTGCTGTTGCCCACAGGACGCCGCAAAACATACAACAAACAACGAAATTCCAGCGATTATTTTTATGCTGTTTCACTATTATTACTGTTGTTGTTGTTGTTGTGGTTTGTATTGCTGTTGTTTGGACAATGTCCTGCCGCCGGCCGCTAGTCAAGCGGCCACGCAAGCGCTGCAACCAGCCGCGCGGCGCGTGTGTCTGTGCACGCGCATGCGCACATGTTTACGTCAAGCGTTTACCGTTTGGCATTTCGCGTTTTTGGGCGGCGCATACTTGTGCACGTTGCATGCAACGGGGCGAGTACATGCATGCATACACACGTTTGTTGCACGAAATACGGAAGAATGCATTTTTTGCATTTTTTCGTCGCCTTTCATTTGGCTGCATTATTTGATTTCTCGCTCACCAAATTCACATTGTTGTTGTTGCTGCTGTTTTCTGTGAACAACAGTACAATCACGGTTGCATTTCGCCTGCTTTTACTCTGCCACTTTTTCCTTTTACTCATGTGCTTAAACTTTCCTGTTGTTGTTACTCCCATTGTCGCTGTTGTTGTTGCGTTCAATAAAATCCGAAATTGGCAAAAATCAATGCATTTAATGCGTTGCCGCTGACCGCGCCACATGTCAATTGTAATTGTGAAATTGAGAAATTGACGGCAAGCGGCGCGCAACGCACTCGGCCGCGGTACGGCAGCGCGCCAAGCGAGCATGAGGGCGCAGACAGTGAAAAAATTAAAGAGCTTCATCGCTCCTAATAAGGTTATTTGGAGCGCCCAAGCATGTCAACGCCAGCCAATTGACAGTTAAGCGAATGACAAAAGGTAAGCGCGTTCGCAAGCCGATCACGCACGCACGCACACACACACGCGCACAGGCTGGTCGGCGTTAGGACGTGGCGGACAATAAAACTTGGCAGTTGAGTGAGGTTCGTGCAGCGCGCTTTGGCATCGTGCACTTAACTGTAATATCTGCCAGACTTAGAATTATTGAAGCTTGGTCAGCTCAGTCGGAACGCAGGTAGCTACTGGTAGTGCTATGGGAATGCAGCGGTTTCTTAATGTATTTAGGTACATAGGTATCAATTCTACAGATTGAGAAGACTAGAGGAAATGTCTAGAACAAGGCACCAGGGAAGCAATAAAGCATCTCTTGTGCACTTGTCCCGCATTGGCAAGCCTACTCTGTAAGCATCTGGGATCTCAACGTGATACACTGGTGGAGGTATCGACAGAGTCTATTAAAATTCACGTCAAGCGCAGGCATCCTAAAGAATGAGTACTCCTCTTGGCCCTGGAAACTGAAATTCTATCTGGTCTCAGAAAGAGCTTAAACTGGTCTAACTAACCTATCAATTTTCATCAATAATATATATTTGAGCGACATTCTTCAACTCTTCCTGCAAGTAAATTTCGAAGAATCTTCGAAAATCCAGTCGAACACTCCCTTCGATTAGATTTTTGTTCATAGCTTTAACCTTTTTTTTTTGATTTTTGAGATATTTGTGGACCCAGTTTTACCAACTTTTACGAAGATTCCTGCGAATGAACGTATGCAACCGCTCGCTTTTCGCACAACTACAGCAGCTTGAAGTCATATTCAATATAACGCGCCGCTAGTCTGAACCGCAGTGGCACTGTCTGCTCTACAAGTATATGCAATGCTATCGGGATTCGTAGATAATATTGACATCCTAGGTCTTAACAACAGAGTAGTCAGCGCAGCGTTTTCTCTCCTAGGAGAAAAAAAATCGGTTGGTCTTGTATGGAACGAGAGCAGGACAAAGTTCCCATATACACTACATATTAGAAATCCTCGTGTCTTGGGAACCACAGCACTTTCGGTAGCAACAAATTTGAAAAAGGAAGGGACATTGCATATCTCGGAAGCAGTATAAATTCCACCAATAATCTAAGCCTGGAGATCAAGCGCAGAGAAGGTGCTACTTTGAGAGCGATAGACCGTCGTCTCTGGACGAACAAAAATGACACTGCAGAGAGGAGAGAACTCTTGGAGCATTTCACCGATCATTTGATCCTACTATACGCCTCAAAAACATGGACAATGACGAAACGAGTTCAGAAAACTCCCGAAGTATACGACCAAACTGTTCTCCATCAGATCTTTGGCACCGTGCGCGTTTGCGATGAATGTCAAAGGAGCTGGAACCACAAACTGAATGAGCTCTACATGCTGATATGCGTTGAATCGCCTGAAGCTTGTAGTAATTCGCGAACCTTCAAGCTTGGTGGATACCATGTAGATGGGACTGGACCAGCTGTAGGCTTGGATTACCCCAAGCTCTAGAAGCGAGTTGACGTCAGCGGTCTAGTTCAAGCACCGGACGCCTGCTGTGCTATGAGAGGCAGAGGCGATGCCTTGCTTAGTGGTATCAATGAAACGATGAAGACGCTCTATGTACATGTTATAAGTATGGATATCGGAGAAGGCCTGCTGATCCAATGTTCAACAGGCATTCCTACCAACTCGAAGAAGCTGAAGGGTGTTGTGACCGCTTTATTCTCGATGTCTTCTGGAATCACTGGAATCTGATGATCTTATACCCCGAAACTCGCAAAAAGCTCCAAAGCTTTCAAAAAAAAGCTTGCTATATTTTTTTTCCTAATTAATTTCTCTTCGCTTATGTTCTGAAGCTTACGCCAAGCGCCAGTAGTTTCAAGGTTATGTCGAAACTTTTATGAAAATTCAATTTGTGAGCCAAGACTACAGTCAATAAATTGTGCGAAGACCAACTCTGAGCAACCTTGTCTTTATGAACACTAAAGCTGCCACCAATGAGCTCCCATCAGCACTTTGAACTCTGATTAAAAGTGGAGAAAATACCACAAATTTACTGCCTTTTAATGAAAGCAAGAGTAATAAAAAGCGAGAAAAAAATTAAGTCAATAAAGTGACAGCCGAATGTTCACGCTATTAATACACTGGCATTTATATAATTTCTCAAAAATTATTATCGCGCCTTACGCAGCATATTAACTCACCCTCGAGCAATAAGTAGAAGCTGATGCCAGTAAACGGTCATTAATCCGCAGGCATGCCGCAACGAAAGTTCACACGCAACACACGTAAGCGTTGCGTACATAACGCAGGGTCACAGAAGTAAAGAAGAATACAGTCAGCCTGTCTTCCTACACGTCGCGCTTTTAATATGTAATTTTATGACGATTTCATAAACTACTTACATAACTGCTTTGTATCTAAGTAGCAGGTACTTACACATAAAATATTTTCCACTGCGTCAAAGTCGCGTAACATTTGAAGTGCATACAGCATTGTTGCGTTTGAAAGCGTAAAGAAAGTACGCAGCTCAAGGAAGGTCGCTGCGCATGCGCACTGTGCCTGCACGTTGAATTCAATGCTGCTGCACTTGCTGTGTGTGTGTGTGCAGCGCATTTATTGCCGCCGCATCACACACGCCTTGCATTTCAATTATTTTAATTTAGCATTTTTTATGTTTATTAACTTCTAACCACCAAATTCTCCACACAATTACCAACTTATTTACACATTGTCTGACGGTTGTGGCAACACAAGCACCCAACTGCGGTCGTTAGTCACTCATTTAAATGTGTTTCTTATGAGTTTTTATGTGTATTTGATTTTATGGTCGCGACGCCATTTTCCGCGCAGCATTATTGCGGTCAATGTTTGGCAGCGTTCGACACACCCGCTTGTTTGGCCATTAATTTGTTAATAAATATCAAACATTTTCATTGCGCTCTGAAGCGTGTCGCCATCAGCTACCTCTTCTCCATCCTTTTGAGCTTCTTATTATTATAACCTCTCCTTCTTCCGCTGCTTCTCCATCTTCTGCTTCCTCTATTTCATCTTTAATGTCTCGTCGCTTTGTGGCAAACCTCCAATCAACTGTAACGTTCATGCCTTATCAGCGTCAACAATTTGCTACTGTCCTCAGCGTTTGTGTTTGTCATCTTCGCTGCCACCACTACTCAGCGCTTATATATTTACCGCTATTGCAGCAGGTGCATTTAAGCGTGACATTTTACTGCTTATTTCACCTTCTTCGGTTTAATTTCATTTAAATTTATCTTTTATGCATTCCTAAGTATAAATGTCAGCACCAATCGTCACTTATTTACAGTTAACCTTCAGTTGTTGCAAGTTTCCCAACGCTACTTACTGCGCTGATGGATTTGTTGAGAAGTCGTTTTTATTTGGCCTTCAATTTAGTAGCTTCTCAGGTGGGGTTGCATTGATAACCAAAAAATTTTCTCATAGTTAAATTGATTTCCTGGAAACTGATGAGGAATTTTTGTATTTGTGGTTTAAGTCTTAGTGTTGTGCTACCAGAATTTAAGTACCGGACCACTGTAGTGGTTTTCTGGCAGAAGTGGTGGTGGTGGACATACTGCTATGAGACAGCAGTCGAAGACGAACATCTGCGTGACTGCTAGATCCTTATGGCCTAGAATAGAACGCAAGAGATCTACTGAACTGCTTGCCTTGAGCAAAGTTCATCTCGCCGCAATCGTAGGAGTCATTACTGGACACAGTCCAATAGATATGCAGGCGGTAGCTAAGAACCTTGGTGCACGCTAGTTGCAAAGGTTTAATGGAGAAAGGCGTGGGGGAAACATTTAGTCATTTTCTTTGGACAATTAGGGCATTCGAGCAAACTGGCCTCCGCAAGGTCTTTGGAACCATCTGAGTCAGCTATGAATATCGAAGAAGGCGGAATCTAGAACAGTATGAACTCTACATGGCGACGTGGTTATAGTTAATCGTTTAAGTGCCCAACGAATGCGCTGATTAGGTCATTTGCATGTATCCAACGCAAGGAACAAGTGTTTAGAGACCAGTTTGCACATGGGATGTATCACTGGCGTGAACTCTCAGAGGATAGAGGTGACAAGCTGCTTCAATTCGAGATAAATGGGTGGACAAAGGAAGCAAAGGTGCCCACTTATCGAATGAAAGGGATGGAACTGGGAGGAGGAAACTGGAGAAGTTTTATGTTCTCGACCCTGACCGACCTACAGTTGTAGTTTAGAAAAAGAAGTAAGTCCGAAACGACTGTAGCTAAGATCTTATTTCGAGCTATTAGGTCTGATAGAGTTTTTTTATTATGATAAGTTAAACGCCCTGCTGACGGGAAGATGTCAAAATGAAGTCAAGTACATCGCTTATTATTAATGAAACATTCACATTAATATCTGTTGGATACCTTGGACTCTGTACATACCAGTCTGTGGACTCACTCCGATTTTGGCTCCTTATCAGCTAGTTATAGGTAACATAAGAGTCCTCAATCATATGAACTTTTTGTCGTTAAATTTGCTTTGCCAGCCGCCGACCAATTAGAAACCAATCGACGAATTTTTCCTACAAAGGGATCTGTTGATCATTTTATTTGCTTGTCTATTAATAACTGTAATTAAAAGTTGCCTTCTTCGAGCAGCCAGTGGGCACGGAAACCCTAGTAGAATGATTTCCCAAGGCTATACCATACAGAAAACGCATATGTGTTTATGTATAGAAAATCACATTACAACTCGAATGTTGCAACATGCCGCCGAGGCGCATTAAAATCTCGCACAACACGGCCAGCTGTTGCATTTATTGCTTGGCCACACCATAAGTGGGCGCCCGAGGCAACCATAAATGGTGACAAACGCAAAGAATTTATGTGTGGAAATGCGTGCGGACACATAACCACACATACATACATATTTATATGGTTTGTCATGTGAGTTGATTGCTGTTGTCTTGTTGTTGCTGTTAGATGCTGCAAAGGTGGACAAGCAAATTAAAATCGTACGAAGCCTAATAAAAATGCCGCAATTTTATTGCCATTGCAAAAACTATGATGACACTTGAACCTAAGTGTGTGTGCGTCTGCGTGGTAAACAAGTGCTGTGACTGTGAAAAAAAGTAGAGGAAGCATATGAAATAAAGTCGGCTGAAGATACAGAGATTTTCGATGCACATTTGTATATATGTTTAAATGAACATTAGGGAGATCCTTCATAAAATAGAATACAGCAGAAAATCTTACAAGCGCGATGCTTTAGTTTTTTCCCAAAACTGCATGCGGAAATTATTTACCGAAATAGAAAATCCATATAGGGTGGTCCTTAATCGTGTATTAACAGTTTATATTGATTTACCGATTCGTTAACTTGTTTTATTTTTAATAACATAATCATCTATTGTAGTATCGATTCGAAAATTCAAGTAAAAATTTACTTGTAATATTTTAGAACCGTCCTAATATATATGTACTTACATATGTACATGCAGGTACACTCAAACATTAACAAAGGCAAAATTTTATCGGTAATAACCACTAAAGTTGTTGTAAAGTAAAAAATTCAACTAAATATATGTTTATATGCTATTTAGACTCACCCTAATATGTATATAAATGTACATTCGAATATCAAAAGGACAAAATTTTTGTTAAAATAACCACCAGGTTGTTGTAAAGTAAAAATTAGAAGGAAACTCTATTTGTCACATCTTAGAACCACCCTAATATGTACACAAATGTACACTCAAGCAAAAAAGAACTCAAAATTTCAGCAAAAATAACCAATAGTGGCAAAATTTGAATAAAAATCTGTATCTAATATTTTAGAACCACCCCAATATGTGCAAAAATATATATTCGAAGAACAGCGAACACAAAACTGTGGCGAAAAAAATCACTAAAGTTGTTGTAACGTAAAAAATTCGTAAAGAAAATAGTGAAAAATTCGAATAAAATGTACGTCCAGCATTGTAGAACCACCCTAATATGCAAACAAATGTACAAACAAACTACAAAAAATCAATTTTGTAGCGAAAATAAGCAATAAAATTGCAAACTGCTGACGCATTGAAGGCGTCACCATATAAATAGTGCTCAGAAGACGACAGCAACTCCGAGAAATTGCCAAGATTTCCAAAACTCACAAGCTTTTCAAGTTGAATAGCTGAAATACCTAAATTTTTAAGTGGAATTCTTGCTTTTATTGCCAACACAAATTTTTATGCGTTGAATGAATCAACTGTCAGACGCCAGCGTCGAAGACGCAATGAATTTCTCACGAATTTTTTGGTAAACATAGAAACTTTGTTGTTGCCAGCAATTTGCCATATTTTTAATTAAAATATTCAAGCAATAAAAAGGCACAATTATTAATTTGAAACAAAAACCAAATCACTTCAAAATCAAAGCAACGAAATCAGCAGAGTGAAAAGACCTTCAACGGGCTGCAACAAAAGAGGTGTGGCAGCAGCGCGGACAGCTGATGAGGGTCAATAGTAAAATGTGCTTGGTAAGACCAAGCCATGATAGCAGCGACTGCGCAGTGATCAGGCGCTGATGCGGCTAATATGGATTTCGGCGACTGGCTAACCAGACAACCGCCACTAATTCGCATTGCCACTTTAGCCAAATTCAAACTGGGCGTAACCAAATGCAAACATAAAGCCGACATCGCCAGCAGTGGGAAATCAATTAACCCACAATATGAATGGCTAAACGAAAGCACTATTTCATTGTATGCATTGCGCATGCGTAAATGGCGCAGATAAATTAACTCCATCTATTAAAAATTGTGAAATGGCGCCGGTCTTCACTGGAATAGAAAAAGTTCTTTAAAACAGCTCGCTAAATGCTCCCTTGGGTTTAAGAAGAAGAAGGAAGAACTTTCAAAGGTCTTGATTCGTCGGGAGCTCTCGAAATTTTTGAAATTTTTGTTGAAATTAACTTGAAGAGCCATACGAGTAATGAAGTTCTTAGTGGTGGTTCTTTAAGAAAACCTTTTAGGCGACAGAAGCTCATGCTGAGACTCTAAATATCTATCATTTAATGATTTTTTCTAGAAAATACTTCTAGGACCTTATAGTTTAGTTTGTTTCCTTAATTTTTACTGTCAAGGGTCTTGGAATGAAGTTTCAACGGAATTTATCTGGTACTGCTGAGTTAGAACAACCACAGATCTGTCCAGTCAAGAAGTAACCATACATTTAAGAGCAAGTTTCTTACCTAATAAGTTGTCAGGGAAGTATACCACGATAAGTCGAGAAAGGAGGTGATATTAGCAACGACCCGCAGGGTAGTCTCTTAAGGACTTTTGTGACTCAACACGGAAGAAATACGTATTGGAAATACCGGACCTTTCAAATGGTATTTATAAACCCAAACCCAAATCCCACGCCGACCCTTGTCGAAACAAATGTGAATATGTTTTATTATTCAAATGCTTACCTCGGAAAAAATTGTACAATTTATTTTCAAACTGCCAAGTCATGTCTTCGCATGAATGCGAATTCCCAGCGCACAAACAAAGCGCACCGCCAAAGCGACACGCCGCTCCAACTGCCAGCCAAACATCACTCATACGCCTGACTATCAATCCATTTGAATCTTAATAGCTACGAAGCGTAGGGCCCATGCGTGTAACTAATAAAAAAGAATCATAAAAAATATTTCTAAAAACTGCCAACATTTTTGCCAACTTTCAATTTAACAAACAAATAAAGACTCTTCATGTTAGACGAGTACACAATTCTCCCTGCCCATTTGATGTCGGTTTCTTCGCTCAATATTTGCTTTTTCGTGTTTCTTCGGTCTCTTTGTGTGGTTTTTAGATTTGCCGACGCTGATAATCACACTGAAATTGGCCATATTAGATATCATTAAAGCCATTGAAGCCATTAATGGTCAGGTGGCTTGATGGGTTTACAATACCACGCCATCTAATGCATGCATATGTATGTTTGTATGTGTGTTGCTGTTGCTATTTTTCTATATCTTATTTGTTTTGCTGGCCACACGAAAGTTCACATCTGTTCATGCATTGATTGACTGACATTAATTTTACATTAAAATGTGACTAAATCGATTTGTAATTTTTATTTCTTTCAAAGCGGAAATTGGCGATGTTTTAATTATTTGAAACGTTGTAATCGAAAGGAAGTGGCATTGATGTTATCTGTGGTTGTATGAGAATAAAAGTAAATAGTAAAATAAATATTATATTTTTCTTCTAAGCGTATTACTAAAATTTAGTGGTCAAAAGAGTGCTAACGTCTGCTTAAAATATCATGGAGGGCTTAGCTTTGAGCCTTGTCATGCAGCAGAAACACTTTTTTGTGTTTGTCTTACTATTGAGTTCATAGGGAAACCAAGTTCCTTGTTTCAGAATCATTCTCAAAGCATACAGTCGCTTCTAAATGGCTTAGCGGTTGACTCCCAATACTAAAGCAAGTTCTTCTTGCGTTTGCCACGGTTTCTCATAAAGCATTTTTTTGTCCTTTTTTTCTTATCTTAATCGCTCTTGTTATATTAATTCTTTGTCACCTCCAATTGAGTATCGCGCTTTTCCCACATTAATTGCTATAAACAGCAACAATAAAGCAACAGGTGGCAACAGAAATGTGTAAAAGAGCAACGAAGTGCTGATCTAGCAGAAATTTATAGCCGCGCCTGCGTACAAGCTGTGCGAGCGCTAATTTGGTGACACCCTGTCATTGCTGTTGACCTGCTGCTGCCGCAGATACCTGTAGCAACGACATTTACTCATTCGACAATGTTGACAAATTAATAGATTATGGCTGACACAAGTAACGGATGCGTAATTGCAATTTTTCAGCGCCCTCCGTGTGCTTATAGTACCGCTATGCCATGGCGGGCCATGAACAAAAAGCAAGCTCACCTCTTATCGTACTGCTGCCAAAGCTTACTTGTGCTTATTACTGCGGCAGAAATGATATGTGCGTCTTTATATTGTTGTTGCTTTTTTATACCCTGGACAGTATACATTAACTCACTCTGCCTGTTTGTAACACCCAGAAGGGAACGGTGGAGATCCTATGAACTCTGTATATGTGTGAACCTAGTGGCTTAGTTTTTGAGATATCGTTCTGAAATTTTGCACACATCCTTTTCTTCTCAAGCAGTTTTTAATTTGTCGGAGCCGTCGATATCGAAACACTATAGCATATAGCTGCCATACAAACTGAACGTTTGGAAATTAATTTCTTAGGGAAAACTTTTTTATGTAAAGAGATATCTTCACGAAATTTAAGAGGTATTATTATCCAACCCAACGGTAAATTTACTGAAGAAATTATTGAGATCGGTTCACTATAGCATATAGTTGCCATATAAACTGATCGATCAAAATTCAATCCTTTCAAGAAAAACTTCTTCATTTAACGAGATATCTACACGAAATGTGGCATAGATCATTGTCGAAGACTCTTCTGCAATCTCCGTAAAAATTTTATAGATCGGTTCACTATAGCATATAGTTGCCATACAAACTGACCAATCAAAATTAAGTTCTTTTTTTACCCCTTTAAGCTATAAAAAATGCACCCGTGAAAGGTATTATATCAGCCATTGTTAAGGTTTCCTTGTTTTTGCCACAATTTTATTGGCCGCCATTATCAGCCGCAGCCGAAGTGAAAAGCCACCGTTCACTTAATTCGCCGGCTGAGTTATTGGCTGCGGCAATTGTTATCCCGCATGTTGTTGTTATCATACTTTATGTGTAATTGTTATTGTTGTTATACGACGCTTACAAGCAACACTTATTTGCCGCGCTGATAATTCGCGCTGCCAACATTTTATTTTCAGCTGCTTAACAGCTCATCTCGCCGCGCGCGTTTACTTCAAGCGACCGCCAACTCTGTACCTCCGCTCCTCTGCGCACATCTTCCCTAGATTCGCCACTTAATATTACCTTTATTGTTTAACCTTTCTGTACAATACACATACATACATACATACTTATATATGCGCTGCAACATTTTTGCGCGTTGTTGCAATTTGTCTTCTTGCGCGCTGCAATTTTCTCGTTCAATACAATTGTGCTGTTTCACTTGTACTTGTTGTTGCTTAAAATTGGATTATTACAATACATTTGTAATCATTGTACGCGGTACTTGTCTTGCTGGCCATACTCAGGCCGTCGGGTTGTGCGCCTGATTAAATGTATAAATGCTTACATTCGCTAGTAAGTCTTTAAGCATGTATGTGTGTGTGTGTGTATGTGCAACGCGTTGAATGAATGAATCAATGAATGCACGAGTGAATGCTTAAATGGGTGAATGTTTTGCGCGCGCTGCTGCCAGCAAACGTTTACTAAAATTGAACGATTTATTGTTGGCAGGTGGAAATTTCCGCCATAGATTACCCCTCTTGTGTCTATTATGCTGGTAAGTGGTGTGCCTTCACCGGGTATACTAAAAAACAAGATGTATTGAGGTGTTCAGTATGTTGTTGAAAGCCTTGTATTAGGGTGCAGAGGATTAGTGTTGGAAATATAGGAGGCAGCGCGAATTTTTTCGAAAAAGAAAGGGTTTGTATGCCTTCTTCAACATTTGGGTCGTGGTAGAAGTAAAAATTAATGAAAGTAGCCAGTTGTAACTGTATGTACTAGCAGGTTTCGAATATTTTCTTTTATCTATTATTTTTAACGGTACTTACCGCAATGTGATCAAAAGGCTACTTCATGAGAAATATTGAATTGAAAGTGTGCAGTTTCTTTTCGGCTTAGTCCTTACTTGGATTACGTGGTCGCCGAACTTAGATCTGGCGGTCGTTTTTCAGCTCATATAGCTCACATATCTTCGAGGGCTCGCTGGAGAAGAAGGGTAGTAAGTTTTTTCTATGAATGGATCAAAGCTGGCGGGTAGAAGATCATATTCTCTGGAACTTTCCATCAGCTCCACTTTTAGGCTTCCTGACCATTTCTGCGTCTCTCCAGCGGAGGTAGCTACCATGAAAGTTGCAGTGAACCCGCTGCTTCGGAGAGCAGCCTTCTTCAGATTGCTGAGTATCCACTCTAATAGTAGGGGAGATAGAAGTGACTGTGCGCTCAAGTGTAGTGAATGAATATCTAGACTTCTTGTCTTTAGCAACGAGTTATTTTATGCTTAGACTGGTTTGGGTACTTAACCACAGCGGTACTGTAAGGCCGATGATGAAACCAGAACAGATACTTTAGTCTCAATAACTGCGGAAGTGAAATGAGTAGGATTTCCATTAACTTCTTGTGATTCCCTACTGAGCTCCTGGACCTTAAACCAAATCAGAAAAGGTCCTTCTGACCCAGTGTAGATCGTAAGAGGTCTACAGACCTCTGCGGTCTCAGCCAAGTCCACCTTTAAATGGTTTAGGACTTCTAACTAGACACAATCCGATCGGGATTCATGTAGTAAGATTGAAAAGATTGAGCTTCTTATCGGATGCCAGCTGCATAACCTATTTGGAAAAACAATTTTCCACTTTTGCCAGATCTAGGAAAAAAATTGGGAATATCATACCTTTAGACATCAAAGTGAAAACGTAGAAATCCATTAAAAACACTAAGAAGATTTGTGAGAGGTTCAGAGCACTTTTGCCGATAGATAGCTGATATCCAACTACAGCTGTTTTTCGTATGGCTTCACAAAGCTCTACATTACAGTCTAAGTGTGATCCATTGCCTTGCTGAGAAGTCAGCCATGTAACTTCACCTAAACTAACCTAACATCACCAAAAAACGAGCTGCGAATCTTAAAGGAGATCACCAAAAACTTTCATAGCTATGCGGTCAGTTATCCGATTACAACAAGAGTACAAGAGTCGAACTTGCTGAGATTCCAGCCTGATGAGGTGGGAATGTGTGTATGTAATATAAAATATATTAATATCTAAAATAACTCAAGTTCTTATGAAAAAACATAATTTGCAATTTAATTTGAAACAATTGTGCAATTATCGCAATATTACCCAGCACAAGCAGTCACAAATTCATAAACCTCGTTAACACCCAACACATAAAATTTTTTACCAAGCGGAACATGTAATTATCAAGCGATTAGTGGCCACTACTTCTGCGCAGCTCATGCAAACTCGCACACAAATGGCTTGACATGGCTTTGATGGCTTGCATACGGTGGCTAAATTACGAAGCAAATTAATTTGTTAAGAATCTGAAAATACCAAAAGCTTTGCCAGCCACTGCACTGGAAACAATGAACGATGCAGGTCAAGTAGTGGACCAACAGCACGCTATGTGCTTAGCCTTATGTGGCTGTACATTTACGACGGAGTGCGAGTATGTGCCCGCTTGTGGCAGTATTTACTGTCGCACGGACGGACGGCAGTTGTTGACTGAGTTGTGAATTGTTGTCAGCAATTATTTGGCCAATCAAATTGTATGAAATTATTTGAACCAAAATAAATTTGCAAGGGATATTATTATTGATATTTGCATGTGCATATGTATATGCTTACAGATTTTACTGTTTATTGCGAAAAATATATGCCACAAGGCAAAATGTTAGTAAGAAATGATGGTCGAATCTCAATGACCCAACACACACCCATTGTCGGCGAATTGTATTGTATGAGCTGATTTCCTAAGGTCGAACTCTTAACTCGAATAAGTACTGTCAACTATTGGTCCATCTGAAGGCAGAAATAGCTTTCAAAATTGACCAGCTTTGCTCAGAGAAAGTAATTGTGTTTCAACAGGTCAAAGTCAGGGCACTCATGGTGATAGTGGCCCGCCAGTAATTCCGGGATCTTGGTTCAAAGGTTCTTATACAAACATCCTATAGTCCCGACCAGTTACCAAGGGATTACTACCGGCTCTGAAGGTAGGACCAGCGCAGAAGGAAGCAGCTTTGGCCAATACGTAAGAATTGTGTTGCAACTGGACAACGCCAGACCACACATATCGATAGTGTTTCGTCAGTGATTTCTGGGACTTAGTTTGGAGGTTATTCTTCTTGATTTCTACCTGGTCTGAAGGAAACAATAGTTCAGAAATACCCAGCTGTGACTAATATAAGAGGAATTGTTTTCCATCAGGACAACACCAGACCACACATATTAATAATGCCTCACCAGCAACTGCGGGATCTCGGTTTTGAGGTTCTTATAACGGGTGATTGTTTTGAGGTTAGGATTTTCATGCATTAGTATTTGACAGATCACGTGGGATTTCAGACATGGTGTCAAAGAGAAAGATGCTCAGTATGCTTTGACATTTCATCATGAATAGACTTACTAACGAGCAACGCTTGCAAATCATTGAATTTTATTACCAAAATCAGTGTTCCGTAATCCGCTTTTTTATCGACAAATTTTGTTCAGCGATGAGGCTCATTTCTGGTTGAATGGCTACGTAAATAAGCAAAATTGTCGCATTTGGGGTGAAGAGCAACCAGAAGCCGTTCAAGAACTGCCCATGCATCCCGAAAAATGCACTGTTTGGTGTGGTTTGTACGCTGGTGGAATCATTGGACCGTATTTTTTCAAAGATGCTGTTGGACGCAACGTTACGGTGAATGGCGATCGCTATCGTTCGATGCTAACAAACTTTTTGTTGCCAAAAATGGAAGAACTGAACTTGGTTGACATGTGGTTTCAACAAGATGGCGCTACATGCCACACAGCTCGCGATTCTATGGCCATTTTGAGGGAAAACTTCGGACAACAATTCATCTCAAGAAATGGACCCGTAAGTTGGCCACCAAGATCATGCGATTTAACGCCTTTAGACTATTTTTTGTGGGGCTACGTCAAGTCTAAAGTCTACAGAAATAAGCCAGCAACTATTCCAGCTTTGGAAGACAACATTTCCGAAGAAATTCGGGCTATTCCGGCCGAAATGCTCGAAAAAGTTGCCCAAAATTGGACTTTCCGAATGGACCACCTAAGACGCAGCCGCGGTCAACATTTAAATGAAATTATCTTCAAAAAGTAAATGTCATGAACCAATCTAACGTTTCAAATAAAGAACCGATGAGATTTTGCAAATTTTATGCGTTTTTTTTTTAAAAAAAGTTATCAAGCTCTTAAAAAATCACCCTTTACATCCATCTTATAGTCTAAACTTGTTGTCAAGTGAATGGCATTACTGGAGCTATTAGTCTTATGAAATCAGAGAAGAATGCAACTGAAAGTAATGACATAAGGCCAAGTAAATGAAACACAGTGAATGGGAACAAAAGAAGAACCAGCCAATCTTGTCGAAGTATCACATTTTCTTGGTCCAGATGACGAAGATGGCTTCGATGACAACCAACAAAACCTTACCACCCAATCGGGCACTAAATAACTGCTACAAGAACAACAGCATAACATTTATACCAGAAAGTCAGAAGATCTGTGCGGAGTCGGCTGGAAGGTCCGAAATAGAGAACAAATAAAACTAAATGAGATTCGAAATAGCTAATATAAAATTAAATTGATTGAAATGCGTCAAAAATTGTTCAACTAAACTGCCTACTTCGGAATTAATCGTAAAGTGAAGAAGTGGAACACTTTATTCCAGCGAAATAATTGAATTCATATCCCCAGCGTCCATTTTAGCTTGAGTGTAGCACATTTTAGGAAAATTCACACGTACACATGTATGTGTACGCGTGTAAAAAATCAGCGCAGCATTGCCGCCGAAAGCTGCACAGCTTGTGGCAGCTGCAACAACTTTGTCAGGAAGCAATTAACGGCGCAAAATGCTTGGGCAGTCCAGACAGCTCAACTATTTCAAATACACACACTCAATTTAGTGGTAAAAACATACATACATACATACATACATACATACGACTGCTAAATAAATATGCGCGTTCTAATAGAGTCTGTGTGGCCGCCGAATTTTCAACAAAAAAAAAAGAATAATAATTCACTAACAATTCATCTTATGCCACTTTGGAGCCGGGTTATGAGTTCTGTGTTGAATATTTGAAAATTATGGTCCACTTTGGGGCGGCTCCAAGAAAAATAATCACGTCCGTTGCAACTAACAGCCAGCAACGTACACCGCCGCCACCGCTAACTACGACAACAATGCCGCTGCCTGCAACAGCAAAGCTGTGTGTGTGCGCGCCAGCAGTTAGCAGCCAGCAGCAATCAAACAAACGATCCAAATTTACGTAACAAGCCGCTAATAACACAGCAGCGCCAATAAACATGCATAACAACATATGTGTGTGTGTGTGTAACATATGCGCACGCACACATGCACGCCAAAGCAGCCGAGAACGAGCCAAACGATTTGGAGCGACAATGGCGCATGCGCATTAGACATGCGAGCACTCTTAGCGCAAGACTTGGCTGCGGCAGTTAGTCAGCGCGGCAGTGGCTTGGCTGCTTTGGAGGGCGTAGCAGCGGGCGGACAGGCGAAATGTGTACTGCACGAACGGACGTTCGGAAACTTGGTGAACAAATGGCTGGACGCCGTCGATAATTGATTGATTGCAGCCAGCCAGGCATTCAACCGGCCAAGCAGTCAACCGAGCGCAATGTGCACCACTCCAGACAGCCAGCGCGCAAAAGTGAGAGGCGAGCAGCAGGCAGGCAGGCGCTTACTGCGCACGCCGTCTAACTAACTTTGGCGTTGGGTTCTGGCTTTCTGGCAGCCTGCAGACCATTTCACGCCGCCGCGCCGACTCACCGTCCGACCGGCCGCAGTCTGGCAGGCGGGTCGGCAGGAAATTGCTGGTTTCAACAGCCTCTCGAAAGTTGATTTCCAGGCAGTCAGCACACACACTCACGCACAGTCGAGCGCATGTGACCATAAATGAATTATGTAGGTACAATGAGGAACCTACATACATAGGTGTACACCGTTGTAGTCTCCTACTTGCGCCGGCGTTTTTAAGTATGGGAATGCACGACATCCGTGATTATTAATGGCTCGAGTGAGGTAAACGTTTTATTAATAAAGACATGTGCGTACATACATATATGTAACAAATTGTGTACGTGTGTATATTTTACGTGCACGTTTGTATGTGTGTTTGTATCTATGTCGAAATTGACGTGTATTTTTATGAGTTTGGAATTTCTTAAATTGAGCGCTAATTGTAAATGTTAGTATTAAATTGTATGTGGCAAGTTGAGCTACACGCAAACTTTTTTGGACTTTATTGGAATTGCCAATATGCTGTGTTCGCTACCCATAAGCCTTGAAGTGTTCTAAATGTTCGGAAAAGCTAGTATTAAAAACCGTGTTAGTTGCATCCTCTTCGCGGCTGCTGACAGGGCTCAGCATAGAGAAAAATATGAGGAAAAGCGGGCTGAGTTATTAGCCCAAAAGGCGGTAGGAATGTGGGCTGCTACCACTGATGGGGACAGAGAGCCTACTCGCGGCTATACCTCTGCTGTGAAGCGATCAGTTCGTAGTGGTTATATTGTTAGTGGCAAACAAGCTTTACAACGCAAAGACAGCATTCTCGGTTCGAAAAGGAAGCTTTGCTATGCTCCCCGCGGATGCCAAGGGCGCAGGTTCGGTAATAAAGACTAGGCTCAGGGCAAAATATCGGGAAGGAATTGTTGAAGGCGAAAGTTACTTTGCTGTAAGTCTAACCGAAGGAAGAGAGAAGAGAAAAGACTGGCTCGAGCTAAAGAAAAAATGGAAGCAGATTGAGGGTTCTCGAAGGACGTTCGCAAACCGAGTCGAGAAGACGATTACGACCAAAAAGCAGCTGAGAGCTAAAAACGATGCCAAATAACCGACGCGAAAAAAGAAGCTGTAAAGCTTAAGTCAGACTCCACTAGAAAAAATCATGAATGCCAACAACAGTCAGCGAGACAACTAAGAGGAACCTAATCGTACCGCTCAATAGGCCTCAGTTTCAGCAACCAACTCTTCATTCGACGCAAATTTCTTCCAACGAGCGATCTGAGAACAGAAAATAGTCATTAAAGGTTAAATCTGGGGAATACGATGAATAAGGAAGCATTTTGAACCCTAATTCATGGATTTTGCCATCGTTTTCACTGACCTGTGACTCGGTGAATTGTCTCGTGGTGAAACAGCTCTTCATATTCGGCCGTTCTTTGGCGATTTCGTCCTTCAAACGATTCTGTCGGTGCCTAGTACTTCTAGGTCGGATCAAAGAAAGCATTAACCATCTGGTCTTACGAATCAAAAATTCATTTTCAGGTTCTGCTTGAGGAGTCTTAAAGTAAAGGAAGTTTATTCCACGATTTTCTTTTATATAGTCTCTAATTAATTTTGAAATTAGTATTCACAATGTGCTCCATAGGCAATAAAAGCTTAGCCCTTCCAAAGTAAACTACCTGCAGTAGTAATAAGAATCATAATCCCACACAGTTACTCTGAGTAATACAGAAGAACAAGAAGAAGAAGAAAATAATTACAAATGAGGAGTCATAAGAAAAATATGAATTTGTGATTGACAAATTTTGCGGCGGAGCGGCGTTGCTGAAGAGAAATCAAAGCGCAAGCGGCTGCCGAGCAAATGGACACCCACTCGCACGAATGACATGACAGTTGCATGCCAGCGATATTGACGTTTGGCATAAATCTGCAGCCCTACTAGGACAGGCCAAAGTGAAGTTGCAATGGCCATTACCCACGGGTGCCGCAGTGATGATGTAGCGTGTGCCGCAGTGTGTGTATGGGTGTGTGTGTATGAGATGACGGCGGCGCATTCGAGTGCACTCATGTTGTACGCCCAATAAACTGTCAGCAAATGGCGGCATGTCACTTTGACTCACATTCGGATTTTCGGGTCGAACGATGAAATCTTATTGTCAGCGGACATGCGGCGCGCCATTGAGCAACGCAAAAGAGCGAAAAAATGATTGGCTATTATAAAGCTTTTATTTTCTTTTTCATTTTTTTTGGTGACTCCGCCATTTCTTGAAGCATTTCATTCTTAATTTTAATTTTGCGACCCACAAAGCATTGAAGGCGACTGAATCACCATTATGTTGGCATAACGGTGCTTGGTGGCAGACTTATCGCAAGCGCAATAAATTTTGCGCCAATGAACGGGAGCACGCGCAAGCGCATTAACATGTTGAACGAAATTGGCGAGTGGACGCTTGGCTGGGTAGCGCTTAAGCTTTCTAGGCTGGCGCGACGGATTGGTAGCAGAAGAAGGTCAGCAAAACATAAAAGACATTGCGGGCACGTGTTGTAGAGGACACGTAAGGCACGACTTGATGGTGTCAAATGCAGGGTTTGATATAGAATTAATTCGTGCAAAATTTAGAAGTGTTGAGTGCCAAAGAATTGGTGGACAATTGGTGATTAAGTGATACGATGTGAAAAAGTTTTGAAACTGATTAAAAACTTTAATTGTATAATTATAAATTGTTACTTTCGTGTAGATGTCTCGTTAAATAAAAAAGTTTGCCATACAAGGGCTTGAGTTTGATCATTCAGTTTGTATGACAACTATATGCTATAGTGGGCCGATCTCAACAATTTCTTCTTATATAGTTGTCTTAGATAATCATCCATGACAAATTTCGTGCAGATATCTCCTAAATTACAAAAGTTGTTCATACAAGGACATGATTTTTTTCGGTCAGTTTTTATGGTAGCTATAAGCTATAGTTATTCGATCTAAACTATTTTTTCACAGGTGGTATCAATACTTTAGATAATAATGTCTGCAAAATTTCATGTTGATATCTCATAAAATGAAGAAGTTTTCCATACAAAGACACGGTTTCGATCGGTCAGTTTGTATGGTAGCTATATGGTATAGTGGCCCGATATCGGCTGTTCCGACAAATGATCAGCTTAGTGCAGTGGAAAGGACGTTTGCAAAGTTTCAGATCGATATCTCGAAAACTGAGGGAGATTGTGGCCAACTTAGTGTACCCCGTACAGGGTAATTTACTTAAATTAAAAAAGAAATTAATTAATTTTTCCAATTATTATTAACTTTAATTAGCAAAATAATTCTATATACAATTTCACACATTTAACTTACCTACATTCTTCCAACCGCCGCCAATTCACTACTTTTTTCAAGCAACAACACAGACATCAGCTTGTTGTTGCATGCCACGCACGACACATGCATTTTTCTACATGATATGCGCATAAAAACATTGCAGCAACAAGCTACACCAACGCATAAACAGCAATTTCATTTGCAACATTGCACATTTAAAACAATTAGAACAACAACAGACATGTGTTTGGCTTGCAAAAACAATCACGTGGCATGACATGCATATTAGTGTTGTTGCTGCTGCCGCTACCATCACCAGCAACTGCCAACCCGCTGCAAACTACAACAACCACAAACATAGCAAATGCTTATGCTAATGTCATACGGACGGACATACAGCTGTGTTGCAATCACCGCCACAGACAACGGCAGACGTTGACTGACTCGTCAAGTGTTGGACTTGGCGGTGTTGCAACAACAAGTGTGTATGTAGATAAGTAGCTGCTTAAAATTCTCATGTTTAACAGCATAACACACCGCAACGTGCCACTGTGGCAGCAATAGTAACGAATATAAAATGCAACGAATGCGCTGCTGTTTCAGGGGGAAAGGTGGCGAGACGAAGGAAGTGAAGAAGATGGTCGGTGGCAACGTCACTTACCACATGCACATGCTTGGTGTTGCGATCACGTGCATTTTCTTATATACCCATAAATGTAGTTGGCGTTGTTGCACATTATGGTATTTGTATGCCACAGCGGTAATGGTGCAAGTAGCTTGGCAATTTTTCGCTCATTAACAAGCATATTATTTCTTAGCGCATTTTTATGGTTGTTATAAGCAAAAAATTAGTTTGGTCCATAATTATTTCCCCCCAAGCTTTTTTTATAGACGAAACTTGGTAGAAATGCAGCATTCTTTCTCCTAATTGTAGTTAATCTTCTGCCAATCTTTTTATCCAATAAAATTAAGAAAGTTTTGTCTCGAAGTACTGCCACTTTAACGATCTTCTTTAAACTACTCACCAAAATAATAATTTCCTGAAATCTCTTCGTTATAACCTATGAATAGGTTAGCAAGGTCAAAGTCTTTGATTCACATGACTGAAACGCCTTTAAAGGTAATAACGATTACCATAGGGAAGATCAGAAACCCGCTTCCGTTTTAGTACTAAAGGAATTCAATTCCAAAACTCTGGCATCCAGCCGTCAAGTGTTTGTAGTAAGCTCAGAAATGGGCTGCGACCGTTATATATACGACCAAAAAAGCAAATGTTTGCTGGAAAAAAGTAGAACTCGACAGTCATATATACTGCTTGGTGCCATAAAGGCGATGAAATCCCTTTTCAAGAACATAAATCCAAGAGCCTTAGTCCTGCGTCTGCAGACTGCAGTTCAGTCCATCAACAGCTGTTCTGGAGTTTCCGGCTTCATGTCATAAGTTGGCGGCAGTTTGCAAAAGAGGCTTTGCTCATATTAAATAAAAAACTGTCAACTTCCTAGTATAGTTTAACCTTTTGGTAATGCTGTCTCTTGGTAGAAGAGCCGGTGGTATAATATTTCAACACTTATGGCTATCATTTGCTGGGACAACATTACTCAAACTGCAGACACCATAACCTTGCCAGCATTTTTCCACGCTTTGGAGCGGGCTTGTCTTGTGCAGTTCACTTGGTTGACTGTAGATGAGACTTCGGAGTGAAATAATGGAACCATGTTTCAACCATTGTCATATATGGATCAAAAAGTCGGGTTAATTACTTACGTTCGACCATCGCCAAACACTGCTTCGAATCATCAGTTCGTCGTTGTTTTTGATCAAAAGTGAGCTCGCTCGGCTCACACTTTACACAGAGCTTTTTTATAATCAAATCTGCCTAAATGATATGACGTACGCTTTCAGTTGATATCTTTAGAATGCCTGCTATCTCGAACAAGTTCTTTCTACAGTCATCCAAAATTATTTGTGGATTTTTTTGATGTTTTCGTCGGTATCAACCTCTTTTGGGCATCCACTGCGTTCATCGTCCTCTGTGCTAATTTCGCCTCGTTCCAACTTAGCATGGCAATTCTGAATGGTTGATTTTCCTAGTACAGTGCTCGGCAACTGGTTATCAGGCTAAGTTTTTGTTTCAACTGTGTTTGTTCCCTTCAAGAAGAAGTATTTTTTCAACACCCGAAATTTCTTCTCATCCATTTTTTTCACAATAACAAAAGTTGTTTCACTCAAAAGGACATAACTCAGAAACAAATGATCCGTTGTCAAATTTATACACGCGTCTTCTGAAGCTTAGTGCTAACTAGAAGTCATATGGATTTAATTCTAGTAGCGCCATCTGTGTGTCAAGACTTTTCAATTGACCTGCTATGATTACTCGCCTTCTTTGTGCGCCTAATTGATAAAGAGACCAAACCAGATTTGCAGCCATGAAAATAATGCCACAGCACTTCAGCGCGCTTTATTGGTTTAACATTGTTATTTGTAACCGTGTAAGGTATTCTACTACACAATTGTTGTTGTTGTTGCTGCTGTTGTTGCAGTTTCAACTGCCTGTATTTATATATTGTTTGGAGGTCTTGTTTTGGTTTGCTTTATCAAGATAACTGCTTATCTGCGGCACTGTATCTTGTGCGCTTACGCGTGTGCGCAACTTTTGAACTTGCCACACAGGCCACAATATAAATAAATATTAATGTGTATACAAATAAAGCCACGGCAGAAGTAAGATCGACAAATTTACACTTGTAAAGTGTAATCAAATAAAAACAAATTTATACACACACACATACTCGTACAAGGAAAGCGGCCTGCACGCGTGTGAAGTAGAGTAGCGCGCTTAGCAGCCAGCCTTGCCGCGCGGCACTTGCTTTTGTTGTAGGTTGTTTGGCAGATATATATCTGCACATAAATGCATACAAATGTACATATGTATGTATGTCGGGAAACATGTTTTTACCGGTGTTTTTGTTTTTGTGCCACAAGTACATGCGTCAGATGCGCGCACGTTGATAACAGCGCGCTTTTGCAGCGGCGCATTATCGCCAGCGTAATCGCAATCGCGACAATCGCATCGCCACTTGCATAGCATGGCATGCCACAGCATAGCTTGGCAGCGGCGCGGACGGCAGCGAGCACGTAAGGCAGCGTACATTAAAATAACAAGCGGCAAGAACAAGAAATACGTGCAACTACAATGTTATGCACTTGGCAATGCAGGCGCGCGGCTCTCATTATTGTTGCTGTTATTGTTGTTACTGCTTTGTGTGTTTTTGACCCAACAGACGCGTTCTAATGTTGTTAATGTTCAACTTGCAACACAAACGCACCGGCGAAAAACAATATATTCAATCAATACAGGCGACAAGCGTCATATGGCTGCGTGTGTGTGTGTTTGCTGCTGTTGTTGCAGCGAAAAAATTGCTTGCAACCACGCTTATCTTGCGCTGCCATCTGCAACTTCCAAAGCAAGCGCCGAAAAGCCGTCACCTTTAGCGCAAATGCTGGCTGCAACAGCGGCGAGCAGCAGCCAGTGTTGCAACAACAGCACAAACAACAAAAGGCGCAGTGTAGCGCCAGACGGCAATTTGTGGTAATGTGTTGCTGAGGTGGTAATTGCAATGAATTGCCTGATTTGATTGTAATTTAGTGCGCCTGTTGCATGCGGCAGACTGCCACGACGAAATAGCGGCAGCGGCGACGCGCTAAACCACATATCTATGCTGGTATGTGTATGCAAATGGCATTTCGTTGTTGCAACGCGCGCAACATCACGCTGCCTGCTGCTGGTTTTTCTTCGCACCTTTTGCTTTGGACGCGCTGTGGCACGTTAATGCCGCTTGTTGCATGCTACATGTGCTATGTTGTTTCATTAAAAACAACAACGTTAACAACTATTAGAAGTGTTGCTGATAATCGATGAGATTTTTTGTTGAAACCCGAGATAATACTCACATGCAAACGCCAATAGGTGTATACGAGTGTGTATCTGTACATTAGAGCGGGTCTACTGTTTCCATAAAATGCGGGAAATATGTATGGGTCATTCTGAACAACTTTGCCTGAGAGCATGTAGGTCTAAAATCAACTTCGAGCCAGCCTATAGTCTCTCAGGCAAATTGTATAGAACGATATCAATAATATCTTACACACACCTGTAAGCGATTTTTCCGTTTTTTTTTTTGGCTTCCTAAAAAATGAACCCGCTCTAGTGCACACATACACAAAATTATACTTACATACATATACTCGTATAGTACCCAGTTAGCTTAGTGCAAGTCGAACCGTTAGCTGATTGCGCGAGATATGGCATTAGGTTATAGGCAACCCTCTCTCTTCGCATTGCAGCCCGAACAAGTTTGAAATACCTTTGATTGGAAGTCGATAATTATCGTAGACATCGGCAATTCGTTTTTTGTTTTTTGCTTCAAGTCCCGGTAGCTAATTGCAAATGCGATGAAATATAATTTCGTGCTTGATTGGAAAGTGTGGGATTCTTAAGTGATTGTGATTCTTAAGCCATTGTGGGATCTGTGGCTGTACCAGTTCGGATGACAATTGAAAGGCGGTCGCTCTGCTGGAAATCCAACTAAATAATAATAGGTTCTGAGTTGCTTAAGTTAGTTTTATAACGAAAGAATATAACCGACCTCGAATTGTCAAAGCGTTCACAGCTGTCCAAGTCGAAGCCTTTTAACTTAACGTAACCTAACTTAATACTGACCGCTATTGCCAAACGGGTCTTATGACGACAGGAGCGGCGAAAAACGATGGTAGTGCTAAACTATTCCTATTCTAGCTTTACTAGTTTAAAAGGGAGTATTTTTTGTTCTGGAATACAACCTACTTCACAGTCCTTAGCCTCATGAAAATCTAGGTTTTTGCGGATCCGTTTCCTCATATAATGTTAAGCACAGGAAACGCGCAGTTTGGAAAGGGTCGGACCATGGAGAAAGCAGAGTTAGGTGAGAGGGGTTAACTGAGCAAGCAAAGAGATGGTTAGAGACATGCAGGCACTTGTTGTATGCTGAATTTGGTATGTCGGTATGTCCAGAAACTGCTTGGAAAGAGATCGTTATGTTATTTAACCGGAAGCAACCGGACCTCGTTATATAAATGTTCGATCGCAGACATCAAGGAGCATCCCATTAAAGCCCGAGGTATCCTGACTTGTCTGTAGTTTCTTCGTCTCCGTTTTAATGTATCCAGGCGACCATATTAGGGCTGTGTAGTTATGACCGGCCAGCCTATTACCTTATATGTTGCCAACAACGTTTATTTGCTCTTTCCTTCCAAGCTGTTCGCTAGCAACTTGATGAATTTCTTGCGGCTCTGTACTTTGGCAGTTATCGCGGTCGTATGAGGATTGGAGAAGCATAGAAGCATAGACTGTCTAGCATTACACCAAGGATTATTGGCAGTCGAAATTTCAGCGTTATCGACTGCTATTTTAAGACCTTAAAAGTCAGTACTCCCTCGTTCAGCTCGGGAATATGGTCGCTGGGGATTTTGTGGAGAAGAGTAGGTTCTTTGCAGAGAAAAAACAGGAGAGGGTGTCATATATTGTTATCAGGTACCACTGTTGATACGTTCAGTACATATCAGTGGATTTAAACATTTTGAGGCCATTGAGTGCCCAAAGTATTTTGTCCTTTATTATGATATCGGAGGTGGCGTACACTACTCTATTTCCTACAGGTTGGAAGTTAGTAGCGTCTGTATACGCTTTAGACCGTACTTTCACAAATCTCTCATATTTACTAAACCAAAAGGCTCAAAATAGTAAGTCAGTGGCTTTTTCAAAGGCTTGTGAAAGAGCGCAACGGTTTAAGCTTGGGAAAACGTCACTGAAAAATCGATTTTGAACTTATTTATTTAACATTTCTGTAAAGTATTTATTAGCCATGCCGCTATAAGAACAATAATTAAAACATTAAGCCAACAACAAACTATCTCGCCAACAACTCCCACAACACCAGCTGCCATTAAGCCAAGCAAAGCTTTGTTTCATGCACAACACGATTTTCGGGTAATTTCGTGAATTTATGCGACGCATGTACCCACTAATGCGCATATTTAGAGTAGAAATTTAAGCGACCAAATGGCTGCTAGCTACAACAAAAACAGCACGTGATTGCGGCAATAAATGACGCCTCACAGAACAACAAGCCAAAATATACAGGCATTTAGGTATGTTTCAGTTATGTATTTACCACAAGACTTTTAAGTCGCTGCAGCCGTGTTGTTGCCACAATTAATGACCGCCCTACTACTACACATACACTACGTGCATACAAACAATAACAACTTTTGGTGGCAACTAAGTGGATTGAATGTCAATGCTTTAGTGCTTCGTAATATTTATGGTTATTGCGGTCACTCGAGCGGCTATCCGAAACAGAATTGCGGCAATAAAAACAGTGAGCGGGTGAAAAACTGAGAAAATAATAAAAATAAAATAAAAACTACGCTGTTTCCACTTTTTTAACTTTTGTTCGAATTTTATTTTATTTTTAAAACAAACTTTGATTCTTTAACTATAAGTTCTGGATATATGTATATATTTTTTTTCGTTGATTAACTGATTTTTAATTCGGTTGAAGGTGTTACGTGAGTGGGGCGCAAATGGCTAGACAATTTTATGCTTGGGTATAAATATATATATTTGTGTGTATATACTCATGTTTCTTTGAGTGCGTGTGCCTTGTGCGTAAGTTGCTTAGAAAGAGTGATGGCTTTGCTATTTGAGCAGACAGTTTTATCGCTGAAAAAGTAGTACAAGTTCGCGCCATAAGTAAGCTCAAGTAATTAATCTTGTAACATGTACAAACAGGCATATAAAAATTTTATTTACACAACATTATTCGCCTTAAATTAGGTTAGCTTTGAAAAAATACTACTAACATAACAGTACATCGTCATCTAAAATAAAAAAAAACAACGTATCATCAACAAAATCGAAATTTATTTTTTTATTGCTTACGATTCGGTACATCATGTTACATACATATATGTAGCATAAAATTTCCTGCTGTCGCTGTCACAAATAACCAATACATAACCTATACATAACCAATATCATAACCAACATATAACCAAAATTATAACCACTTTATAACCAAAACTCAAATTTTGTTTCAATATGAGTAGTTTTTAATCGTAAGTTACGATACGAGTTGGGTTCGATTCAGGTACAGTTATTATAAACAGGTACTGGAGGCAGCATAGAAAGACGGTTTCTCTATTGTCCTCACAACCGGTTTTAAATCCGAAAAAGGATAACAAAAATTATGACTTTTGCGCTTCCGAAAGATGATATGTAGAGAAACTTTCTTGTGCAGCTAAAGAGCTGACTGTACTCTGCCAGATGAGCCTATCGTCAGCTGTGATGGAGAACTGACGTTGTTGGCATTAAGATACCGTAGCCTTTTTGGAAGAACAAGGTTACAATACAAGAAGAAAGTTTTTAAAAATGAAACTCGTAGTCTATGACTCTCCCTTATCAGCTGAATTAACAACTATCATCCAACTACCGACTCCTCATTCTTTCTCAGCACTTATTAGCAAGCGG